>NC_089265.1:47171765-47771765 GCF_963930625.1 Muntiacus reevesi
TAGCACATTGCTTCCACAGCTGGCTTTGCTGCTGCTGGAAGATGTTATGGATTATCCTGTCTTTTGACCAGGTATTAATAGAGCTCTCCTCAGCAACCCACAAGTGATTAATGAGATGAGAGTAAAAAATGCCTTACCTGCTGCAGCAGCCATGAAATGGAATAAATGAGAGAGCAAAGAGCAAGAAAGGAGGAGAGAGAGAGAGACAGAGAGAAAGAACTCCTGAAGCAGCCTCTATATACAATACCAAGCAAATCAGCTACCTCTTTGGCTTGGCTTCTAATGATCCTATTTGTGGATGAGTTAATGCCTTCTGAATCAGTGTACCAGGAGCAGCCAATTCGAGAGAAATTATATATTCCTAAAATAATCACCATGTATACTAAGAAATTTTTTTACCCAACTGTAATCTTAGAGGAATAAAAACCTTATTCTCTTCACTTCATATTAATAATAATAAATTGATTATCAAAATTAAAAAGAAAAACCACAGCCGTGAGAGTGCATTGAAGGCAGGGTCTCTTGATACAGAGCATCCACAGACAAGCTATCTTTGGCTGTGGGCATCCATATTTTATGGATGTGGGACATTACTAGACCATAGTTACCAGCTCTGTGTGTGCCCAATGGAGAAGTGTGGCCCGGATAGGAGGAATCCTTTTGTTTACACGACTAAGAAGTCTTTGCACAAGAGGGGCAATGCACGTGTTCTTATGCACCAGGGCAGGGTGGGCAGGGCTCTCCTCACATGACCTCTTAGCCAGAATCTCCCCCTCTACAATATACCAGTTCTGTCACAAGGAGTTGAAAATTTGACTGGTCCAACTTTGATAGCGTAGGGACTGTATAATGGCGGGCAAGATCTACGATAAAACCTCTCAGCTTTTCCTCTCCTCTGTGCTGTGGGTGGAGTACATTCATCACTGTAAGCACAGTGGTCAGATGGGGAGCAGGGAAGGTGAGGAAAAAGAAGAGCCTGAGCCACATGCTCGGTCTAGTCCTCACACAGAGATCTGCTCTGGAATAAGACATTTAAGAAATAGTCTAGATCGTTGTTGTTTTTTAAGTCAGTCTAACATGTTGCACATTTTATTGATTTGGTTACTAAAATGTAAGCTCTAATGAGGCATTTCTGTTACATTTGTTCACTCCAAAATCGGTGCCTGACATGAAGTAGATATTTGATGAAAAGTTTTGAATGAGTGATATATTTCCATTCACATTATCACAACTGCCTTAGAAATCTCACAGGTAGGAGGATTTAGATATGTCCAGACCATCTAACTATACTGTCGCTTGGAGATAACCAAGCTCTAAGCTGTATCATTAATACTAAATTTTTACTAAAATTGGGTAAGATGGAAAATCAATGCTATGCCATGATGTTTCATGGTAACAGGAAATCCTTAATATGAACTGAGTGTAAAAATTTTATATTTGGCTCAATTATATTTTGATCTAGTGAATAAAGCCTTAATAATACTTAAGATGATATATCACAATCCAAGTTAAAATGGATATGAAGTAACTTCAGGAAGCCCAGCATGTCTTGCTAGGAGTTCTGCAAAGAAAACCTTTTCTCTAGTCAATTCCTACAAATATTATAATAGAGTCTATCCATTTTCATGATTTTTAAGGGTTATGTGAGATTTACAGAGACTAAAATATATCTCCATTATAAAAGAGAAAATGGATGGATCTCCAGCTACATTTCATTCCTAAAGGGAATTCTGGTATTTACTAAAAACACATAGAGAAAAATAATTCTTTGATAAAAATACTACTTATTTAACTTGTAAGTAAAATTCCTTCAATTATAATCTAAAATTTTAAAAATTTAGTTTAGCATCAATTGGCAGTTCTCTGTGGCTGTATATGTATGTGTGTTGTGTTTTCAAATGCATTATCATTGGAGTCAGAAAATGATCCTTATAGTAATATTTATATTTGTTTTCTTAAATAAGACAATTATAAACTAATCTTACAAAAAAAATTCTTTTGCTTTGTTAGTATCTCAAGCAATAAGGAGTCAATATTGTCTCAAGTGAAAATGAAAGTGAAAGTCATTCAGTCATGTCTGACTCTTTGCGACCCCATGCAATAAACGGTCCATGGAATTCTTCAGGCCAGAATGCTGGAGTGAGCAGCCTTTCCCTTCTCCAGGGGATCTTCCCAACCCAGGGATCGAACCCAGGTCTCCTTCATTGCAGGCGGATTCTTTATCAGCTGAGTCACAAGGGAAGTCCATATTGCCTCAAATTCTGCCCCAAAAATGCTAAAAATATAATCCAAATTACTATTTGAACATCTTCTAGTGGAATAAAAGAGAATTACTTTTTCTTTCTAGTATTATATCATAGTGTTTCTAATATATGATGCACTTTCCTAGATATTGTATATTTTTATTATTAAATCAATTGAGTATTTCTTGGATCACATTCTTTCGCCCTCCATATATTTTAGCATTACTCAGTCTTAATTTGGGCTTAATTTGGCTCAGCAGTAAAGAATCTGCTTGCCAATGCAGGAGACATGATTTTGATCTCTGGGTCAGGAAGATCCCCTGAAGAAAGCAAGGGCAACCCACTTCAGTACTGTTGCCTGGAAAATCCCAGGGACAGAGGAGCATGGTGGACCACAGTCCATGGGGCTGCAAAAAGTCAGACATAACTTAGTGACTAAGCAAGCAAGCAGTCCTACTTTAGCATGATGGAGCCAAAATATATTGAAGGACATTGAACGATTCTGCATATACAACTCCCTGCCAGGTGGACTATAGAAAGGGTATTGCGGATATATTTGTCTCTATTACAGAGTGTATACTTTGTGTAAAAATCCTGAGGATACACTGCTTTGGGTTCCTAGGACCAAAAAATAATTCTTTATTTCTTCTGAGCAATTGACAATCTTTACTCTTTACTCTTTAGAACTCTGTGTCTTTTAATACCAATAACACCATTACTCTGAAGGCTGAGGAACTCAGATCCAACATTAGTATAGGCACTTGTGGTCTGCATTTAGTGTTCTGATCCAAACTCTATACTGCACACAATACTGTAGAAAAAGAAGGGACTCATTAATTGAGATGAAAAAGGGCCATGTTTGAGATAGTTAAGATAGTCTCTAAACATTCCTGGTTGGTTATAATTTAATAATAATGGATGTTTCATCCACAGGGAAAAATGCAGTGATCTTCAATTCCTGGTGTCAATGATGAGCCTCAATTGGGGAAACAAATGAGAAACAAATAAAAAGACATGAATAAACTGTACTCTGATAATTTGAAAACCAGATCCCATTTTCCCTGAATAAGTGCATTCTAGAGTTTTCAGGTTCACATTTTGCAAAGACTCTCAAGAGAAAGTGTAAAAGCTATGACATAAAAAATAAATGCAATAAATAGTAGAGACCCAGTGAGCCTCACAGTGTTCATACCTCCTGGGTCATTTTTCAACCCATTCTCTGCTCATTCTTTTCTCCTGCAAGACCACTGACTTCAAATTTTGGCCTCATTTTCTTTTTATCATTCAAACTACCACTCATTCCATCTCTTATGGAAGTGTGGGGGAGATGCTAGGAGTGGCTCTCATCGCTTTTTAAAACAGACTGCAAAGTGTAAATCAGTCTTCCAAATTTTTCACCCTTTTCTCACTGTCCCCAAAAGCAGAACTCAAACAAGTCCCTTTGGTTTTAAAGGAATCGAGTCTAGATGTTCAGACCCAAACAAGTGTCCCCAAATTACAGTCATGGAAAGATCGTGTTCAAATTTTGTTTCTTATCTTTTATTTCCTATTTCTGTTTTTGTTAATGATGTGAGGGAAACTGCACAGTTTAAAAAAAAAATGGGCAAAATACAAAAAGTTAAATCTTCTTTAAATTGGTAGTTGACACTTCCTACAAGCCCTTGACTGTAAGCAGCCAAAGAATGCCAGGAAGAACTCACTCTCTCACTGGCCTTTCAGTTCTTATTTCCATGGAAACTGAAGGAGTATTGATAGAATAAAGTGATAGAAAGTTTTCATACAGTCCTTCATTTTCTCATGTTAACAGAAGAACAGTACCCAACCTCCGCCCAGCCCCAAGAATTGTCAGGCCAAGGAGAATAATATATTTTGCTACCTCTCGGACATCCTTTTTTTCTATTCAGTTTCCACTTCATGAGAAAAGAGAAACAGACAATTCAAAATGGAATTTGTTTTGATTTCTCCTTAATGCTTTCAGTAATATCAAATGTTCTAGACCTCTGTTACAAGACAAAGTGATACAAATCAGAATTCTGTGCATATAAAACTACATGCAAGGTATTTTAAGAGAAACTAGTATTCCTACTAGACACTTGCCAACAATTTTATGATGGTATGTCTCTGGGGGCTTGGCCCACAATTACCTTCAGAGCCTCTTCATCATTGGACTGACAAGCAACTTCTTCTATGAGGACAGGCTTGATATTGGTCACAAATGGTTTTAATGTCCAAATTTTAGTGGAAAAATCTTATTTCCCTCTATTTAATCTTCCAAAGCAAATAGTTCTCCCTTTATACTTCTTGCTAGATCTCAACAGATGAAATTAAAATAACCATATTCTTTTACCAAGATCCTTCTACAATTTCATATAGATAACAATCTTCATGCTTTCAGAGGAGCCTGGCAGGCTTCAATTCCATGGGGTCTAAAAGAGTCAGATATGACTGAGTGACTGAGCTTCATGCTTTCATTCTTACATCAAATTCTGTTGAGTACCTACTATGTTCTAAGTACTAGACTTCAGTTCAGTTCAGTCCAGTCGCTCAGTCGTGTCCAACTCTGCGACCCCATGAATAGCATCACGCCAGGCCTCCCTGTCCATCACCAACTCCCGGAGATTACTCAAACTCATGTCCATTGAGTCAGTGATGCCATCCAGCCATCTGGACTTACTATTATTAATACTAGATTGAATTGACAAGGTTTCTGCCTTATGGAGCTTGCAACCTAGAAAGGGATTCAATAATAAAACCCAAACTAGATAATTAGATATTGAAATAGGTGCTCAAATGAAAGTGAAATAAATGCTGTAAGAAGGTACTTGCAGGAGCTAACTAAGGCAATGGGTAAATATCACTGACTATTATGAAGGACAAGAAAATGCCACCATATGAAGTACTAGAGGAAGGGAGCTCCAGGAGGGGAAGACAGAAGTACAAAAGATCCTAAAGTAGAGAAGTGGTGGGTGAATTTGAGGAACCAGAGGTGTTTCTATTTGGGTGCTGGAAGGCAGTAAATGAGGAGAAGAGTAAGACTGGAAATGAAGTCAGAGAGATGTATCAGGGCTGTATCATGCTCTGCCTTGTAAAACATGGTAAGATGTTGGATTTTAGTCTAATTGGGAGCCCTGGACAAGTTGGGTAACAGTAAAGCTGGAGAGAAATAGATTTCTGTGGAACTCACAGATCATACTGGTAAAAATGAGGAGATAAAAACAAAATAATGAAAGATAATTTCCAAATGTCTTGTTTTGCACATGGATAGGATCCTTTTCTGAGATGAGGAAGGCTGTGACAGAAAAAGATTTAGACGAGAAACCAATGGATTCAATTTTAGAGAGTTTTAGTTTGAGATGCTTTAGAGATATTTAAGTGGAATTTTGAAGAATTTTGTTATGTATACAAGAGTGGAGTTCAGAGGCATGCTCTTGGCTGGAGATGGGATTTTAGAGTCATCAAGAGCCTTGGGAATTAACGAATTCTTTTATGAAAAGAGTATAAAGAAAAACAACATCTTCCTAAGATATGGGCCTGAAGATCGTCAACACAGAGAAGTACTTTTTCAGCGAAAGACTGCATTGAGAAATAATCAACAAAATAAAAGTCAATTTCAAGATGGAGAAAGTCAACTGGGCCAAGTAAAATGACCATGAAAGAGACTGTCCACTTATTTTTCTTAAATGGAGTTCATTGCTTACTTGAGCAGCCTGAGTGTCGGTAACAGAAGCCAAACTTGGGTACAAAAAGAGTCTCTGGAAAATGAGGAAGAAGACGCAGTTCAATTAGACAACTTCAGAAATGTAACAGAGAAAAAAATAAAAGGTAAAAGAAGACAATGAAGGATTGTCTAACTTTTTTGTGATTTAAAATTCTAGGTTAGGTTTATCTGGTGATGGGAATAATGCAAAGGCAGATATTGAAATAATGGTGTAAATATGCTCTTAAAGAAAAGCAGAGATCCTGAGAAACAGAAATGTTGGGTTCCAGAAGGCAATAGACTCAAGAGAATGAAGGTCGTTCCTTTCTTGTTGCAGAGGGATGAAAGGTCGGTGACATAAAGGTGCAGATTTATGTAAGATTTTCTCTTGGGAAGATGACAGAACTCACAGCTGTTGGTTTCTTTTTCCCAGTATCATGATAAGAATGTGGGGGAAGGAGCACAAATTCTGAGATAATTACTACAAGGAAGAGAGGACAAGCTTTAGTGGAAAAGTCCTAGGCAATACTGAATGCTCACTTGAGGCTGGGGATTTTAACTCATTTTGATACAAGTCAGCTAATTTACATGATTTTCTCCAGTAACGCTAATCTGCAACAGGGAATAGGTACAGAAAAAGTTAGCTGATTTGGGTTCATCTAGGACTGAGGTTTATTAAGGAACATAGAGAAAGGCTGAGAAGTAGAGAAATTTTGTAAGGAAATGATTATAATAATGAACTTAGAATGTAAGCTATATAAGGCAAATGAAGGTCAGCAGAGGCTTTTACCCTGGGCCAGTATAGCACATAATTTTATGAAGTCAAATAATTTTACCAGTGTTTCAATTTTAGGGTCTCTTGATAAAAGTGGTAGTATATCTTGTTAAGCAGAGGTTCAGTGCCTCTTGTTCTTGTATGAAAGCTTAAATATGAATAGAAAGGCATTTATGGATGTCAGGTATCCAAAGGAGTGGACAGTGCTCAAGAGTGGTCTGCTGTTTTCATCCCCATGCTTGCCTTTCTGTATTCTTCATCCCACCAGGACTGAAAGCCCACATGCTGCATTTCTAAAATCCTCTTGCCAGTCGAGTTCCTGATAGGTTTGTCAATGGAAGGCAATAGTTGGAGATTTTGAAATTAGGGAGAAAGGAGATGCCATTTTTTTTTCTTCTTTTAGCCCATTTTCTTCTTTTAGTCCATTCTTCTTTCAGTAACAGCAGTAGCATCCATGGGCAAATGGCAGTAACCACAGTTCACTTTGGGCTTTAGCTCTGTGCATGGAGGCTCAGCAGCAGCAGTGGGTTCTGGCTCCCTGGATAGGTCCAATTCAGTAACATCAGCATGGTTCCAATTATGGCAGCACCTCCAGCAATTCAGTATGAGACAGGGTGGCTCCAGCCTAGGATTATTTAGTGGCTACAGATCTTGAATTTAAAAATGCAAAAACCCTTCTTTGGTTTGCTCCAGTCCCTCTCTACTTCTGTCTGCTTTCCAAGATTTTCCAAAACCTTTTAAGCAATACCCTAAATTGAGTCCATTCTGCTTGAAGTATCTTGAGACATTTCTGATTTCCTAATAGGATACTGCCTAATAAAGAGAAGGAAGTATGGGGGCCAAGGAGATGAATGGAAACAATTAGTACTGGATCCAAAAGCTAGTTGCTTGTTGTTCAGTCATTAAGTCATGTACAATTCTTTGCAACCCCACGAACTGCAGCATGCAAGGCTTCCCTTTCCTTCACCATCTCCCGGAATTTGCTCATACTTATGTCCATTGAGTCAGTGATACCATCCAACCATCTCATTCTCTGTCACCCCCTTCTCCTCCTGCCTTCAATCTTTCCAGCATCAGGTTCTTTTATAATGAGTCAGCTCTTTGCATCAGATGGTCAAAGTATTGGAGTTTCAGCTTCAGCATCAGGTCTCTCAGTGTGTGTGTTAGTCGCTCAGTCATGTCCAACTCTTTGCAACCCCATGGACTGTAGCCCACCAGACCCCTTTGTTCATAGAATTTTCTAGGCAAGAATACTGGAGTGGGTTGCCATTTCCTTTTCCAAAATAAAATCAAATCCAGAAAAGTTACAAAGACATGTATACCAGAATTCAGGACAAATTGAGATCTCACAAACATATCATGAATCTATGGATTCATAAAATGTGGCATAACCAGATAGGAGTGTGTCCTTGAGCTGTAATGTAATAATCTAGCTATTTTCTAAAGTTTTATAGAGCCAAAAGTTATTGTAAAATGCTTTAAAAGTTTTAAATTTCATGAAAAAAGTGTATTTGAGAAGTGCTAGATATTATACATTTAATTTGTTTTTTAGTTATTTGCAAAAAAGCACATTAGTGAATCGAAAGTTCTAAAAAATCTTAATGTCTACTTAAGATCATTGAATCCAAATGTTTCATGTACGTATGAACTATGAATATATATTTTATATTCATATATATCTATGTACATGAATATATGTGAGTATATAAATCTCCTCAATTTCTCTCTCTCTCAAATTCTATCTCTATCTCTGTTCCTTTTCTTATCACACCTAGTAACATCCCTTTAACACCCCATGAAACAAGTATTCTGCTGAATGCACTTTGGGAAACTCTGCTGTGAGGGAAGCTGCCCATCTGGTCCATCTATTCTGGACTCTCAGATCTCAACTACAGTTGGCAGTGCAGCACACTTTGACCAGATATCTATATATAAAAATGTTCTAGAAACTTTGAAGGCAACAAAAAGATTAGTAGGAATGATTAACACTGTGAAATGAATAATTTCCAATTTAATAGTTAATTTCATTCTAAATATACATGTGTAGATTAAAGGCACTCACACATACACAAACAGCAAACTCTGTATAGTAAGCAGTGATGACAACCTCTTTCATAAAATAATCAGCGAAACGGCTGTCTAATGAATGACTGAATGAGTAAATGACCTAGAAATTAAAGTAATTCTTGACCTAACTAGATGGTTATGAAATCATACTTTACTGCACTTTCGTTCCTCTCTTTTACCCAGCAAACATCTATTTGCGTCCTTACTCTTAATATGCCAGATTCAGCTAGATACGGGGAGAACAAAGATAAATAGGACAAGGTCGCTGCCCTCAAGGAGTTCAGGTTCAGAAAAGTGGGAAAGGCAAACATGTAAAGAAATGGGCATGAAAGTAATGTGCATAGGGAAGTACACTCTGTACACGGGCAGGCCACGACGGTAACTGTAACACGAGATGCCTAACGCAGCTTTGTGCATGCGTGCACATGCACACACGTGTGAAAGCAAAGAAGAAGCAGGCATGGAGGAGTGGAGGTAGGCATGGAGGAGGAAGGGAAAGCTCTCTTTACATGCTGTTTGCAGTGGCAAAAGTCAGGCCAGGTAGGAACAAGAAAATCATCTCAGAGAGCTGCTACTTTAGCATAGCACCTTGGGATAGAAACCAGGAAGTTATAATAAGGAAAGAGTCTGAGTGTTAGACAAGGGTAATTCTGAGTCATGAAAGGGGGTACATTTCCTGTGCAATGACCGCCTTTAATAGAGGACAGACAATTAAATCCTTAATTCAGACAAATAAATCCTTTAAGAAGGAATTTGAGGTCTCAGCACTAGACACTCCTCTGCCTGCCTCTACCCCTCCCGAAATACACCAGGAAGACCTTGACTTACCTCTTGCGCTTCCTACTGAACACGGTTGTTACATCCATGGTTCCAAGAATAAGAACAGAATAAAAGGATGAGGAGCTTGTGAAAAGCAAGGAAGAGCATCCTATAAACTGTTCTTTGAGAGTTATAGCTTTGTTTTGTGTTTCTCATATGAAGCAGTCTCCATTCTTCATCTTCTAGACCTCCAACCAACTAGTTCAAATATTTCTAATATTGTCTGACATTTCCCCCTTATCTTTTACTCTTGGAGCAGAAGGCATTTCGTATTTTAAGTAGGAATAAAAGGAAAAGCAAAAGTTAAAACTCATTTTAATAGATATTTAAGATGAGTGTCAGTATTCATATTAAATCTTGTAACAGGGAGACACAAGATTTCTCATCACTGGATAATGATCCCTGAGTTCCCCACACTCTGGTCAGGTAACTAGAATGATGTCTCTGGGAAGTGACTTGTATCCAGACAAACAGAGGCAGGTGGCCAAAAGCTTTGCTGTATCTTAATCACCACTATAGATGTCTCAGATATTAAACCTAGAAGGGGCAGGGATTGTCTTCGACATAGAGATGAACAAGTAAGCAGATATCATAAAAGTTACTCATAATCTTTTTGTAACAACTGTGCTGACCTTCATTAATGGAAATTTGCAAAAGGCCCATGAAATTGAGAGTCTTGACAAGTGAAGAGCTTCTTTTAAAAGGATCAATTTTCAATAACACAGCCCCTATAAAGGCGGTAATGATTAACTGTGAGTAACCATAAGTGTAGGTTGTGATCTGTGCTATATAAATTCTAGAACAAACTTTAGAATTTATCTAATTCAACTTTTAAAATTTTTGATATGATATATGAATACTGAGGGCCAGAGAACTGAGCCCCCTGCTGAGTATGGTTAGCAGTATACAAATTAGAACTCATGTTTCAGTCCCTTTATGGATTATAATGGCCCGCTCATATATTCTTGGGAAGTGTTGTACTGTTGATGTGACATATCACTTCTGAGTACAAAGCTACAATCAGAACCCCTAATCCCACTTATCTTTTACTCAGATATTACCATTTCAATGTGTGGCTTCTCATTTTGCTGAGAGGTTTTTCTTCCCCACCTACCCCTCCTTAAGTCAGGCAAAGAGACAAGTAACTGACTTCAGTTTTCAAAAATGTAACCCGCAAGTGCATAATTCTTCCTGTCAGATTTCCTTTTCTGTAAGTTGGTGAGTTTATTGTGGTAGCACTCAAAAGGCTGAGCCTGAAAAGTTCTATAACATATGGCATACATTTAACATGGCTTGTGAATTAAAAATAACAGCCTGCCATCTGCCTCTGCAAGTTGATTTTATCAAAGTCTAAATGAGAAGCTCAAAGATGTGAATGTTGTCAATTAAAATAAGAAATACTCAGGTTCAATACAGAGTGGCCAATCTGAGTTTGCCCCTTCCCCTCACGGGAGTAAAGTCACCCATTTTGTCCACTCCTGCAAATTAAAAGAGCTGCCCAATTTTCAGTCTACACAACTATTTTTTTAATATTACAAATTATTCTTTCCTGTCCTCCCCCCCCCCCAAAAAAAAACCCTTTATCACAAACTTAGCTTCCTAAGTTACCTTCCTCTAGGAGTAGGTTATGTGGATTTCTTTTCTGAGGCTAGTACCCTCCTAAACAATTGATAAAAGTTATAAAATCTTTTCTCTGTATAATGTTTAATTTTTTTTCACCAAAACTTGAAAGTATTAAGTAAAAGGTTTTGGAGGGGGGATTTGATGATTTTTCATTATCATACATTCTTACATCCTGTAGGAAATTCTGAAAATGATTTAAAGTGCTAACGCTGAGTCAGAAGCCCACACATCAGTTTAGTTGGATTAGCATTTATCCAGCAACTACATTAGGAACAGGGCTTCCTGATGTCTCAGTGGTAAAGAATCCCCCTGCCAATACAGAAGACCTGGGTTCAATCCCAGGGTCAGGAAGATTCCCTGGAGAAGGAAATAGTAACCCAGCTGGGAAATCCCATGGACAGAGGAATCTGGTGAGCTATGGTCTGTGGGGCTGTAAAAGAGTCAGACCTGATTTAGCGACTAAAACACCTCTACCACCCGGAATAACCCTGGGAGGGCAATGGTCATATGAAGGGTTTAAGGCAGCTGCTTCTATCAGAAAGTTTATATCATAGTTGCAATAAGATTCATACCCAAAAAACAGTTTGAGATGAAACCCATCTTAGTATAGCCAAGTGCTCACCTGAGTATACTGACAATAAGAGTTCTGAGAAGGGAGTTCTCTTCCGGAGTCCCTGTCATTCTTTATTTATGGGCAAGAGACTTAACTTGTATGTGTTTTCATTTTGTTGTTATATATACTGGCTCTGTGGGCAGAACAATGAAAAATACAATTATATGAAATGCTAAATTTGTAAGCATTGTATAAAAGTTAAAGGGATCATCATAGGAAACATAAAGTGAGCTGTTAAGTAAGTTAAGTAAAATACCCAGTTCTCAAGACTAATTCGATTGAAATTTAACTAGGAAAGCTTTGTTGTTATTGTTTAGTCGCTAGGTCACATCCAACTCTTTTGCGACCCCATGGACTGCAGCCCACCAGGCTCCTCTGTCCATGGGATTTCCCAGGCAAGAGTACTGGAGCAGGTTGCCATTTTCTACTCCTGGCCCAGGGATCGAACTGGCCTCTCCTACAACTCCTGCATTGGCAGGCGGATTCTTTACCACTGAGCCACCAGGGAAGCCCAGGAAAACTTTATACGGTCTTATAATTTCTTGACTAAGGTTTCAAAATAAATCAAAGTATAAACATAGAGAGTCCATGAATCAAGTTGCATGAATGCAAATATTTGGTAGTAAATTTTTCAGTGGGTATTTTCTAAGCATGAAGGTCAGGGCTATCCAGTCTAGTAGTACAGGTGGTACAAGACACAAATCTAAGGACGCTGTTCACACAGACTACATGAACATTGTATTCATTTTCTAGTGTTGCTGCAACAAATCACCACGAGCTTGGTGCTTAGAGCAACAGAAATATTTCTCACTGTTCTGGAAGCCCAAAGGTCCCAAATCAAGGTGTTAGTAGGGCCACACTTTCTCTAAAGGCCCTAGGGGAGAATTTTCCTTACTTCTTGCAGCTTCTAGTACCTCCCGACACTCTAGTTCCTCACCCCAGGCATCCTGGAATGTGGCAACGTAACTCAGTCTCTGTTTCCATCTTCACACGGCCTTCTTTCCCATGTGTTTTAAATCTCCCTCTCTTAGAAGAATACCAATTGCTGGATGAAAGACCTTTCTTAAATCCAAAATGATCTCATCTCTAGAAACATGACTAAATTACATCTGCAAGGACCCCATTTTCAAATAATGTCACATTGACAGGTACCTGGGTTAGGACATGGATATGTCTTTTGGGGGACACAATACAACTCACTATAAGTATGTAAGTTTCTCATGCTTTCAAATTAGAGTTTACTAGATTACAAATCTAGTATACAATTTCAATTTACTAGATTACAAATCTACTAAAGATTTTTTTAAATGGGATTTCCTAGTAAGCAGGGATTGATTTAGTTCAATGACCTCATTTATGATAGCTCAAAAGGAGCTTCAGAGTATAATCCAGGGCACAGGAAGAACCAATGTGAGTTGGTTCTACCCTTTTAAGTGGTAAACATTGAACATTCCTCTGATTTTAAGTCTGCTTTCAACCAGAGGAGCAGATGTCTAAATAAACTGGCAACCTTCAGCTATCAAGTCAAAAAGACATCTAAATGTTAACAGTAATGATTTTCATTAAGTGTCCCCTCCACCACTCCAACCCAGAAAAGCATTCAGTGATTCATATCTTATTCCTTCAAAGGCAATACATTTTTACCTAATCAAGGAAAGCCTTTTGGAAGCATACATGCCCAAAATTTCCTTAATGGCAATGCAAGAGAAGAGACCAAATGATGAACTGTGTACATTTTAAAGTGAAAACTCACACCATAGAAATGCCCACCTATCAAGTAAATCAATGCAAGCAATCAATCATTGTAATGAAAGCCTATGGTTAGCAGGTGTAAATGCCACTGTGATCTCTACAATTACAAGAAAAAACCCTGATTCTGGACATGAACAACTCACTGTGGTTACATACAAATCAACTTCAATAGCATGAACTAAATGGAAACATAATTGGAGTTAAACGTTTACAGCTCTTTCATTTATCTTTCAAAAATAGAGGAGAGCTAAGGGAATTTTCCCACTAGTAATTAGATGCTTTCTTCCTTAAAAACCTTTCACTAGCTGTTTCAAACACTGCAAACACTGCCTTCCATTCAAATCACAACATTTTAGTGAGAAAGGAAAGCAATATAAGGGTAACAAAATGGTTCTTTAGATAGAAGAATGTCCAAGTTTAAGCCCGAGTTATAAGTCCTTCACATCTAATAGAAATAAGAAGTCATTTAGTGGTCAAGAGGAACTTGTCAATAACATGGATTGTCAACCAATGACTCTGATCAATTGTGATGGGTCATACTCACTTTTTACTTATGAAGATTTGGGCTGTTAGGGCTATTCTGGACTGACCAGTGTGGTAATCTTTATGTAGGTACTTACTCCTCTTGAATTAGAGTGAAACGTCAGCATGCTGGACTGAAGTGCTATCATCAATTAACCTGACCCTGTGGTTTTGCATAATTGACTACAAAGGCTGTTGACAATATAATCAATTAGAATTTCAACTGATAAATCACACTTGAGGTTTTGGGGGGTCACCAAGACTACCTGATGAATTTACCCACAAAGAAACATCAGAAGGTACTACTTCAGGTGGAAGACTGACAAGAATTGACATTTTAACTTCACATTATAATATAAACAATCAACTTGGTCAGTTAGTGGGGGAATCTATCAATGTTGGTAGTTTGACTTTATGTTGATGAGACAATTTGTTGACAAACTGAATTTTTTTCCACTTACCTCAAATATGCTATTACATTCACTAATGAGAGAACTCCTGCCTTGAAAATGAATTTCCTCCTTTGGTAGGCTTCTGTTTCCCCATCAATTCATTTATGTCATTTGAGGGACACTAGGGTGGGAATTTTAGGAATATCTATTTGTCTGACATTGGCACCTCAAAACTATATTCTGGAAATCTGTCTTCTACATTTTCAAAGCTATTCTGTTGCCTCTTCAATCATAGCTCATGGACTTTCTATTTATTCAAAGAGTAATGAAACTGTCAACAATTAATCTTCTGTTAATGGCCTCTGCAATTATTTACACAAAGAGCCAAAATGAGTACCAGTTACTACAAAACATAAGACAGATCGAAGCCCCAAAGAGCAATTCAAATCAACGAGCCAGCACTTTAAAAATTCTCTTAAAATTGGAAGATGGGGATGGGAGAATAGAGAGTGCTACCACTATACGAGCACCATAAAAATGAAGGAGTGAGTGGATGTGGAAGAGAAGATGCCAGAAAGGAAAGAATAACGGTTTGAAAATCTGTCCTTATTGAGAACTCTAAGCTGACAATTACATAGATAATAGCTGTTTTGAGCCCTCTCTTTCTCCTGGGAATACTCCACTTGGCCCAATATTCCCTAAGAGATGGTCCTTGAGAAGTAAAATGCCTCATGGCAAGTCTCCAGACATGAAATTGTTTTCCCCTTTGAGCCTTCGAACTCCAAAATTGGCAACAGTTCAAAATGCTTTTTTTTTTTTTTTCAGTTGTAATCTCAGCAAGATAAATGGTATCCAGGATAGGAAAAGATGCAATGCAACAACTGAAGTCACAAGAATTTTGTACAGGAGATAGAAGTCTTTGTCAGTTGCAAACAAAATGAATTCTGTTGTAGATTCAGTCCAAGTAACAGTAATAATTCAAGATTACAACCACAGAATTGAAGTCCTCACAACAGAACCAGAAAAGATAAATGGTTTTAAAATAGCCACAAAAGAAGGAAATGATTTAATTTGGGGAGGTATTTTTGAATTTTCCATCAACTAAAATTATGTGGTCTAGAAGAGAAAAAAATGATGTCCCAAAGTAATACTAAAATTACAAAAAGAAAGCAAATTATTTCTGTTTTACAGTGATTTAGTAAATACTTTTGGCTTTTCAGGTCACACAATCTCCGTTACAACTATTCTGCTATTGTAGCAATATATAAAAGAATGATTCTGTCTGTGTTCCAACAAAACTTTACTTACAAAAACAGCCTATGGGACAGATTTGGCTCTCTGGCTATATTATACCAACTCCTCAACTAGAATATAAACATACTTTATTGCATATGACCATGCTCTGATATTTTTCTCTAATAATTCAGTGGATTAATTTTGTGTTTCCTATAAAACTATAAGCTTTAGCAGAAAAAAGACTTTATTATGCTTTTTATTATCAGTATTATAAGTAATTATTATAATGACTATATCATTTAATGTATAAATTCCACCATTTGTTCATAGTAAGTGAAAGTGAAAGTCGCTCAGTCATATCCGACTCTTTGCAACCCCATGGACTACTCCATGGAATTCTCCAGGCCTGAATACTGGAGTGGGTGGCCTTTCCCTTCCCCAGGGGATCTTCCCAACCCAGGGATCGAACCCAGGTCTCCCGCATTGCAGGTGAATTCTTTACCAGATGAGCCACAAGGGAAGCCCAAAAACATTGGAGTGGGTAGCCTATCCCTTCTCCAGGGGATCTTCCCGACCCAGGAGTTGAACCAGGGTCTCCCTCATTACAGGTGGATTCTTTACCAACTGAGCAGTCAGGGAAGCTCTGTTCATAGTAAGCCCTCCATAAATATTTTATTTAACCTCAATTTTCCCAGCAGTAAAATATCTCTAACTTCTAGTCACTTTCTTCATTAATTGAGCTTCCAGCAAAGATTAACATAATATTAATTTTTAAGGGGAGTACTTTATTTCCAGTTGAGATACCATGGCTTTTGAAAGCCCAATACATTCATTGAAAATATTTTAAAATCTGTATTGAAACAAAAACCTGTTTGAAAGCATCAGACAGCTTTCCAAAAACCAGGACTTAACAGGCACACATATCAGAGAGAAGGAAATAGTTGAATGACAGAATGATGACCTAATATATTCTGTTAGCTACTCTTCTGCTAAAGGCATTTCTATACTTTTGGTGCAGATGGGAGGCTAGGAATCTGGGAAACAGGACATTGCTAAGAGGTAGAAAATCCAGAAAAGCTTTGACATTCTCACAGAACTACGGAGATAAAACATAAAGTTTAGGGCTTTCACAAAAACTAGAATGTAAAAAGCAAAAATTCAAAAGAAATGAAATTAACAGTGAATTGAGCTCAGCACTTAACACTGTTTCACTTGAGTATTTGTTGAATACTGACTGCATTAGGGAGAAGGCTAAGAAACCAAACAGAAAGACTCAAAATAAAGATAATTGTCAACAGTCTCACAGTGATGAGGAAAAAATAATACTAATAATAATTAGACTTGAAAATAGAGACCCTACTAAACACATTAACCCCAATGTTTGGAGTTCGAGAATACTACATTTTAGGCATTGAAACAAACCAGAGGTTGATCAAAGCTTATAAATAATATAAGCCTCTACTTAGCTCAGTCTCTGAATAAAATTGCATTCTGATCTTATTTAAGTGCTCCATGAGAGAACAGGGTAACTATCCTCTAAAGGAAAAAGTATAATTCAGAACTACTATTGTTGTTGCTGTTATTCAGTTGTTCATAACTACTATACCTTTATACAAAATAGCTAGTATTTAATAAAAACTTACCAGGTATATTAAAAGACCAAGAGAAAAAACAGATAATTCCGATAACCCCATATGCAATTCATACATCAGAATTTTGAATCATGCACCTTAAGTGTGATTAACCTGTACATGAACATAGACAAGATGCAAATACTCATAAGCAACTGTATGCTATACAAGAAATCAAAGATAAACCCAACAACTGAATTTTTAAAAATAAATAGATGGGCTTAATAACAAAAAGAGCACATCAGAAGAGAAAGTTTGTACTCTAGAAGGCATAACATTAGAAGATAACCAAGCTAAAAATACAGAGCAAAAGATATAGAGTAGATATAAAAAGAATATAAATGAGCTATGACATGTAGTGAAAAGCTCTAAGATATGTGTAATTGGAAATACAAAATACAAGGAGAGAGAATAAGAAGCAGAAGCATATTTGAAGAAATAGTAAATAGGAATAGTCTAGAACTTGTGAAAAAATTAAGACACAGATTTAAAGAATAAAATTCCAAAAAGGATAAATGAGAAAAAAATCACAACTAGGGATAACATAATAAAACTCTTGGAAATCACATACAGGAGAAAAAGTTGCCACAGTAAAAAGACATATTACCTTCAAAGAAAAAAATAATAAAGTTGATAGTGATCTCTTATGAAAAACAAAGAAAGTAAAACACAAGTGAATGGTATCTTTTAAATGTTGAAAGGAAATAATTGCTGGCATAGAGCTCTATTTTTTTGGAAAAATACTATTTAATGAATAGTTCAGTTCAGTCGCTCAGTCGTGTCCGACTCTTTGCGACCCCATGAACTGCAGCACTCCAGGCCTCCCTGTCCATCACGAACTCCTGGAGTCCACCCAAACCCATATCCATCAAGTTGGTGACGAAGTGAATAAAATAGTGAAGTGAATAAAAAACTTGCAGGATATAAGGAAAGCAAATAGTAATGTCTGATATAATTTTGTCCCTGGAAATAATTGTATCTGTATAATTTTGCTTAGAAATTAAACACTCTAATTGAAAGGTTTAGATTGTAAGTCTAAGGTAATAAACAAAATATGATTATATTCTGTTTATAACAGAAAAACCTTGGATATATGAAAACAGAAAGATTGAAAGTAAAATGTAAAAAGATATGCCATGCAAACACGACACAAAAGAAAGTCAATGTAACTATACTAATATCAGTTCACACAGACTTTGATGCAAGAAGCAGTACTAGAGAAATGGAGAAGTATTTTATAATGATAAAAGGCCAAGTCTAAGGAAGTTCAAAATGCTAAATTTATATGCACTATCACAGGTAGGTTCTTTACCACTAGTGCCACCCGGGGAGCCCAAACATCTGTCTATAATATATACACAAAACAAAAAAATGACATAACTATAAGGAAGAGAAACACAATCATAGTGGAAAACTTTAATTCTCCTTTCTTAATAACTGAGAAATCAAGCAGACATAAAATCGTCAGGATACAGAAGATATGAACAATTTAAATTCAGGTGATTAACATGTATGGGCATCTATGGGATGCTTCACAGAGGTGCATACTTATTTTGTGAACTGAACTTGACCATATATATGTTGATCTACAAAGCAAGTCTAGCCAAATTTTAAAAGATTAAAAGAATATGTATTATGTTCCCTGACCACAGAGAAATTAAGTTAGAAAGAAATAAAAAGATAACTAGAAAATATCCAAATAGATTTCTAAGTAATTTTTAAGTAACCCATGGTCAAAGAAGCAATTACAAGAAAAATTATAAAATATTTTAACTGAATAATAATGACAGTATTACATATCAAAATTTGTGGGATGCAACAAAAGTACAGCTTAGAAGGGAGTTTGTATTAAACGCATGGATTAGATAAGAAACACTAAAATTAAATTAACTAAATAGCAGTCTCCAAAATTAGAACAATACAGTAAATAAAATCCAAATAACATAGGAGGCATTAAGTAATGAAGATAAGAGTAAAAATAATAAAATAAAAAACAAATGTACAATATAGAAAAACCGATGAAGTCAATTATTTGACTTTGGAAAGACTTACAAAATTAGTAAATCTCTAGCAATACCGATCAAGAAAAAAGAAGGCAGGAGTTACCATCACCCAAAATGAAAGAGCCTACAGATGGTTTCAGCAGTAAATTCCTCTAACTATAGAAGACAGAAATAATATCAATCTTACAGAATTCGTCTAACAAAGAGAAAAACAGTGGTCACTTCCCAATTCATTCTATTAAACTAATATAATAAAACTTGGTAAGTATACAATAAAGGATAACTATAGGCAACTTTTTCTCATAAATACCAATTCAGAAATACTAAACAATATGTCAGCAAATTGAATCCAGTCATATATTAAAGTAATGATTAAGCTGTAATTATTCCATAAATGTTGACTTTTTAAATTAGTTTTTATCGGAGTATACTTGCTTTGAGATGTTGCATCGGTTTCTGCCGTACAGAAAACTGAGTCAGCCATACATAAACATACATCATCTCCCTTTTGGACTTCCTTCCCATGCAGGTCACCGCAGTGCGTTAAGTAGAGTCCCCTGTGCTATTCAGTATGTTCTCATGAGTTACCTATTTTGTACATATTATCAATAGTGTATACTGTCAACCCTAATCTCCCAATTCCTCCTACTCCCCCATAAATGTAAAATTGATTTAATCTTCAAAAAAAGAACCAAGGTATTCACCATATAAATCAATGTATTAGACAGACGATTGGACATCTCAAAAATTGCAAGAAAAATGCACGTGATAAAATTCACCACCCATTCAGAGTTTTTAAATTAGCAATTAAAAGTAAAAGAGAACTTCGTCTGATTTTTTTAATTTAAAACAGTTTTAACCATAATATATTTACAAAAAGATTGAAACATGTATGAAGATTGGGAATGAGACAAAGATGACATTGTACTAAGTCACTCCAGTCATGTCCAACTCTTTGCAACCCTCTGGGTTGTAGCCCGCCAGGCTCCTCTGTCCATGGGATTCTCCAGGCAAGAATACTGGAGTGGGTTGCCATGCCCTCCTCCGGGGGATCTTCCAGACCCAAGGACTGAATCCTCATCTCTCATGTCTCTTGCACTGACAGGTGTGTTCTTTACCACTAGAGCCACCCAGGAAGCCCAAAAGATGACCTCAGTGACTGCTTTTATTCAAGATTTTACTACAAGAGCTCTGTCTGGACAAGTTAACCCTTATCACTCAACCTTCATCCACCTTCACCCTACGGCCTGAGATTCAGATGTCATGACTGGAGTTCTGGAAGCTCTTTTCAACAAAGACCACACTGTAGCAATAGGAAGCAGAAACACTGAAGGAGTCTGTGTGTAAGTCATATTGTAATCACACACATTTGATGGTTATAACTCTGGACTTGTTTTATATGAGAAGAAATTCAGTATCTGTCTTTTATAAGCCATTATTCAGGGTTCTCTATTATGTCTGGCAAACATAATCCTAACTGATACAGCCACTTGTGGAGAAAATGGTTCAAGATTTCTATGACCAAGTTTTAAAAAAAATTCTTTCTAACCAAGACTAGGGGGCAGCACAGGTTTCTTATCTTACTACATTGTTTTTTTATAGTGCTAAACTCCAGAAAGAGACATAGGCAAAATTTCCCATAGATTCCCCTCGCCACACACACATATTATACCAGTATGTAAGATCATCAAGAATGGAACTGAAATGATCATATTTAAATGATTCTATTTATCTTTAAATTTTTTCCCGTGCAGAAGCAAGGAGGCTCCAGATGGGACTCTTTCCTAGCAATTCAAGTCCCACAAGTGATTACCTCTGCCATAGGGTATGTAGAATAAATAAAGGTTAAAAGATCATAAAAATGAGACCATATGTCCAAACATACTGCCTGCGCTTTTGGCAGGGAGAATACAAGTGTTAAGACAGATATCATATTCTGCTTGCCAGAGAATTATATAAAAACAGAATAAAATAGTTCTTATCATTTGAGTTGGGCTTGACAGCAGTGCCCCTGAACTTTGAAGAGCAGATTTGGCCAATTCACCAAAATACCTTCCTATCTCTACTCCTACTCCTTTTCCCCCCAAGGGCCAGAAAGAGAAAAGTTCTAAGCCCTTAAAAACAAACTAGTATTTATCTACAAGCATAGAATTCTAAAGTCTCTCACAAATATGATACATAAAGTTGCTTTCTATCTACGCCGATGAGCTGTTTTTCTAAAATAATCCTTGGTCCCCATGGAGCATGATCCAAAGGATTCTATCAGATCTAAAAATATCCTTTCATAGCTCTTACTTTTGGCCTCGTCATCAGCCAGGGTCATTGCTTCATATAGCTCTGAAAGCACCCTGTGTGATGTATCCCAATCTGGCAGATCAACTGGACCAAAATAGAACTTACCCAACCAGTTCCTGATAGAAGATGTATTTACCGGCTTTCTAAACCAAAGCATTAGTGGTAGAGTTTAAGTGAGAGAATGTAGATTTCCTAAGGATTTTCAGTAAGAAAAAAAAAGAGTCAGAAAATTTCGAGGTCAGAAATGTAGTGGAAAGTAGAATGTCACTTTGAAGTCCTACCTCTCAGCTAGTAAAGGACCAGAGGAGAAATTACTTTTGAAAATGGGTGGATATGGAGTAACATGAATGTTTCAGTAGAGTAATGGTTCCTGAAGAAGTAATTCACTTTCAGTTATAACTGACAGAATCGAATAAGAGGAAATTGACATAATATCAAGAGAATTATCAAGGTAGCCCTGAAGCTTCAACAACTTGCCTTGCTGTAACTCTCATCTCAATGATGGCATTTGAATGTCAGATGAAAGATGTTCATGAATCAGTGTTGATTTTTAATTCAGAGTCTCTTGGGAGACTCTAATTTGAAAGGAGATCAGCATCTTCACTGAAGACTTCATCTTCTAAGAAAGTCAAATATTTCAAGAACACCTATCAAACTAAAACTGATTCCATAAAAATAAAAAAAAAATAGGATATACCTACTCTAGACAGCTTCTCTTCAGCCTTCATAATCAGAGAAAAAGCCATATCACAAGAGAATCTTCTCTTAATACTGCCAGAAAAAAATAAATATTCTACTAATTAAATAGTTTGCAACTTACTCTCTCGAAATTGGTTCTAAGACTTTGATTATTAATTAGTTACAGAGCTGTTTTTCCTGTAAACCGTTTTGTGATCTAACAATTCCTGATTCCTTATAATGGTTAGTTTGGGGACTTAATCTAATGAATCCTACAGCAGTCCCTGGATCATCTGCCTTTGCCTTGTGGCATACAGTTGGTACAATTTATCCAAAATCCAGCGATATAGTCTGGAGACAATTGTTGTTATTTAGTCACTAAGTCACATCCAACTCTTTTGTGACCCCACAGACTGTAGCCTAACCAGTCTCCTCTGTCCAGGAATTTTCTAGGCAAGAATACTGGAGTGGATTGCCATTTCCTTCTCCAGGGGATCTTCCTGACGCAGGGATCAAACCCCTATCTCCTGCATTGGCAGGCAGGTTCTTTACCACCAAGCCATCTAATAAGCAGCCATGGAGACAATTAATTTCTTAAATTATTTTTATGGTGAAAGTAATACATGTGAGGGTATAAAACATAAAATTTATTCCCCAATATCTAATCCGTTCTCTAGGAATAATTACTGTTAATTAATTCTATTTCTAGATTTTCTGGAAGTTTCCAGTATAACTTAAATAATATATATGTGCCAATATATCTTGATTTGCCATCTTGAATGCTATCTATTGACAGTCCTTTAAAAGATAAAATGTCTAGAACATTAACACTATTTTTCTACTTCCCAATTTTGGTTTATAGTTAATGTTTAAACTTAAACAATAAACTTGGACTTGTTCAGTAAGCTTACAAAGGACCTACTGATTCCCCACTTTGGAAAGACTAAGATTTTAGCACTCAAACTTTATTCAACCAGTCTTCTCTCTTCCCTTTCTCCAGGGTTGTTACTTATAATATTATTTTTAAATTGTCAAGATTCACAGTGTTTATATCTGTTCTGCAGCAATAACTATCTCCTGTGCTTTGTACATTATAAATCTAAAAATTAAGAACTAACATTATTTACAGCATTATTATATATGTATTCCATATATATCTGCACTCAAACATACATATAATAAGTTGCAATCATTACGTAAAAAGCTAAAATATTTGAACTATGTGGTATTGCCACAGAATCCAAGATATAGATCAAAATAACAGAAGACAAAATTAAACCCAAATATGCTTAATACATTTTAAACATATTATTACATATGTCTATATATAGTAGCACACAAAATGGCATGATTTTACTTCTGGTATTTTTCCAAAGAAAACAAAAACCTAATTTGAAAATACATACGCACCCCTATGGTCACTGAAGTATTATCCACAATATCCAAGAAGTGAAAGCAACCTAAGGGCCCTTCGATAGATAAATGGGTAAAGAAGATGTGGTATATATACAATGGGATAAAAGGGAATGAAATCTCATTTCAACAACATAGATTGATCTAGAGGTTATTATGCCGAGTAAAGTAAGTCAGAGAAAGACAGATGCTGTAAAATTTCATTTATATATGGAATCCAAAAAACAATAAGCATAACAAATAGAAACATAGAGATACAAATAGATGATTGCTGGAGTGGGGAGTGAGCAAAATAGGTGACGGAAATTAGGAGTTACAAACTTCCAGTTGCAAAATAAACAAGTCCCAGGATTAAAATGTACAGAGTGAGGGATATAGTCAATAACAAGGTAGTATCTTGGCATGGTGACAGATGGTTACCAGACTTAGCACAGTGACTGATCATTTTGTAATGTATAGAATTACTGAATCACTATGTTGTACACCAGGAAATAACATGGTGTGGTAGGTCAATCATACCTCAAAAAAAAAAAAAAAAAACCAAATAGACAAACTCATAGAAAAAGAGATCAGATTCGTGATTACCAGAGGCAGTGGTGGACGGAAGCAGGAATTGGATGAAGGTTATCAAAAGACACAAACTTTCAATTATAAAATAAATATTAGTTTGCAATATACAACATGATTTATAGAATTAGCATTGCTGTATGTTATATATGAAAGTGTTGAGTAAATCCTGAGTTCTCATCACAAGGAAAAATATATTTTTTAAAAATTTTGTGGTTTTTTTTGTTTTTTTTTTTAATTTTTCAGTGGGTTTTGTCATACATTGATGTGAATCAGCCATAGAGTTACACGAATTCCCCATCGCGGTCTCCCATCCCACCTCCCTCTCCACCCGATTCCTCTGGATCTTCCCAGCCCAACAGGCCCGAGCACTTTTAAACTTATAGTGGTAATTATCTCATGATGTGTATAAGTCAAATCATTATGCTTTACACCTTAAACTTATACAGTTGTTGTTTAGTCGATAAGTCGTGTCTGAGTCTTTGCGACCCCGTGGACTGTAGCCTTCCAGGTGTCTCCGTGCATGGGATTTCCCAGGCAAGAATACTGGAGTGGGTTGCCATTTCCTTCCCCAAAACTTATACAGTACTATATGTCAGTTATACATAAAATTGAAACAAGAAAATTTAAACAACAATAAGTATAATTTCAAATATGTGAGGCAAAATACTATACATAGTTTTGAAACCAGCTAACCATTAACAAGGGCCATCCTGGTGGCTCAGATGATAAAGAGTCTGCCTGCAACATAGGAAACCTATATTCAATCCCTGCGTTGGGAAGATCCTCTGGAGGAAGCCACAGCAATCCATTCAAGTATTCTCGCCTGGAAAATCCCATGGACAGAGGAACCTGGCAGGCTACAGACCATGGGGTCGCATAGAGTCGGACACCATTGAGCGACTAACACACACAGAAACAACCATTAACAAAACCACTGAAATACAAGCCTACATCATAACTTCTATGGAAATAAAATCCAGCTAGGTTAAAACATAGATGTGAAAAATATAAATGAAGCATTATTTTGACATGTAAAATCACAGATAAATCTCAACTGTATTAGTTGATTAAGAAAATTAGGTTATATAATAATGCAAACATTTATATAAAATTGAAAATTCCAACAATATTTATTTTTTATTTTTATATATTTTATATTTGTGGATGAGAAAAATGCACATCAATTTCAGGAAAGGGATTGTATATAAGTTGGGGAAAGACTGGAATCAAAGAGTACAAAGAGGAATTCAGCTGCCCTCAAAGGAAGGACATCTGAAACAAATTCGTCAGAATGTTAATGAAGATTTGACAAGAGTCCATAGTGTCTACACAGGTGTTCATTATAATCCATGGACTGCTCTTCATTTGTGTAATAATAAATAATAAACACTATGGAAATATAGTAATAAAAATAGCTAGTTTTAATTAAGCCTTTCTGTGTATCTATTAGTATTCTATTTTAACTACATTTTGTCACTGTCTACCATTTAAAATAGAAACTTTATCTACATATTCTTAAATGATGAAATTATAAAATAGAGATTAATTTGCATAAGTGTGAATAGTCTCTTGACGGCTATCTGGTGTCTGAATCTACATTATAAAACATTCTGTCAAATGACCTCTCGATGAAATATTCAAGGAAAGTTTTTCTAAACAGGACACAAAACTCAAGAACTGTGAATGAAAGATTAATATATTTTGACTGTGTGAAAATTTAAATTTCTGGATGCCAATATTATGCTTCTCTGGTGGCTCAGTGGTAAAGAACCCACCTACCAATGCAGGAGACGCGATTTGATCCCTGATCAGGACGATACCCTAGCGAAGGAAACAGCAATCCACCCCAGTATTCTTGCTTGGGAAATGCCATGGAGAGATGAGCCTGGAGGGGCCACAGTCCATGGGTCACAAAAAGAATCAGATACAGCTTAGCGACTAAACAATATCAATGCCAAAATTACCACGAACAAATGACTAGAGGAAAGAGTATCCTTTTATTAAAAAAAAGCCAACTGTGTCAAGGTATATAGTTGTTGTTCAGTTGCTCCGTTGTGTCCAACTCTTTGCGACCCCATGGACTGCAGCACGTCGGGTTTCCCTGTCCTTCACCATCTCCTCGAGTTTGCTCAGACACACATTCATTGACTCACTAACGAGGTATATAGTTCATGCTCCATTCTGAATGTATGTCTGATAGCTTTTGTTGGCTGTAAACCTTATAACCACCACCATATTCAAGATGATTCCATTATTCAAAAAAGTTTTCTCCTGCTCATTCTCCCGTTAATTATTCCCTTATCCTGACATAAGCCCTTCACCCTGACCCCAAGCAACTAATCTGCTTTCTGTTACTGAAATGAGACTAATCTTTTGTAGAAGTACATGTAAATGGAATCATATGGTATATACTCTTTTGTCTGGCTTTTTAACTTCATGTTTTTGAGATTCATCCATGTCGTTGTACGTATCAGTAGTTCATTTCTTTTTATTGCAGATAGTATTTTGCTATTATATCATAATTTATCTATCGTGATCATGAACAATTTGGGTTGTTTTGAAGTTTTTAGCTATTATAAAGAAATCCATTAGAAATATTCCTGTATAAGTCTTTGCGTAGACATAATCTTTGCTGTGAGTCTTTAAAAATTTTAATTTCTACATGCCAAAATTGGGCTTCCCTGCTGGCTCAGGGGTAAAGAACCCACCTGCCAGTGCAGAAGAAGCAGGTTTGATCTCTAGGGAAGATCCCCTAGAGAAGGAAAAAGCAATCCACTCCAGTATTCTTGCTTGGGAAATCCCATGGACAGAAGAGCCTGGAGGGGCTACAGTCCATGAGATCACAAAAAGTGTCAGATACAACTTAAAAACTAAACAACATCAACACCAAAATTACCACAAACAAATGACTAAAGGAAAGTGTATCCTCCTTTGGAAGACATATATTTTCATTTATTTTAGGTAAATATCTGGAAAGTAGAAAGGTTAAGTGATATGCTAGTGTGTGTGAAAGTGTTAGTCACTCAGTTATGTCTGACTCTTTGCGACCCCATGGATTGTAGCCCACCAGGCTCCGCTGTTCATGGAATTCTCCCGGCAAGAATACTGGAGTGCATAGCCATTCCCTTCTCCAGGGGAATCTTCCTGACCCAGGGATAGAACCCGGTTCTCCTGCATTGAATGCAGATTCTTTATCATCTGAGCCACCAGGGAAGCCCTAAGCGATATGCTAGGAGTATGTTCAACTTTATAAGAAAGGTACAAACTGTTTAACAAAGTCATTGGACCACTGGAGGCTTCCACCAGCAAAGTCTAAGCATTCCTATCAACACTTGGTATTGTCAGTGTTTCTAATTTTGGTCATTCCAATGGTTGTTTAATGATATCCCATGGTGGGTTTATGTTGCATTTCCTGATAACTAATGATGTTAAGCATATTTTATGTGCTTGTTGACCATTCATATATCTTTCTGTGAAATGCTTTTCAAATATTTTGCCTATTATTTAACTAGGTGATTTGTCTTGTTGTTGAGCTGCAAGTGTTCTTTATACACATCTTATATATACACTGGCAGGCAGATTCTTTACCGAGCCATCAGGGAAGCCCTCGGGTTTATTTTTATGATCATTCAGGATGATCTGAAGTAACCTTTGTTCTAGGTTTACTTGGGCCCTACCATTAGTTCTTCTTTGATTTTATTGATCAGAATTTTGCAGTTTTCTTCATGCAGATCATATTGTTACATATTTTGTTAGATTTATACCTAAGTATTTTTATTTGTTTGGGTAATAATGCTTTTAAGGTGAAAACTTGTATTTACACAAAAACCTGTACACAAATGTTTATATCAGTTTTATTCATAATTGCCAAATTGGGGGCAACTGATATATACTTAAGTAGGTGAATTGATAAATTAACTGTGGTACATCTAGACAATAGAATAATATTCAGTGCTAAAAATAAATGAGCTATCAAGCCATGAAAAGACATGAAGGAACATTAAAAGCATGCTACTTAGTAAAAGATAGAGAAGGAAATAGCAACCCACTCCAGTATTCTTGCCTGGAGAATCCCATGGACAGAGGATCCTGGTAGGCTACAGTCCATGGGATCGCAATAGTCAGACATGACTTAGCGACTAAACCACCACACCACTTTAAACGAAGGCAATATAAAGATGATACATACTGTAGCATCCCAACTATATGACATTCTGAAAAAGCAAAACTGTGGAGACATGGAAAGATCAGTGTTGCCAAGAAGTCAACTTGTCGAGGGAAAGATGAATAGATAGAACACAGAGCTTTTAGGGCAATGAAAATACTCTGTATGATACCATTATGATGGCTATATATCATCAGACATTGTCCAAACCAATTGCATGTTCAAAACCAAAAGTGAACTCTAATGTAAACTATGGCCTCTGGATGGCTATTATGTGTCAATATAGATTCATCAATTAAAAAGAAACTCAAGTATTAAATATATATAATAATATATATATTAATTATATAATATACAATATATAATATTATATATAATATATACTAAATATATAATAATAAATTAAATATATAATACTCAAGTATTAAAAGTCTTCCTGGTTGCAATACAGAAAACTTTTTTGTTCTCTTTGAAAGTCATGTTTCTATTAGACACAATTCTCTTAGGTTCCTATTTGCTATTATTTGCAAGGATTACAAGTTTGACTCCACTGAAAATACAATAATGTTAAATATTTATGTTACTGCATATTTGTAGCAGTCTAGGAAAGCAACAGAATGGGAAAGACTAGAGATCTCTTCAAGAAAATTAGAGAAGATACCAAGGAAACATTTCATACAAAGCTGGGCACAGTAAAGGACAGAAATGGTATGGACCTAACAGAAGCAGAAGATATTAAGAACAGGTGGTAAGAATACACATAAGAACTGTACAAAAAAGATCTTCACGATTCAGATAATCACGATGGTGTGAGCACTCACCTGGAGCCAGTCATCCTGGAATGTGAAGTCAAGTGGGCCTTATAAAGCAACACTATGAACAAAGGTAGTGGAGGTGATGGAATTCTAGTATAGCTATTTCAAATCTTAAAAGATGATACTGTGAAAGTGCTGCATTCAATATGCCAGCAAATTTGGAAAACTCAGCAGTGGCCACAGGACTGGAAAAGGTCAGTTTTCATTCCAATCCCAATGAAAGGCAATCCCAAAGAATGATCAAACTACCACACAATTGCACTCATCTCACACGCTAGTAAAGTAATGCTCAAAATTCTCCAAGAGAGGCTTCAACAGTATGTGAACCATGAACTTCCAGATGTTCAAGCTGGTTTTAGAAAAGGCAGAGGAACCAGAGATCAAATTGCCAACATTCACTGGATCATCGAAAAAGCAAGAGAGTTCCAAAAAAAAACATCTATTTCTGCTTTAGTGACTATGCCAAAGCTTTTGACTGTGTGGATCACAATAAACTGTGGAAAATTCTGAAAGAGATGGGCATACCAGACCATCTGACCTGCCTCTTGAGAAACCTATATGCAGGTCAGGAAGCAACAGTTAGAACTGGACATGGAACAACAGACGGTTCCAAATAGGAAAAGGGGTATGTCAAGGCTATATATTGTCACCCTGCTTATCTAACTTACATGCAGAGTACATCATGAGAAATGCTGGGCTAGATGAAGCCCAAGCTGGAATCAAGATTGCTGGGAGAAATATCAATAATCTCAGATATGCAGATGATACCACCCTTATGGCAGAAAGTGAAGAGGAACTAAAAAGCCTCTTCATGAAAGTGAAAGAGGAGAGTGAAAAAATTGACTTAAAGCTCAACATTCAGAAAACTAAGATCATGGCATCTGGTCCCATAACCTCATGGGAAATAGATGTGGAGACAGTGGAAACAGTGTCAGACTTTATTTTTGGGGGCTCCAAAATCACTGAATATGGTGATTACAGCCATTAAATTAAAAGACGCTTACTCCTTGGAAGGAAATTTATGACCAACCTAGATAGCATATTAAAAAGCAGAGACATTACTTTGCCAACAAAGGTCTGTCTAGTCAAGGCTATGGTTTTTCCAGTGGTCATGTATGGATGTGAGAGTTGGACTGTGAAGAAAGTTGAGCACCAAGGAATTGATGCTTTTAAACTGTGGTGTTGGAGAAGACTCTTGAGAGTCCCTTGGACTGCAAGGAGATCCAACCAGTCCATCCTAAAGCAGATCAGTCCTGGGTGTTCATTGGAAGGACTGATGCTGAAGCTGAAACTCCAATACTTCGGCCACCTGATGCGAAGAATTGACTCATTGGAAAAGACCCTGATGCTGGGAGGGATTGGGGGCAGGAGGAGAAGGGGACGACAGAGGATGAGATGGCTGGATGGCATCACCGACTTGATGGACATGTGTTTGGGTAAACTCCGGGAGTTTGTTATGGACAGGGAGGCCTGGCATGCTGTGATTCATGGGGTCGCAAAGAGTCGGACACAACTGAGCAACTGAACTGAACTGAGCTGATTTATTTTAACTCATGGTTCCTGTCATTAATGGTACATAGTAAGTATGCAAGATATACATGGAGACTACAGTGGCCATAATGATAGCGATTTTGTTCTTATCCATGGAAACTATGAGTCCAGACACAGCAAATAACTGGAGAGGAGAGGAAGCATGGCTCCTTCACCATTTAGCCCTTGAAGGATGTTTTATGTTCTGCTGAAGGCCCAGCAAAGACCAGATTTTAAGTATTACTTCTTACCTTCTTTAGCCTTATAACAAATATGTCAAAATCTCTTACATCACTAGAGCATAATTTACCATGGTCACTCCATCTGATTCACTCTCATGAGCTAGTCTGCAAGGAAAGTCACCACACTAGGACTGGGAAATGCACTGTAAAGTAATCCAAGCCATAACACAATTATTTTAGTTTCAAACTATGAGATTAAATAGGTGCCCTTATTCTCATTATTTGAGTTCTCTACTTGTTCCTTTTATCATTTGTGTACATTCGTTTCTCCCCTGTTAGGCTCAGGAGAGCCTAACTTTCTTTAAGTTCAAGGAGAGAATCTTAAGGGTTTCCACTCTCCTTCTCCCAAGGTATATAACCTCCTCTAATACAAATGACATTTTTACCAAAGTTAATAAAATTTAAAAGGAAGTCAAGATTATCTAGAGTTCATAAATTACACAGCAGAAAATTTAGGCTCCAGTTTTTCTGTACAATTTCAAGTCATAGTGACCAAGATTTGCAAAGCAAAACAATCAACAGACTCTTCCAGCTTAAAAGAAATATAAATTCATAATTATAAAAGTAAGAAAGAGTGAGAATTGCATAAAAGTCATGTATTCACAGATATAAAATATACCTGTGTCAGTTTTGTTTACAACACCTAGTTTTATAAGTATTAAAATTAATCAAATTTTAGATTTAATACAGTTTATGAAGAAAACATTTACAAACAGCAGTAATTCAACTCTCCTTTAAGTCTTATTCAATGTATAATGCCAGTTGCTTGAATAATAAATAGTAAATGTTTTGAAACTAGGGATAGTTGCTCAAATGATGAATCAGCCTAAATGCCACATTCTAAGTTCCAGATTAAATACCACCAAGGTATAAATTTTTGTTCAAAACCAACACTCTAAAGATTTGAGGTGATTATAAAAGATCACTATATGATGAATAATAGGTTGTTCTATTTCTTTAATTTCTCCCATCTCTCATAGGTATTCCAGTAGTATTCAGAATCTGAACTAGGTGAAAAACACCAGGAATCATTTCTATCATATTAAGGCAGAATTCAGCTGCTTACTACACCACTGATCCCATCTTTCTTGTCTTTGTAGGGCACTAAGAACTGAAAATCAGCAACAGCCCTTTATTTTTGTAATAAGAAAAAGCTTTGAGTAAGCCAAGTCATTCTTTAAATATTCCAAATGAAATCAGACTATACATTAATAAGTGAAACGAGTTTAGTTATCTATATTGCACTAATGGGCTTCCCAGGTTCAGTTCAGTTCAGTCCAGTCGCTAGTTGTGTCCAACTCTTTGCAGCACGCCAGGCCTCCCTGTCCATCACCAACTCCTGTAGTTTACTCAGACTCACGTCCATTGAGTCGAAGATGCCAGCCAACCATCTCATCCTTTGTCGTCCCCTTCTTCTTCCACCTTCGATCTTTCCCAGCATTGGGGTCTTTTCAAATGCTCTTTGCATCAGGTGGCCAATGTATTGGAGTTTCAGCTTCAACATCAGTCCTTCCAATGAATATTCAGGACTGATTTCCTTTAGGATGGAATTGGAACTCCTTGCAGTCCAAGGGACTCTCAAGAGTCTTCTCCAACACCATAGTTCAAAAGCATCAATTCTTGGGCACTCAGCTTTCTTCACAGTCCAACTCTCACATCCATATATGACTACTGGAAAAAACCTTAGCTTTGACTAGATGGACCTTTGTTGGCAAAGTAATGTCTCTGCTTTTTAATACACAGTCTAGGTCTAGGTCATAACTTTTCTCCCAAGGAGGTGTGGGTCAGCAGTGGCCTGCTGCAGGGCTGGGGGTGCTGAGTGTAGCAGTGCAAGCACGGGACCTTTTGAAGGAGGTCACCATTATCTTCATTGCCTCCATTAGTTTGGCCTCAGGTCAAATAACAGGGAGGAAACATAGCCCCACCCTCAACAGAAAATTGGATTAAAGATTAACTGAGCATTGCCCCGCCCTAACCCTAACCCATCAAAACAAGACTCAGTTTCCCCCTCAGTCAGTCCCTCCCATCAAGGAGCTTCCATAAGCCTCTTATCCTTCTCCAAGAGAGGGCAGACAGGTGGTGCTAGAGATAAAAAAAATCTGCTTGCCAATGCAAGATGCACAAGAGACTTAGGTTTGATCCCTATGTCAGGATGATCCCCTGCAGGAGGAAATGGCTACCCACTCCAGTATTTTTGCCTAGAGAATCCCATGGACAAAGCAGCCTGGTGGGCTACAGTCCATGGGTCACAAAAAGTTAGACACAGCTAAGTGACTCTCACACACACACATTGTACTAATATCCTATTAAACTGGTTGATATCCTTTTGCAGTTGAGAAGTACTCCCTAAGACAATGAACAATCATTGGTTTGAAAGAATAGAGCTTATGTTTTTATAATATATAGCTATATAATGTGCCAGAGAATGCTTTATGGTTTTTGAAGTCCCAAAATATATGGGATCAAGATATTCTTATAAAGAAATAGATTCATGAAGTAAGGAGGGTCCATAAAACAGGAAAAATAACTAATTCGATGCAAGTTCTTAAAAAGAAATTGTTTCTAAGACTTTGTTGTACCTTTGTAAAGATAGTTATCATTCCATCTCTAAAGAGTTTAAAGGTGAAACATTTCCAAAAACTGACAGGAATTATAATATCAGATTGAACATAACCCATACAAATACAAAAGGTATGAACTGAGGATCAGTGCAAAAGTAGAAGGAGCAAATAAACAAAGACTAGGGAAAGGATCCTAAGACAACAGCTGTGTTGAAAGCAGAAGATAAGGCCACACAGTGGTGTGATATTAGTCAATAACAGAACTATTCACTCAACTCCTATTTTCATCATATCTTCTCCATCAAGAATTACCTCAAAGTGGAAAGTATAGAACACACTTTCATTTCCTAATCAATGCTCCTACTGAAAATGACTTACGTTGATTAAGGCATAGAAAACATATACTTATAAATGTACCACTGACCTGGAAAATAACAGCTACACAGAGGTCAAAAACCAGCAGCAAACATGAGCCCAGAGAAATAATCCCGCAGAAACCCAGTTGCTGGCTAAAATGAGGGATTTCCTGAGCTCCAATGAGCTTTTTCACAGCGCTTGAGGAGATATAGACACCCACTTAAATTTGAATTCCTAAAATTCAAAGCTCTCAGCAAAACTGTAAAAAAAAAAAAAAAAAAAAAAATTATATGTATATATGTATATGACTCCCACTGCTCCACCAATTGAGGGACTGCAAAGAAAACTGCATATCAGAGCTAGGTAGCGTATGAAAATACAAGTGAGAGCCCGTAGAGAAAAATAGAATCACATCTTCAAATGAGACTCAAGGATGAATTAGTATAGTACTTTTTTTCTGACAGCAGAAGGAAAGAGATGTGGTTAGGGTAGAGTGTCCAAATGACTTCACAGTAAGTGAAAATGTTCTAATTATTAAACTGTGTGTTTGTACATGGGTATTTTTATATCCTTTTCTCCATAAACGACATATATTTTATAAAAATTCTTTTTATGTAGTCAGTATTTAATTTTCTTTAAAAAATGGCAGAGAATCCTATGGACCCAGCAACCTGGTGGGCTAGAGTCCATATAGGTCACAAAGAGTCAGACATGGCTGAGTGACTGAACACACACACACACACACACACACACACACACACACACACACACATTGTATGAATATCCTAATAGTAGCAATACAATCTAATTAAACTGGTCGATATCCTTTTTTAGTTGAGAAGTACGCCCCAAGACAGTGAACATTAGTCATAGGAAACTGACACCAAGGTTTAGTTTCTAACAGAGCACAAACTTTAAATAGGTTTAAGTTAAGCTCAGTACGATTATATACCTGCAGTGTTGCAGTCCATGCGATCACAAGGAGTAGGACACGACTGGGCGACTGAACAACATCATATAAGAAGTTATTAAGCACTTACACATAGGATCTCCTGAACACTGTGATGTTCTGAGAATTCGTGAATAGGTGAGGTCCTGGGAAAGGTACTGATGGCCAAAAGATTTTTTAAAAAATAATATCAAAGATGTATGGATTTTTCATTAATTCCTAGAAAATTTCTAGAGTAAGTTACTAAACAGATTTGTGAGCACATAGAAAAGAAAGAGATCTCTAAGTGATACTGAGGAATATAAGAATAAATCATTTCACAGTAACCTCTTTTCCTTTTCAAATAAAATTATCAGATCCTAGACAATGCCTTACTTCCAATAGGGCATCTCTGAAGATGCCCATAGAATGTTTGTAGGCAAGAAGGAAAACTAGCATGGTAAGTAGACAGTTAAGCATAAACATGCATGGTTAAGCAATGGTTCAAAATGTCTTGATGAATGAATCTTCAGTCTAGAACTAGAGTCCAATATAATGAAACAGAGTTGCATGTTTTGGTTTGTTTTTGCTTGTTTGTTGGTTTGCCTCTGTCCTGTTGAATATGTTTAACAATAATCTGAACCAAGACATTCTGACAATTAATAGTTGCACAAGTCAAAGAAGGATAGATGATACACTGATTAGATGAAAGGATTCAAACATAGTATCTTGAGACACTTGCACATTGCTAAACTTCAAAAGACAAAACATAAGGGAAAACATAATTGTATATGACTGGATTTAACTACCCTGTAAGTAACAGAAAATAAACAACCAAATAATATGGTTGTTTAAAAAGCAAATGCATATGTTCCCAAGGTCTGGGCAGATCAGATAGTATCTGAAATATTATATCTGGTTAAAAAAAAAGCTCAGTTTAGGGAAAATAACTGAAAAGAGAATTGTTTTGGAGAAGAGGAGACCCATTTGTGACACTGGACAATTTGCCCAACTTCTCTGGGTCCTATTTCTACTTTTTAAAAATGTGGATATTCCTTTCAATTCTGAAATCCTTTAGTTCTGTCAGGTCTGTTCTGTTCCATTCTATTCTATTCTGCATTTAATACACTTTAAAATAATCCTAGATACCCTAGGTTGCGTCCACAGGAAAGCAGCCAGGACAAAGCGGGATCTAGCAACGTAGGACAGCATCAGATGAGGAATTACCTGTCAACAGTCCTGAAAAGATGGCTTAAGTGTGGGGAGAACACAATAGTTAAGTTTTCTCTTGTTTTGCTATTCTCTATTTACCTGAAGAGATGATCTATAGGATAGAGATTCAGGTGTTTTTTCTTTTACTGTGGAAACTATCTAGAGGTAGGCTTGGGCTTTTCCCTGTCATCACTGTTGTAAAGCTTGTTACTAGTTACACAGTAACTAGAAATATACAAGCGAGAATGATGATTTTTTGCCAGGAATATTGTGAAAGGATGGAATTGGACTAGATGACCTCTATGGTCCTTTCAAATTCTTTGATTGTACTCTAGAATTAGATAACATAAAATAACCTAAAATACTATGCCTGGAGATGCAGTTTCTCAGTTAGCCACGAGGATCAACAGATGTTTTTACTTTGCTGGTTTACCTTAAATGACAACAGACTGACAAAGTGAACTACTGTGGATCACACAAATAAAACAGCCATCAAATCCCTGACTATATGACATAAGTCATATTCTGTCACATCAACGGCCTGAGACAGAGATTGAGAGGTAAGGACCTTTAACCTTTAAAGCACAGGGTTCCCTGCCCCCATATTCTTCCTCTTCTCACAGACATTTTAGTCAGAAAACTGGTATCCCAACCTCCTGTAATCAAAACAAACAGTAGGCAGAGTCACAGTAAAGATGGACTTACTGAAAGGAAGAAAAGAGATAATTCCCCCAAATTGACAAATCTAAGTTGAAATAAAGGCATACCAGAGCATTTCTCTTCCAGAGCGGATGCCAAACAAATCAAATCGCCTTCATCTCACCTGATTGATTGATCTGTTGTTCTTCCCTGTTCTTCGTGTTCCCTTTACCTTGTCTTAGCAAACTGCATTTAAAACAAAAGGTAAAATATTATTTTGGCCTTCATTCTGCATGATATTGTTGAGACAGGTTTGAGGAAAACTTGTGTTGTTCCAACAGCCTGCAGTCATTTTGATGTCAGTAGCTCATGATTAAGAGGTCAGTTCTTACCAACAGCAGCAGATGTTGTTGGTGTTATCTGGGTAGACTATTCACTGTCAGCAAACAACGTTCCCATTAAGAGAATATTTCTAAGTGTATCTTTCCAAGGGGATTACATTCATTTAAATTTTTCTCCTGGCTTCTTTCCATGAGATTTGGGGTTGTTACAAAGATGTGCCATGGAAATTTTCTCCTCCCAACAGATGCCATCATTAAGTTGGATAAGAATTTCAAGATTTAAGGAGAGATTGGATCATGGCACACAATCGAGTCTTGTTACTTGACTCTGTAAGCAATCAGCCTTCTTTATTATTTAACCATCACGAGGAGCTTTTTCCTTTCGTGTAAGTGAAGATGAAGCTTAGAATAAAACATTGCACCTCTAATAAGACTGAAAATATCACACATTTATCCTTTGCAAAATATAACTGAAATAAACCCTAACAGAACCTCTTCAGCCTAAACAGCAGGAACCAGAAAATTTAAATATTGTGGTTTGGTAACACATGGACCTTAATGAAAGTGTGTACCGCATGCTTGATTACTTACTAGTTTTGTCCCCTGATTATGCTCTCTGACCTCTTCTGGAAATAAATGTCTCCCTCTGCTCCTTCAGTTTTTCATATCTCATGAATGCCAAGATAGCTCAAAAAATTAAAAACAATTAATGTGATGTGAGGGAAAATAGAAAAATCTTATTAAGCATCACATCACACTCTTTTTCTTCCTTATCTCTCCTCTCTTTCTCTCTCCTAAGGATAAAATAAAGATAAAATTGTTAGGCTCAAAGTTTATAGCACATCCCTGAAAATTTCTTGGCAATGTTTACTCTTACCTTGTCTAAAACCAATAAACAGCAACAAAACCATTGTAATGACTGCATTTAGAAAACAAGTGAAAACAGCAAACTAGCCTAGGATCAGACGGAATGAAGGAGAATATTCAAGTTGTTATTTGAAAATATGAGAGTGTAGGAAGGATACATTATTCAGTAAGTGATTCTGTGACAACTTTCCCCACCTTTCCTCCTACAAGAAATAAAGAAAATGAAATCATGTTTTACAGAAAAACTAGAGGATTCTGTTCTTTGTCAAACTTGGTACAAAGTTCAAATATGCAAAACACCTGAGCCAACACTGGATTTATATGAGGAGACTGTTTAGTCACTCAGTCATGTCCGACTCTTTTTGACTCCATGGACTGTAGCCCTCCAGGCTCCTCTGTCCATGCGATTTCCCAGGCAAGAATACTGGAGTGGGTTGCCATTTCCCTTTCCAGGGGGTCCCCCTGACCCAGGGATCAAACCCACATCTCCTGCACTGGCAGCTGGATTCTTTACCACTGAGCCACCAGGGAAAACCCCATGAGGAAATTGAGACTTACTGAAATTAAGTGATTTTCTTGAATCACACAATTGATAGAGTAAGTACTCTGGAGCAGATAGTTTAGGTTAAATAAAATTTAGGTAATTTAGCAAGTGGACATGTCCTTAATGATCAAAAGACATTTATTCACAATTACTTAAGCATGGCATTGACTGACACAAGTTAAACTGAACTTCATCTTCCCCACCAAGTATTTCATCTAAAGCCAAAAATATTCTGATAAGGACTTAGGTTACCTATTCAAAGCTGTCTTTTAAAAAGTGAAACTGAAACAGTAAGTACCTATCATTTGATTTGAATGGACAATATATTTTTAACCCGAGTTCAGTATTCTACAGTTCTGAAAGTTTGAGCTGCCACATTGCTGCCTTCCACCATAGGTTTGGGGTCAAATGAAAATATTGTTCTAAATATAGTCCTTACAATCTGAATTAGGTAAGATAGACTTATTTTTACAGTTTTATTACCCAGCTTCTATCACCACCTCTGCTGAAGTCACTAATAATATTTCTCACTCTTTGCATAGGATAAAAATTAGGATGTTGATTTCTTATTTGAAAATTTTCACTATTAAGAGCCCAAGTCTGATGGTGAAGAGGCTCCAATCTGATACTAATTAGCTATGTGACATTAAGCAAATTATTTAATGGCCCTGTGCCTTGATTTCCTCATCTACAAAATGAACTGTGGTAATACCCACCTGCTTATCTGTGAGAATCAAAGACATCATCAATATGAAACTGCTTTGCAGAATTAATAGCACTTTTTAATTGTAAAATGGTGGTGATGACGATGATGATGATCAGTGTAGCATAAGTGTGTGGGATCGGTGATCAGATACTCTGCAAGAGCTCCTAAATCTCTGATTTATGCCATTTCTCTGGTGAGGTAACAGAGTAATCAGTTCTTATTATGATTTGAGTCACTTTTGACTCACAGCTAGGATTTATGTGTTTCTTCCTAGTTTTTAAGGTCTAGAATCTTTCTTAACTACCAGATTTCTATTGTGACTGACACTGGGTTATAGTTCCTGCCCCACCTCAGAAAAAAAGTGTGAACCTCTGTCACCTGCTGTAGCCTAAGTAAAACTTAGAAATGATAAGTGTAGAAGATCACAATGAATACAGTCAAACATCTGTACTAAATCCATTTACATTTCTGTGTTAGGCAAATAATCACATGGGATTGACTGGGATGTGTGCTAACCATCTTCTCTTCCTGACCTCCCCACAAAGGGTACTGAGATAAGAGATAACATAAAGACAGGATTGTGTTCCGCAGGATTCTCCAATGTTCTTTGTTAACAGGCTGAGTCACCTGTTTATATTTGCTAAAGTGACTAAAATGACAAACAAAAGTTTCAGCCTGTTCTAAGTAGTAATATTTTCAAGAGTAAAAGCTCCAGCAGGCAGGGACCATCAGTAATGTGAAACACCTCATGAGCAAAGAGAATTTTAGATCATAAATGTCCCCAGATCAGGAGCAAAGAAAATTCATCAAGCCTTGATCCTGAAAAGATCTACGTTTTCATTTTCTTCACCCTTAATTTTATACCCATATAATGTGACAATAACCATTCATTCAATCCTTAATACCATCATTAAGTATAAAACAGACTTGGCTTGCTGGATGGGTGAAATGCCTTTAGAATAAAGATATTGGCTTCTTCCCTTAAATCGCTGATGAATTCATGGCTGAATTTGACTTAATAACTTCTCCTTTCACAAATGAGTTCACCACTTTAAAAGTCAAAAGTGACTTGCTGAAGTGGTCTTTCCTCTGAGGATCTGCAGATGAAGAGCATCAGCTGAGAGTGTGCTATGACTACTGTCCAGCACAGTTGCTAGTATCAGTGTATCTAAAGCTTGTTTTCGTCTCCACTTTGCTCTGTACATTTCCATCACTGGGGAAGGCAGAAGTGCGCTTCTAAGATAGCTGTCCTGCTACTCAAGACTTTGAAACTGAGAAGCCGTATTTTTGTAGATTTTGGATTGACAGGGCTCAGGAAGCTTAGCAGCTCTTCCTGGAGCCCTCTCCTGCCCCTCCAGGTAATTTCTAAAGATGTCTAAGATCCGTAGGCCCCTGAGCAATTTGTAATTGCTATCACAATAACTTGCCCACCAGGGATTATAGTAATACCTCTGAAGCAAGACAGATTTTTCAGTTTGTTAGTTTGCTCCTACACACTGGAAGAAAAAAAAAAATCTTCATCATATATTTTCTCCAAAGTGCACTAGGCTTAAGTTTGCACTAATATCTTAGATACATTTAACCAAAATAAATCATCTTCTATTTCAAATGAGTTCCGTGACTTAATTTATTATTTTTAAGTTCTGTATTGAATATTTCTTCCTTTCAGCTTGCTTCTCCCAAAACCACCTAGAATTGCAAACCTGTCTAGGCAAGAAAATTTCTCTCAACTCCTTTGGTTCCCTCCTGTACTTACTACTTCCTATGACTAAGGATTGCTGGATGACATTCTCATCAACAATAGATCAGAAAAGCAAATCCTACTTAGCAGAGGCCTCTAAACTGTTTTTCTTCACAAGCACAGTGATTTTACAGTGTTAGTCACACTGCAGAGACTAGTATAAATATATACGTAGTAGCTCTCCTTATGAAGAGAAAGTCCTGCTATATTGATTCTGAGTTTCTTACAGATAATTAACTGTATTATTGTCTCATTAAGTAAATGTACTGCATCAACTAATACTGCTCACCCCTGGAATTAAAATGCTCTATGGATATGAACTTAACCATATATGAAGAGCATGCAATACTGCTTAAATTAAAATTGTGATCAAAGAGAGAAAAATTTAAAAAGAAATGTATAAAAAAGTGAAGGACTAGGTATGCTATTATATAGCCTGTGATTAAAAAACAGATCACAAAATTGCTACATATACTAAACATTTTCTATTAGTTACTAAAATAACTCAAGCTTGTGGGCAGAGAAGTAGATGGATAATAAAGTTTTTTTTTAATTATTTTTTATATATACAAAGGGTAAAGTCCATTAATCATTGCTCATGACAACCTGTGTGTCTAATTAAATATAAATTACCCTCCTGAACTACTATTTAATTTCAGATATTATTTGCACTCAATTAAATGAATTTTGACCAAATGAATTATAATCACAACAATCATACTGACTACAAATGTAAACATTTCCTTGTGCTTACTTATAGGAGAACAAAGCGATTAGTCCATGGTGAGGTGAATGAGATTCCCCTAGGACAGAAACTATGAGAGATATCAGTTTCATTGGTTCTCAGATCTGGACTGTAGAATTTGTTAGAGTTCTACCAATTAAGACACTTGAAATTCAAGTTTTACCATAGGAAGCCTTTTTTTCCTCAACCATAAGTGTATCAGGGACAAGATTTGTTAGTATATTAACATTCTCAGTCCTCTGTCATCTCTAACCCCCACATACAAATGACAATATTGCCAGCAAAGGTTCTTCCCTTGCCCCTGCTCCTATGTGAACTGTAGTCTTTGGATAGTGCTAGAAATATACCTGCAACCCTTGTTTGTTTGATGAATTCTTAGGCTTCTTTTAGTAATATAAAGGCATCATTCAGTTTTCTTCTGGCCTCCTTTCTTTCTGTGGAGAAATCAGTTCCTTTGAAAGAAGTTTTTCTCTTTTCTCTAATTACTTTTAAGATTGTTTTTCCCTTCACCTCTGATTTTCAGCAATTTTATTATGATAGGTCTACTGGTGGATTTTTACCCTACCCACAGTTTGTATAGTTTCTTGAATCATAGCCCTGATATTTGCTTTTGGTTTTGGAAAATTTAGGCCATTACCTCTTCAAAAAGATGTATCTCACACATTTCTCTTTCTCTCCTCTCCTTCCTGGATTCTAAATAATGTATATAATACCTCCCTTCTATATCACCTTATAATTTTTATTTTCATCACAGTGGTCTCATTACCTGTCTAGAAATTTTCTTCTGACTTATCTTTTAGATGACTAATTCTTCCATTCAGCTGTGTCTAATTTGCTATTAAATCAATTGAGTTAATTTGAATTATTGCATTTTTCATTTCAAGAGTTTCCATTTGATTCTCTGCTAAATTTTTCAATCTTTGTCTCCTTTGATTTAGTAAGCATTGTTAAAGTCTATACCTAATAAGCTTGTAAACTGTTTCTTTCATCTGTTATTTATTATAGGTTTTGTTCATGCTATTTTATCTTCTTGAATGCCTGATCATTTTTTCTTTTGTACTGAATCTTTTATATAGAAACTGTTTATGGAAATAATTTGAGAACTAGGATGATGTTATCTTTCTCCAGAGAGCATGTGTCATTGCATCTGCCAAGTTCTAATGGGCATTACCACTCTGGGATCATCTTTATACAAGTCCAGAAGCAGCTTACTGGTTCACCTTTACTCCTAGGGTACAGCCTACTGGGCTTCCTACCCTAAGAAAAGGAATTTTCATGCCCTTGGTCCCTGGACCAAGAGCCTGTGGATTGTCAAAGGTGATGCTCATCCCCTTATCCTCTCAGATCCTACTTGATAAGTCTCCATCAAACACCTTGATTTATTTAAGGATGTCTTTTAAAAGATTTTGACAGGCTTTTGAAATTGTCCTTAAGGGGAAGTGTTAGTCACTCAGTCTGTCCAACTCTTTGTGACCCCATACCACCCTGTGGACTGTAGCCCACCAGACCCCTCTGTCCATGGAGTTCTCCAGGTCAGAATACTGGAGTGGGTTGCCATTCCCTTTTCTGGGGGATCTTCCCAATCCAGGGATCGAACCCAGGTCTTCTGCATTGCAGGAAGATTCTTTACCATCTGAGCCACCAGGGAAGTCCTTCCTTAAGGGAAAGATTGGTTCAAATTACTTAGTTCACCATAACTAGAGAAAAGCCCCAGTACTGACTATCTTCTAAGGTCTAGTTCAAATTTTATCTCATCTACAAAGTACTTTTCACTATCCTATCTTCTAGGCAGAACTAAATCCTATTTCATCACTGTACCCAGACCTACCATTTTACACTAGAACTTAGAGAACTTCTATCTGGTTCCATGACTTTATTAGTGTCCTTTTAAGAGAAAAGATGATATATTTTTTGACCTCTTTGTTAAGAGATCAAAAAAAAAAATATTTGGACAATATACTCAGTATTTTTTATTATTGTAATACTTTTGCACTAACTTTGTACTGTTTTAGCACTCTTAACACACTTGCCTTGAGAATCCAAATAAAATAATTTGAAATGTAAAATTATTGTTGAAAATTGTGTTATTCTGCTTTTCAATATCAGTTTTCCAAATCATCATCACCATATAAAAAACGTCATGTGGTATTCTAAATTGGATTTAATTATTCCACCATAATTTTGCTTAAAGAGTATCACTACTGTCTGCTAGATTATTGGATGTACAGCTTTCATCAGCAAAGTGAAAACTCATTCAGTAAATCCTGGGGAATATAAAGGGAAATCTTTCAAAATAAGGAAAAGCACAGCTTTGCTTCAGATATATGAGACAATCTTATGGGGTGGTAAAACCTGAAATAACTCTAGAAACTATTAATTGGGGAAATAAAGAGATCATGCTCTTGTCCTCAGGCTTTTAAATTACCTGTGTTCTCTTCCACCTTTTTTTCTTCTATTGTAAATCTGAGATACTGTGCCTTTTTAACTTGAATCCTTCCCAATTCACTTTATCCTGGGGCTCTGTTCTTCTTCAACTCTTGTCAGCCTAAGTTCAGGATGTGCTTTCACACATGTTCCTTGGTTGTACCTGTTAATGCTCACCATCTACTCTGAACAGAAATAAATCTTATATGGAGAGAGACAGATAAGAGTCTTTATTTGAATGATCTAGGGTAGATACCTAGTGACCTCTGAGCTGTTGGGGGGAGAAGTTGCTAAGACCAGGCAATTCTAATCGCAAAATATCACCATCCATTGGACTGTATGGCCTAACAGAGGGTGAATCCTGAACTCAGAGAGGTCTCTGTCTCTGATATCCTGCATGGATGAAAGTCTTGAAAAACTTTAGTGCTCCATAGGCAATGCTAGTATAGGTTTCCCTGTTCCTCTCTCACTTCTGATATTTGACTTCAAAAGACTATATCTCTAAGAGCCATTTCGTGCCACTAATTCCTGCCCAACTGTGTATGACAGCTGCAGGTATGAAAAAGAAAACAGCTGTGTGTGATCATGTGTATGCATGGTATATCATAGTGTGTACACGTGAGCTGTGTCTTTGCTATCTGTGAAGTGTGTGGAGGGAGAAGGGGTGCTGAACGCTAACATAAGACATAAAACTAGAGTTACAGCCTTGGAAGACAGAGATAAGAATTTAAGAATATAGGGAAAAGTAAATAAAGGTGCACTTTAGAAATCCACTAAATAAGACTTCCAATTTAAAAACTGTTTCTAATTACCAATGCCTGACATAGTCTTATCCAGCTTTTCACTGGGGCACATTTAAAAAGAAGAAAAAGGTGAAAAATAACAATAACACCAGCAATCAAATGCTGGAATGTGAGTGGGAATTTCATTTACCAGATGGAGCTGGATTGTGAAAATACTTGTGAAGGCTTCACATTATGACTCTGCTTGGGTTTATCTCATGAAATAGATATTGTATGAGAAAAAGATAAAGACACTTTGTATCTCCCCTGCTATATGATCTTCAACTCAGAGATCATGGGTCTATGCCAAGCTGAGATTCTGGACAGTTCGCATTCTCATTTCCTAGCGATCCTAGTTCACTTTTGCACTCACTAGATTCAAGCCTGTCTGTTGTTCTAAATCCATCACTTTCAGCTGTTTAACTTAGGCACAACTTTTGTAAGTCACTTAACATTTTGAACATAATGTCCACTTCATTGGTGTTGAGATACTTAAGTAGGTAACTGATAAATGTTAGCTCATTTTACCTTTAGGAAGAAAAAGACAAAGATTCTATTATATAAAGATGGCATAGTTTTATGATTTCATACTAGTAGTGGCTTGAATCAACAATCCTACTTGCTGATTATTGCCAAAAAGAAGCACAGAAAAATTATTCTAAAACGAAAGTACTTATTTTTGGAAACCATTCTATTACTTTTAATTGGTATATAAATAACAACCCCATACAACGAATTACCTCATTTAGTTATTTTGGTGCACATTCACTAACAGTATATCTTAGAGGGTACACCAGGAAATGACACTATTGAAAACTTAGCATTTTATGAATATTCTTTGAATATCTTACTTTTGTCCAGGCAAATATGATTTCACCTGCCCTAAGATTCTTCAGATATAATTATGCCTGCAGTACATATGGAGTATATCTTAGGTGGCTTTATTGCCCATTTGTGCAGACACAGAAACTAATTCAAAACAATTTTCTGAGCAGAATTCTGACCCCCTGGTAAGATTATATCCAAGCAGAAATAACATGCCTATATTCCCCTTTAGATATCTTGGTTTTTTTCAAAGACGGGTAACTTTACTCCTAACTTATCGCTGGGTCAGTATACAATTGGCAAAATCATGGAGTCATTCCTGGGCATTTTCCACAGGGCATGATCCGGAACTCAGTTCTGTATAAATTAACCTTATGTGCACATGTGCTCAGGCGCTTTAGTCATGTCCAACTCTTCGTGACCCCGTGGACCGTGGCCTGCCAGGCTCCCCTGTCCGTGGGATTCTTCAGGCAAGAATACAGGAGTGGGTAGCCATGACCTCCTCCAGGGGATCTTCTGAGCCCAGAGATCGAACCCACATCTCCTGCATCTCCTGTATTGCAGGTAGCTTCTATACCTTGAATATGTAGTTGAGAGAGAGAAAATCCAGGGACAGATTTTCAGAACATTCAGCTCAAACATGATATCCCATATTCTAAAATGTGCAAGTCAGATCAGTTGCCTGTGTAGCTAGCCTGCACCCATTTCATCCTATCTGTCCCAATCATGAGGAATGATTTGCATTGTGTCATATGGTAGTATAATGCTATCAGTAAAAATGGAAAGCACTTAAGATATAGCCATAGAGAATAGGGCCATGCTTAGTGAAACTTGTTCTCTAGGATATTATTCATTATGTCACAGTGGTTCTCTTTGTGAGAACCCATAAAAGCACTGTTCGCTGACTCTCCATCAGCCTTTCTCAACTCTTTTCCCTATGACAGTTTTCCAGGTTCACAAAAGGCCATCCCCGCCTCTCTTGCATGTTCTTGTGGCCATGATTACCCAATTCTGGCCAGTGTGACATAATTGGAAGTTTGGGGGGAAGACTTCAGGAAATATCTTCCCTTATCCCAATAAAATCTTAGAGACATGAAAGGAGACTTCTTTCTTGCCCTGTATTTCCTTCCATACTTTCTGTCTTTGGTCCTTGTCACCAAGAAAAGACAAGCTAAAAGATCAAAGACAATATACTGAGGATGGGAGAGCATAAAGGATGAAAAGAAGTTGGGTTCTTAATGATATTGAAAGGTCGCAAAATAAACCTTAAGATGCTTCCCTCCAGATTTCTTAATAAGTGAGATAATCAAATATCTTTATTATGAAGTCATTATTACTTGGATGTTTTTATTGACTTCTAATAGTAACAGATACAGGACTCAAAAAGAAACTTTTATTGAGCCTCATATCAAGAATTTGGAATTCTCCTAAGGATTCAAGTTTGTTTTCTCTCTCTCCCAGATATCATGAACATAGGAATGAACAGTGTTTTTTCATGCCAGCTTCTATGAAAGTTAAAACCGAACTTTAGTTCTATTTGTGTAAAGGGTAATATTATGCATTTTATTATTAAAATCTTAGTTTAATAAAATCTTCGTGTCTTAGTTTATTTGTTGATCTTATTCTGACTTAATTTTGTTTCCTTTTGGCATAAACTGTGTTTCTCTAATTTTTTATATTCAAAGAAATTCCTATTTCAAGTTTTATCATGGAACAGGACTGATCAGCTAGATGTGAATAGGTATGTCTTATCCCAGGATCCCAATAACACAAAGTCTGAAACAAGGATGAAGCAAGAATGCTTTTTGGAGAGTTGTAAAGTCAGGGGGCCAAGGATGAGGATAAGAGGAAGTGAGGTATGCAAGATGTCACATGATATTTCAGTGACACACAGCTAGTCACTTGATGCAAGGAAGCTGCATCTGTTCAGTGCATAGAACTCCCCCATGGGTGTCAAGCAGAAAGCCCAGCTTTTCCAGAGCCAAAGACTGATCAGGCCTAAGGGCACAGCCACTCGACCAGAGTCCACTCAGGCCACTGGTGGTCCAGGTGAATCAAGCAACCAAGAGTCACAGAGGGGTCTAACATTGCGAGAACCTGAGAAGGTACAGAAAACGAGCATCCTACACAGAAAGTGATATGTGCAATGTCTTAGTCACTTCCTTAAGAGGAAACTACTTACCCTCCACAGAATTTGACCTTTCTGTGGATTCAGCTGCAAACAGAGTGGTGTTGAACAGTGCAGAAAGAGAGGATGAATCTGCGTCAGTGGATACCCTCATGGGACAGAGCTGCTATCTGCTCTCCATCACCACTGGGCTTCCCTGGTAGCTCAGACAGTATAGATTCTTTCTGTAATGCAGGAGACCTGGATTCAGTCCCTGGCTTGGGAAGATCCCCTGGAGGGGGGCATGGCAACCCACTCCAGTATTCTTGCCTGGAAAATCCCCACAGACAAGAGGAGCCTGGTGGGCTACAGTCCATGGGGTCGCAGAGTCAGACACAACTGAGCAACTGAGCACTGCATCACCATTATCTCTAAAACTATTATATGAGAGATAAATTTCCATCTCATTTGAGCTGTTGTATAAATAAGTCTTTGGTCTCAATGACATCACTTCTTTTCTTTCATGATAGTTTAACTATCATGTAATCTTGTAATATCAACACATGGGCTTCCCAGGAGGTACAGTGGTAAAGAATCTGCCTGCCCATGCAGAGATGCAAGAGACTTGGGTTCAATTCCTGGGTTGGGAAAATCTCCGGGAGGAGGAAATGGCAACCCACTGCAGTATTCTTGCCTGGAGAATCCAATGAATAGAGGAGCCTGGCAGACTACAGTCCATGGGGTTCCAAAGAGTTGGACACATGATGTCAACATAGCCTTGAAAGAGTGCTTAATCCTTTTCAGGAATATACCTTGCATCGTCTGTTTGCCTCTCCAGATCTCTGCCCACACTTTGCCCTGCTTCTTCCTCACTGATAGAGTATATCAACTGACTTCCTTGCTGTCTGACCTGCATTTAGAATTAGGCAGTGGGCACAGAGCAAGAAAGAAGAGGTGAGTGGAGAATAATATCAGGGTATTTATTCCCTGATGTTACCGAACTGCTTTCCTCACCTCAGGCTGACTGTGTCGCTCTACTACAAGTCCCTGCTGCTCTCAAGACAGCCTTTTCTGGAAAATTTCCTCCTTCTGGAATTCTAGTAACCACTCTCTCCTCATCCCCTCAGGTCTAGAGGCAGCTTCATGGTTACCAACCTAGGATCACTTCTCTATTTATAGTTCTATCAAGATCACTCTTCTGTAATTGGATCCTGTGTAAATAAACCTTCTTGTAATTTTCCTAATTTTTGCTTGACACTTTAATACCTGTTGGAACTCTCATTAAAACAAACAAATGAAAAAAGACAGTGTGTATTTATGTAACTTGCCCAGATATCTCTGTCCCTATTTCTTCCCTGACCATTCCTGCACACTCTTCTTTATTGGCCTTTGATGGGTATCAAGCTTTGTGCTTACTAGAAAGACCACTAGTTTATTAACAGAAACAGGATAGACTTCTGCTTTCCTGACTCTTCTCTGATTTCATGTAAATTTTGTCTTCCTCCCACCTTTATTTAAAGAGGGTCCACATTTAACATTATGGTAAGATCTTCTCAGGAGGCTCAGTGGTAAAGGATCCACCTGCCAGGCAGGAGATGTGGGTTCGTTCCCTGGGTCAGGAAGATCCCCTGGAGAAGGAAATGGCAACCCACTCCAGTATTCTTGCCTGGGAAATCCCATGGATAGAGGAGCCTGGTGGACTATAGTTCATGGGGTCGAAAAAGAATCTAACATGACTTAACAACAAGTGCAAAAATAATGTTAGTTGGCTCCTGTTACATTTCTTCACAAAAGGTTTTTGTGTTTTAAATAATAAAAGCCGATGTAACAGATCTTAGTTTTTATTCTAGCTTCTATATGATCTTTAAAAGCCATTTAATCTTCCCAAGCCGTAGTTTTACACATTTGTCAAATAAAGTAATTGAACTAAAATATTTTCAATGTTCTTTCAGCTCAATATATATGTAAACTTATTATTAATTAAAATTCTGAGACATTTGAATGTATTTTACAGACCACTATTTCTATAAATTTTAGAGAAATAAGATACATATGTATGCATATGTATCAATATAGTTTTATTTATGAAGCAACATGTAGGTGTGCAAAATAATATCTCTCCACTCTTGAAGTCAGTTTTCCAACAAACTAAGCCCTTTAAAGTATAGTTTTATACCCAGAGAAAAGTGCAGAAACCTAAGAGTAGTTGTCTCAAAGTTCCCTGTATATCATCCCATAAGAAGGGGGTGCATTCAGAGACTGTTCTCAACCTTTAATTTTAACCAAATCATGCTTTTATGAGTTATCCATATATGGTCTGTTGTAGAGTCCAACAATCCCATAGAAAACACAAAAACCATCATGATTTCATGAACTAGAAAGCAAGCAGAATAGATTCAGAAATGGTTTTCCATAACTCACCCCATCAGCTAAACAAAGTGAGGAATAAATGACAATTGTCATTTTTCAACTCGCCATAGCACATGCTGAGAAATAACTTGAGATTCAGATGATTACACATAATGGAAATCCCTTGTTTTGAAGTTATTAAACAACATACTACCAAACTGCTAGTTTCTCTAAACCCAACTGGACACAATGTTAATATCTATGTTCTGGAATGTGAGGCCATCAGTTTATCTTTGTAACCTCAGCAGTCTAGAACAACACCTGACCCACAGTAGCATTTAGGAAACACTTGTCAAATTAACAAATGACTGGATAAAAACAATGCTCCCCTACACCCTGTTTAGGCCATATGCAGCACATACTGATCTTTCTGCCTTAAAAAATTTCTGGAAGTTTAAGTTCTAAGTTTTAGATAAATGAACATAAAATTAGTGATCTAATTTTCTAACATAAACACTTAATTGTCCCACAAAATGTATATCCAGATGCAAGCAAGTAATTGCATATGCAAAACAATAATTTGCAAGTAAAATGACTCGCCTGCATGTGTGAGGACATATTTTACAGGTGCAATTTAGGTGCAAATTTCTGAAATTTTGAAACCAGACATTCAACCCATCTAACACATTTTTACTGCAATGTGAAGAATAAAATAGAAAAGCTGCTTTGGTTCTGAAAGTGCAGTAACACCTAGACTGCTATATCAAGCAGCTTTAATGCCTTGGGGTATTTGGGCAAGGGGAATTAAAAATAATAACGGAGTTATTTCATTTGGGAATATAGTTCTTAACCCAGAAGTTTCTTTGGGTTTAAATTCCAAATAAGCTTTTTCACCAGCTTATACACACTTGTATGGGATTGCCTGTAGGCAAAACCAGAAAGGAGAGGAATTTGTCTCAGGAACCCATCTTTTGTTTCTCTGTTTTCTATGTTGTTGTTTTGTTTTTTTTTCCCCAGAATCAAGGTCATTCCTCCATCTCCAAAGTTTTCAGTAGTTGGCTGGTCTGATAAAGTGACTCAAAAACTGTAGCACCTCATATTTCACCTTTCTGCCTGTTTACCAAGATCAAAATAAACTTGTTTATAGGTATTAAAGAAACAGTTTGCAAATTTTTGCATGAATAATAAGTATGAGGAGAGTTCATTGATAATACAGATTCCATGTTCCAGCTACTAGAGACTGATTCTGTAGGGCTGTGATTGGGCCCAAGAATAGGCATTTTTAATAGGCAGTCTAGGTAATCTTGATGTAGATTGTATCTTGAAAAATATTACCTTCAAACTTTGGTCTTTATTTTCCGGAGTGACACTTAATTTAAAATTATGAATTAATTTATTGAAAGTTGGTATTCAATGATAGATTTTAGCATGAGAATTGAAAGGGCCTAACACTTGAACGCCTCCCAGCTGGTGCTAGTGGTAAGGAACCCACCCGGCAATGTAGGAGATGCGGGAGACAGGTTTGACCCAATCCCTGGGTCCAGAAGATCCCCTGGAGGAGGGCATGGCAACCCACTCCAGTATTCTTGCCTGGAGAATCCCATGGACACAGGAGCCTGGTGGGCTACAGGCTATAGGGCTGCAAAGAGTCAGGCACAACTGAAGAGACAGCACAGCATAGTAAACGGAACTCGAATTATAAAGTTAGTTGAGCCTTGCTTCGAAAAATATGCTCCTCTACCTGTGAAATATATGGCAATTGGCAAGTTCCTAAGCTTCTCTGAGACTCAGTTTCCTCACAAATAGATTTAATCAAGCCTTTCCTGGCAGGCTCCTGAGGACTGGATGGCAGCAGAGAAACGAGTCCAGGTAGCTGAGATGCCCACAGAAGCAGAACTCCTTCCCAGGAAGAGGAGAAGGGCAGCTGAATATGTCCTGGCAGTCTGGGAATGAATTTGAACTCAAAGGCTTTGCAAGAAGGAATGAGAGAAGTCCAACTAGTAAATAGTAAAGACCAAACTCTCAGGACCAGATCTGTATGAAGACATTTCAGCAGATGTCAGCATTGGTAAATGAACAGCCCAGGAATTTGTTGCAACTCCTAACACACAGAATCTGGAGGAAAAAAGAACCCCAATTTGATTAATATTAAGTGGGTATGATTTAGTGAACTGGAGGTTCAAAAATGGGATTAAATTTAATTATAGAAAAATCAAGAAAGTTCCTATTTATTATATACCTGAGGTTGGGTGCTAAGCTGTTCCCCCTTCATGTGCAATGGACCAAGCAAGATGCTTTGCACAGAGTATATGTTCAAGAAGTGTTGATTTGCTTTGCTAGTCACCAGTGGCAAGTAGTTCAACAAGCAAAAGCAAAAGAGGAGTAAGAGATCAAGCTGGTCTTTGGGTGACCTGACATGGTAACATCTGAAAAGTTATGTCTCAAAGAAAAAGTAAAGTTAGCATTTTATGTTGGCTACTATAAATTTCTGTAAAACATGGTCCTTGCCCTCTGAAAATGAATAAGGAAGGCACATAAGCCCAGACCTTCTAGAAGCTAGCTCCTGATCAAGGCAGGTTTCAATGGCAAATGAAAACCTGGAGGGAGTCACTTTGTTAAAACTGGAGAAAGATGGGCCTTACGCAGTAGTTTAAAGACAATTAAATTAGTTTATCTAAAGTAATTTCCCACCCACAAATGGAGCAAAATAACAGAGAAAAGCCACTATTTCTGTTCCTCTCCCAAACAGGTCAAAGAAATTAAAGATTTCAGATGAGTCGTCCCTGTCCTGTTGCTTGGCATCTATTGAGCCTCCATTCATACCTGGCACTGAGCTAGAAACTTGTTACACATTTTTATTCTTTCACAAAGTGAAAGTGCTCATCGCTCAGTCATGTCCAACTCTGATGCCATGGACTGTAGCCTGCCAGGCTCCTCTGTCCATGGAATTCTTCAGACAAGCATACTGGAGTGGCTTGTCATTCCCTTCTCCAGGGGAATCTTCCCAATTCAGGGGTCAAACTCCAGTCTCCCACTTTGCAGGCAGATTCTTCACCATTGGAGTCACTCGGGAAGACCATTCTTCCACAAGGCTACTGTCTTGCCCATTATATGCAAGGAATATAAGGGACCAAGGACAAGAGAAATTAAGGGCTGGCCCCGTGTCACAAGGTAAACCGGGGTCCACCCAGGTGCATCTGAATCTAGAGCTGGCTGTGTTCTCTCATCTCTGGCCCACGGTCTAAAGAAAATCAGTAAGCCTAAATGTAATAATTTAACCTGCCTACTTCTGCACCTTTCTTCTCCCTCTCTCCCAAAATACTTTCGCCACCATTTTCCACAAAGTAATGCACTCTGTTACAAGCTTCATATTATATTTATTAAAGAGAGAATAAAAATTAATAAACTAAAAATAGGAAATATTTGAGAAAATTTTGATGCAAATGTCAGGTATTTTGGTTTTTCATTGCTCTAAAGTTTACTTAAAAGTAACCCGTGGAGATCTTTTCCAGTTTTACTTTCTTCAGTTTCCTTCTTTTTTAGCCTTAAAAGCCTAGATAGGCTTATGTTTGTACTTTTTTCTCAAAAATACAATATTTTCTTACACTAACACCACAATTCCAAATATTTGTCTCAAACTGCTGAAAATAGAAGCTTAAAATGAAAACAGCACTTATCATACCTGTAGCCTCAGTGGTAGGGCACTTTGCTTTTGAAAGTCAGCTGAATTTCACTTGAAACACATCTTTTCCTTTTTGTATGTGATTTAAATTGACATTTTTTTCTGCTACCTTTGTGGTGGTGATACTATAATCAAATGTTACATAACAATGTAACAAAGGCCATGCTTCTCATCCCTATACATTATCCGAGTGTTTGGCTGTCCCAAGATGAATCCACCTTTTCTTAATAAAATATTGATGCTTGGAGAGGCTTATCCATCTTGCCCGAGGCCACACAAAGCCAACAGCAGAACTACAAAGTTAACCATGGAATCAAGTATTCCTCCTCCCATTGAGTTTGCTCATATTTCTCTACTTCTAAAACTTGTATTTTAAAAAGATTCTTCATTTAGGGCACAGTTCTTCATAAAGTCTGTCACTTGGTTGTAAACTTCTTGAGAACAAGAGTAATTCTATTGATTCTTGGTACCTAGCAATGTATACTATTGGGATTTGTTATAATTATGTAATGAATTATATGCCTTCCCTTCCTTATCTGAGAAAGTATTTAAAGACGTTTTCAAGAGAATATAAACTTATAGAACATAAATTAAAAGTGAAAGTGAAAAAGAACATAAGATGTAGATGTAAGATGTATAAGCAAGATGTAAGACGAAGCCAGGGGTTGACTCAAATATGTTTATCATATTTAATATGATAAAATATTATATTGGTTACAGTTGGATCCCATATTTACTTCTAAACTTACAAACAGCAAATGAGAAAAGAGACTCTGATGACTTACACTATCTATAGTTTCCTTAGAAGAGAAGGAATCTTCTTGATACCACAAGCAGACATAGATTCCCTCCAATGGCTGGTTAAACATGTGTTAAGTAACATACTGATGGCTTTTGATTCAGTTTGGTTTGTTTGTTTTCTACACATTTTTCTGCCTTTAGGAACTTGACAAGCCAATTAGTTAATAAATCTATAATCTAATAATATCCTAAGCTAAACAATATCTCCTATCCGTAAATTTGAGTTTGACAATACCAAATCATGCCCTGTTATGCCTTGTGAAATATTAAAGATTTTCAGGGTCCCATGATTAGAGTCATTCCTAGGATGTGATAAATAAGGAACATTCTGATCTCTGTATTATGTATTCATTCCTCTCCCAACCCATATAACTCTGCAGCCTTCAGCCTTTCCTGCAGAATCTATGTTTCTGGACAACTACTATTGCTGCCTCCTACCCCAAGCACCAGTTTTACAAAGTTGCCTATAAATAGAGCCCTCTTGGGCCTTTTACACTTAACCTTCAGAATTCATTTTGTGATGCCTCTTCCCAAGCAGTCTCCCTTCCTGACTGCCTTCGATGCTCATTTTATCAGTTTTCACTTATAAACACATTGAATGGTGGTAGGAGGAAAGTCACATGATGTGAGTAACCCCACAATCCTGGCTGGTACCAATTCCAATGTTAAAATAAGAATGTACCAAAGTAAAAATATTTATTGCATTTTTGGGCATTGAACATTGAAAAGATTCCAAATATCGAGGACCAGGGAGGAAATAAGCACAGATGCCACCATTTGGTGGGTTGTTGTTGTTGTACATTTTACAGACAAAATACAGTAAATGTTTTACAGACATAGTTGCATTACCATGCGTCCCCTGACATACTGTGCTTGTCACTTTATTATTTAACATTTATGCAGTAATTTGACTGTCCCATATTATTTTTCACAAGCATATCAAGTAGACTAGTTTTAACCCTGTGTGGAACCTGATCAAAAATGGCCAGAGATGTTAAATTTCCCCCTCATCACACACAAAGTTCATAACTAAAGCTGAAGGGAGTGGCAGAGCCTGCCCTTTGCCTTATATTAACTGATCTCACCCACTCACACCATGGCCACTGAAGTCCTAAAGTGTATTAGGAAAGGAAACAGAAATGAAAAATACTGGTCTGCCCTCATGCAGCTCTCACTGTGGTATGGACTGAGGATTAAAAGAAGGTTTAAAATGCATCCCAATGTGACTGAGTGCTATGCTTAGATTAACAGAGGACAATCAAGTTACACACAGTAGAGAATAATCATTTACCCTGATTGCATTAAACTATGGAAGCATGGTACAAGAGAGTGAGAACGAAAGAGGGAAAAAAAAGAAAGAAAAGGGGAAGTAATCATTTAAACTATGCAGGTAACTCTGCAGATGCTCATTTCAAGGAGCACGTGCCCGAGTGTGTGCATGGGACAGAAAATGGAGGTCAGGGGTTTTCCTAGTCAGCCTCGGCTAATGTGAGCCACTCAGTGTGAGGATTCAAACATATTTCACAAATCTAGTTTTAAAGATACTTTACATACACAGACATATCATGAAATAGAAGATAAATACAAGCCAGCTGCTTCAATGAAAATGCATACTGCTCCAACATCTGCGAAAAAGACTGTAGGACTCAGTAACAGCTTGTTACCCTACCGTGGCATGAGCAGAGACTTACATACTCCACTTGACAGGCAACTCAAGGGATTTTCAAGAGCAATTGTAACTCTTTGTGATTTTTATGTTGCAGTCCAGTTGCAGACTCCAACATCCAAGGAGATGTAACTGGAATGTTTAAGTCACTCTTGGGAAGAGAGAGAGACGTGGATGTTTGTTCCTGTGTGTTAGGGAAGTCCAACCAAGGAGGGGGCCTTTGAGTTGAGTCTTAAGGAAAGATTGGTATCTGTCTAGACTAATAAGGAAGACAGTATTATAAGCAGAGGAAACAGCAATGTGCAAAGGCAGAAATGTGTGAAGTGATGCATATTCTAAAAATTCTAAATAATTTGATATAGTCAAAGACTAAAGTGCATATGGAAGAGTCAGGCTGAAACCTTGGACTTTATACATCAGGCTATCAGAGATAATTTTTAAACAAAGAAGTAATAATTCTGTCCTAAAAGTGGACTGCCTGCTGATAACGTACAGACTGCATTTGAAATGACCGACGTGGGAGGAGCAGAGATAAATTTGGATGTTGCCAAGGTTCATGCGAGAAACAATGAGAGATTGAACTAAGGCACTGGCAACAGGGGAGTGAAGTGCACAATTTCTAAGGAATACTGGAGTTAGAAATGACAGGATTTGGTGACAGATTGGATGCAGGAGATGGCATGTTTCCTAATTCAAAGATATCTACAAAGTTGATTTAGTCAAACTGGGAAGAAGTAAAAGTAGCTACATATTTGTAAATTAATGTATAGGGGGAAATGATTTCTATAAGAAAATTATTCTTCTTAAAAAAGCACTGAATAAAAAACATGTCCCCCTTTTTTCCCTCAACTACTAGGAAACTCAAACTTGAATTTAAAAGTAGTTTTAGTGTGGTGGTCAATTTTATATGTCAGTTTAGTAGGGTCACAGTACCCAATACTTATTCAATCATCATTCTGTGTTTCTGTGAATATATTTTTAGGTGAGATTCACATTTAAATCAGTAGAGTTTGAGTAAAGCAAACTACCCTCTCTAATGTAGGTAGGCCTCATCCAATCAGTTGACAGCCTTAATAGAAAAAATACTGACTTCTCTAGAAGAGGGAATTCTGCCAGCAGACTGCCTTTGGACTCAAACTGCATCTCCTTCCTGGGTCTGTCCCCACACTGCACAATCACTTGAGCCAATTTATTAAACCAATCTCTCTCTCTCCCTTCCTTTCTCAATATATCATCCATATATATTTCTGAAAAAATATATTGTGATCTGATGGTTTCTTTTTTTCTTTCTGCATAATCTCTTTTGTTTGGTTTGTTGTTATGCTTGGTATATTTATCTTACTGTAAATCATGTTTGGGTGATGTCTTTTTCAAAATTACAAAATATGAACACATTAAAATCAGACTGTGCTAGTTACTTTTTTTAATGACCAATCCTTAAAACAGCCTGCATGATAAATTTTATATTTCTTTAATAACTATGAGGAAACTGAGGCTCAGAATACCTGAATGACATTTCAGACTTCCAAAGCCTGAAAGAAATGGAACTGTGCTGGAAACCCAGATCCAACTGACTCTTAAGTGTCTCCTTACCATATAATGTTGCCTCTACAAAGAAGCAAAACTTAATCCAATACAACACAGACTCTGAATTGGAATTTCTAGAGCTAGTACCCAAATTCAGACTGCCTACCTCCCAAAGTAGGTTAACTAGCCTTCACTGATGGTTGCTTTCATGATTTCTCTATAAGAAGGATACCCACAGGGGCAAGAGGTCTCTCCACTGAACCAAAGATAAATCCACACTGCTTGTTCAGCAGAACAAATGGAAACTGAAAGTTCCCAGTTGATGCAGGTGTTACTTTTGAGAACCACCCTTTGAGAACTAAGAATGGGAATGGTTTATAGCATACTGACAGTGAGTCAAAAAGAAACTCACTTTAGTCGAGTACGTGCGTGCTGCCACTTCAGTCGTGTCTAACTCTTTGTGACCCCGTGGACTGTAACCCACCAGCCTCCCCTGTCCATGGGATTTTCCCAGCAAGAATACTGGAGTGTGTTGCCATTTCCTTCTCCAGGGGACCTTCCTGACCCAGGGATCAAACCCACATTTTCTGCGTATCCTGTACTTCAAGCGAATTCTTTACCGCTGAACTACTGGGAAAGCCCAGTTGAGTACAAGAAGGTCTAATAACTATAGAGTCAAGCCAAAGGGAACTTGCCATGATTTGGGGATCTAATAGTAATTTGGATCAACCTATATAATTAAAAAATAGAGGAGGAAAAGGGATGAGTGAGTCTCCCCGCTTTGGGCTAAAACAAAAAGACAGGGAGAGAAAGAAGGATTTCTCCAGCCTCTACAATAATTTTGGGAATGGTTATTCTACTAGGGCTGCAAGTCTGTATTCTCTTTCCCCATCTTCTCTCCCATGATGTCTGCTGCTGAAGTTTTCCCTATGGGCCTTCTCCTGCCAGCCACGTATCCAGTCTGTCCAGGGCTTACTTTGAACCATGGTTTCAGCAGACTTCAGGTAACAGAAATCCCTGTGTGCTTCAAAGTATATGTAAGACAGAATTGAATATTGTATCACCATATAATTGAAAACAAAAAGAAAAAAAAAACACAGTTTAGAGAAAAACCAGCTGTATTTTTATATTTCCGCTGTCTAAAAGGAACACTTCAGAGCAGGGAGAAAGATAAACCTGTGCGTGTCTGCTTTTCACTTACATGGACAGAGCGGGAGTAGCTCATACCCGAGAATAGGATCTTATGAAAGGAAAGAGTCATTTCAAAGATCCTGCTAGTATAAGTGATTGAAAGGCTGAGAGTGAAGAGTAAAGGACCTTTGTTTAGAGTAATTGAGTGCAGTTTTGGATAGGCAAAGGCAGAACTAGAGGGAGTTCAGCAAAGGGGTAAGGAGTTGGATTTCATGAAGAAGCATGAAATTGAGTTATGGAGGTTGGGGCAGAAAAGGCTATGAAGAGGAAAGGAGAGACGGCACTGGCAAGATGTTAGAAATTTGTTGACAAAAACTGGTAAGAAAATTGCCTATGACAAATTTCCACTGGGGGCCTAGGGAATTTTTAAGCAGTGGGAGGTCTAATATTCAATATTAAGCTATAGGCTGTTCTGCATATAATCCCCCTCTATTGTCTTCCAAGTCTCCGTGAACAAGACTGCCTTGTGTGTAACGCAATATCTGTATCTCAATCACTGGCTGGAGCTAAGTAGCAGCTATACTCCTCTCCTCCCATCTTTACATGGTACATGTCCTGATGCTTTCCTACTGTCTGATCTACATTTGGATTGCTGCAGCCCTGGGAGAAGCAACAGGAGGCAGGACATAAGTGAGAGGAAGAAGTTCACAGAACAGAAAGGGGCACTAAGAAAATAAGCCCTAAAGATTTGTGGAAATCTTGGAGAAGGCTCTAGACTCCCAAGGGGAAGTAAGATAGTGCCATTTTATTTAAATAGCACGACAAAAAAAAAAAAAACACATATTCAAAAAACAATTTAAAGAATTGTAAACAATAAAGGACCTCATAAGGATGAAGAAATCAGGAAAACACCAGAGCTGATTCATAAGCTATATTAACCCAAGCTGGTGACCTTTGAATCTTCAGGCTTCATTTCCTGACGCACTATCCAGATCTATAGAATCTGCTTGAAGTTTTCTCCCTCCCATTCTAGTTTTACATAGCTGACTTTGAAAGCATGGATGATAAGAATGTTGGTAGCCCTGTGTTTTTTTCTTGTATTAACATTTTATTGAGAGAGGTAAACTTTAGTCTTATATGGTTATGCATACACACATGCACACACATATTTATGCAATGTGGGAGACCCTGGTTCAATCCCTAGGTCATGAAGATCCCCTGGAAGAGGTCATGGCAACCCACTCCAGTAGTCTTGCCTGGAGAATTCCATGGACGGGGAGCCTGGTGCGCTACAGTCCTTGGGGTCGCAAAGAGTCAGACATGACTGAGCAACTAACATGAATATATATGTAACTTAGTACATACAATGACTTTACATCATAAATTAATTATTATTTCTCCAAAGACAACATACAGATGGCTAGATGCTCAACATCACTCATTATTAGAGAAATGCAAATCAAAACTATAATGAGACATCACCTCACACCAGACAGAATGGCCATAATCAAAAAATCCACAAACAACAAGTTCTGGAGAGGATGTGGAGAAAAGGGAACCCTTCTACACTGCTGGTTGGAATGTAAACTGTTACAGCCACTATGGGAGACAGTATGGAGATGCCTTAAAAAAAAATTTAGGAATAAAACCAATACAGCCATATGACTCCTAGGCATATACCCCGAAGACACCAAAACTGAAAAAGAAATATGTACCCACAATGGTCATTGCAGCATGATTTACAATAACTAAGACATGGAAGCAATTTAGAAGTCCAACGACAGATGAACGGAAAGAGGTTATGGTACATATAAGCAATGGAATACTACTCAGCCATAAAAAGGAACTCATTTGCGTCAGTTCTAATGAGGTGGATGAACCTAGAAACTATAATACAGAGTGACGTAAGTCAGAAAGGGAAAAACAAATGTCACATACTAACGCATATAAATGGAACCTTGAAGGATGGTACTGACGAAGCTGTTCGCAGAGCAGCAATGGAGATGCAGACATAGAGAACACACTTATGGACAAGGGTGGGGGAGAAGAGGGAGAGGGTGAGATAAATGGAGAGAGTCGCATGGATGCATACACACTAACATATGTAAAGAGATAGCCAATGGGAATTTGCTGGATGACTCAGGGAACTCAAACTGGGGCTCTGTAATAACCTAGAGGGGTGGGAATGGGCAGGAGGTGGGAGAGAGAGTCAAGATGGAGGGGACATATGTACACATATGGTTAATTCAAGTTGATATATGACAGATAATCAAACAAACATTGTAAAGCAATAATCAATCAATTGAAATAAATATTTTAAAAAATAAAAAATAAATCAATTAGTAATATTATACTTACTCCTAAGTACAAGGACTTGATACCCTTAGAATTTTCATTAGTTGACCTTCCAAACACCCAGATCTATGGCTGGCTACTAGGAATCATGAATAGAGTTGAGAGACCCAACTATATGGATCAGATTGTCCTCAAACCAGGTGCATCTTCTTTAGTTCACAGAGTGTCTAAAAAAATTTTAAGTCAACATATACATGTTAGAAAACTTACATTAAAAAATCCTAATTTCCTGACTCTATAGAAAAAATCAGAATATCTGGCTACCTTTAGATGGAATACATGCAGTTCCCTGACTGGCCCATTTTACTTATGTAAGTTATCTGCCTGGAAAGTCACTTGAGCTTTGTCTACTGATTCAACCTCTGCCTGAACAATTCCCATTATGGAAATGGTCTGTCTCACAAGACAGCCCAATCTATTATTAGACAGTTCAAATTGTTAGAAAGTTTTCGCTCATATTGAATGAAACTCCATTTCTGTGAAATTTACACTGGATTTACCAAAGTTCACCATCTGATATGTTTTAACACCTAAATCTAAATGACACCACTTTGATTATAAGCATATAGTCATCTGTTTCCCCTAAGACTCATCATTCCAGGATAAATATCCTAATTATTTTAACCTTTCCACCTATGTCAGTGATTCTCAACACTTAGGCCTTGCTGGTTATTTTCTTCTGAATATTATCTAGATATTAATGACAAAAACAGAATTGCTACAGTCTTCTTTGTCATGGTGAAATTAATATCCCCATCAAAATGGAGTATAATCACAATTTTCCCTTTTTTTCTATTACTACTTTTTTGTCTTATTTTGATGCATTTCACTATTATCTTGATGTCCTGCCAGAGTAATACAGATATATATCAGAAATTATGAATGTCAGGGACAGGATCCATAATATATTCACTCTGTCCACGCTACATCCATTATAGATTCATCATGATGTGCCCTGAGTATGATACATAAATAAGTAAGCACTGCTTGGATATTGTTATTTAAAATAGGTGAGTTGACAGAGTCAATAATTGACATGAGGTGAGTTAAGACAGGAAGATTGTGTGTGTGCATATAGATGGAAAAGCATTTTCCCTACCCTTTTATATAATTTTTATACATATAGGAAAAAAAAATGTCAGAGGCTTAAATAAGCTGAGATTAATTAGGAAAATGACAACTTGAAAATATGAGTGACTTGCCAATGGTCAGAGAGATAACTGTTGACAGAGCAGACCTAGGATCCACATTTCTTGGCTCTAGTTTTCCCTCTTTTCAATATATAGATATCTGCTCTGATAATCTTCTAATGGTTTCTCAAGATAAATGTATAGTTAATGCATCTTTAAGAATGTTACAGGTTCAGAGAAAGGCATTAAGTTAAACTTATGAAGAACTGGGCTGCATACATGTAAGAACTATAATCCCAAACTTACAAGTCATCTCCATCTATCCAGTGTTCAAAGGTTCAGGAAAATAGGTACCAAACTGCTTCTAGAAGGTAGAGGAATACATGAAATATTAAATTTCTAGTATTAATTTTTGTTGACTGTTGACCCAAAATGTGTGTATTAAACTTATTTCACTATATTTCACATTTAAAAAGGTCAAGACTTTGCCTAAAGGTTAGTGACATTTAAACTTCCATAGGAATTTCCTATTTTTTCTAAAATCTCACATAGAATTCTCATGTTGATTTCCACCTCGCTGAAAGAGAAGTTATGCCCTAACCAGAAGTCTGAACCAAACATAAATCTTTATTTAAGACATCTGTGCTAAAACAAGCATAATGAAGATTTATGGATACCTGAACAGAGAAAACTTCAAGTGATCAATTAAGATATACTTTGAGGTATGTAATTATAAGCCAACACCAAAGGAAAGTAAATCAAACTCCTTAAAAGAAAATAAAAATGGATCAGCCTGCTACACATAAACATCTGAAGTCAAAATAATAAGGTCAATAACTATGACACTGAATTACTGCATTAACTTAAGAGCTACAACAGTTACTCCAGAGGGTTTCAGTCAACAAGTTGCAGGACACGACGGGTAGAAATCAGTGCGGTGACCGCTCTGAGTTACAGTGAGGGTAGCCCTAGTGCATTTGATGGATGCTGTACATTTCACTGGGAGTTGACATGGGCTAAAAAATTCCAAACAATTCAATCCTTTTCTCCTGGAAATATGTCATCTTTGCAGGGAAGATTCCCTTGCTTACTTGATTGTCTCACCAAAACCATGTATTCTGCGAATCTCAAAGTGAAGCCTGATTTAAAATGAGAATCATCCCTGATTCGATTTTAAATCTACTATCAAATTTACATTTATGATGATTCATTTTCAAAACCTGATTCTAACTGAATTAATATATCAAGATACTTGCTAAAAAGCAACCATTGCACAATTAAAGAGTAAAAAGGCAGCCCACAGAATGGGAGAAAATATTTGCAAATCATATATCTAATTAAGGAGGATAACATACAGAGTATAGAGGGAACATTTACAATAAATAGCATATATATATACTGCACCAAAAAGAACTACTTAGGTATGAATCTAACTAAATACATATGAGACCTAAGTGATGAAAACTGCAAAACTTTGGTGAACAAAATCAAAGAATAAGTAAATAGAGAAATATCTCTTGTTCATGGATAGGAAGACTCAATGTTGTAAACATTTCAGCTCTTCCCAACTGGATCTATAGAGTCAATGCAATCCCAATCAAAATCCCAGAAAATTATTTTATGAATATCAAGAAACTGATTCTAAAGTGGGAATCAGTTAAGATATGGGAAGGTAAAAGACCCAGAATAGTAAATTCAACATTGAAAGAAAAGAACAAAGTTGGAGGACTGATGGTATATTCATTTTCAAGACTCACTGTAAAAATTTACACAACATTGTAAATCAATTTCTCATTTTTTTCTTAAAGGACTTACTGTAAGGCTCCAGTAGTCAAGACAGTACAGTATTGTAGAAAAAACTGACAGATCAATAGAACAAACTAGAGAGCCAAGAAACCGACCCCAAATAAATATAAGACCATGCATGAGCCCTAATGTAAACTATGGATTTTGGGTGATTATGATGTGGCACTGTGGAGTCATCCTTGGGAATAAAAAATGCACCATTCTGTTGAGTGATGCTGATAATGAGAAAGACTATTCATGTGTGGGAACAGTAGGTATATGGAAAATTCAGTCCAGTTACATACTTGGTACCTTGTTAGGGGATACTCAAAAACTAGGCTTAGGGCTTCTCTGATGGCACAGTGGTTAGGAATCTGCCTTGCAGTGCAGGGGACACTGGTCAGATCCCTGATCCCGTGTGCTGCAGAACAACCAGCCTCGTGAGCCGTAACTGCTGACCCAGCATTCTAGAGCCCAAGAACAGCAACTACGGAAGCCCATGTGCCTACAGCCCAGGCTCTGCAACAAGAGGCGCCACCGCAATGAGAAGCCCGCCCACCACGAGGAAGAGCAGCCCCCACTCGCCGCAACTAGAGAAAGCCTGTTCACAGCAACGGAGACCCACCACAACCAAAAGTAAATAAATAAATCAATCTTTAAAAAAAAAAAAGAAAAACTGACTTAGCTGCAGGATTATTAACTTGAATGTCTGAATGTGGCCTTTCCATATAGAATGAGCATCATCAAAGCATGGCTTCTTCAGGATAATCAGACATCTAGCACTGTGGCTCAAGGCTCCAAGTGTTCCAGAAAACAAGACAGAAGCTGCATGGTCTTTTATAACCTAATGATTGCAGTCACGTAGTATTATTTTTATCTTTGTCTTTGGTCAAAGAGTCACAAGCCTATGCAGATTCAAGAGGAGGGAGCCTAGACCTTATCTCTTGATGGCAGAAGTGTCAAAGCATTCATGACCATGTTTTAAAGCCATCACAGACTCAAAAGTCCCATTCCAGGTCATATCACAATTATATGATACTTAGTTCTAGGGATTTATACATTGTTATTACTGAAGAAAGTAGGAAAGAGGTAGGTAACTGATACGAACTTACTCTAATAATGCAGCCTTAAAAAATGAAAGCGTATATAACTCAAAGACATTTTCATTTGAAACACAATGCCAACCTAAGAATATTTTTAAAGTTAATTCATTTAAAGCATAAGATGTTTACACATTTTTGTTCTTAATGAGAAATGTACCTAAAATAGAGTAAAAGTCACAGCAGAGACCAGTGCTGAAATTGTCGGCATCTGAATAACAAAAGGACAAAGAGATGATGGATGAGAGTATGTATATGAGCAAGTACCAAGCACTGTTAATAGCCACTTGCCTGCTTTGAAGGGCAATACTGGATTTACTCCAAAGTCTTTACAAGGAGGAAAGCAGCAGTGGATGAACAAGCAGAAGCCCTCAGGAGTTTAGACCAGGCTTGGAGGGTTATAAATAGAGATGCCCTAAACCCCTCCACAGACAAAGGTAAACCCATCAATAAAACTAACTGTGAGGCGGGGAAAGCAGCCTGAAAAGTTCCAGAGGAAAAAAAGAAGCTTAGAAAAAAAAATGAAGAAAAGTCTAGGCTATTCTTCCATGTGAAGAAGACCATCTTATTAGTCATGGCGAAGGGAAATGTACAGGGTATTGTTTTCATGGCCCATTGAGAATATTTTCTTAAGGCATTAAAAATTACTATGAAAGTAAGTAAATAAAACAATTGAGGACTGTCAGGTTTTTTTCTAACTACAAAAGAAAACAATGAAACAGAATTTAGAAGAGTTGTAATTACTAATTGAACCCCCTTGAAACTAACAACATAATAATTTATAGTGCAGGTTTAGTTTTTGTCAACAAGAATGACTAGAAAAGTAATCACGGCTTACTAAAAAACTGTCAACTTCCAGATTGTTCTATGGTTATTTTCCTATCCTATGTGCTGTAACAACTGTTTCAAACATTCCCTATAAAGAAACAAATTTGCTTTTAAGATCTACTCTTATAATTCCACATAAACATTTAGGAAAGACAGAAATGTGAATTGGTATACAAAAGAGTTGCTTTATCCATTTTTTATCAACTAGAAATTCATACTGAGTCACTTCAGTATTCCAGTTTAAAAAAAAAAAGTACAGTTTATAATAATGACTGCAAAGCTCTGAAAGATACTGAAGTGATCTCTGAGTCATCACAAGAAAAACAAGAAGGTTGGCTGGTGAAAGATTATGAAGGATATCAAATACCAGCCTAAGGCATGTAAGTTTCATTTGATGGGCAAAAGGGAGATATTGAAAGTATTTGAACTAGGCAATGACATTACCAAAACAGCCCTGTAGGAAAATTAAACTGGTGGTAAAAGGCAATTCAGATTTTAATAAGGAATGACTGAAGACCAGTTAGGAAGCTATTGAAATAACACAGTAAAGGGTTGGGGGTGGGGGGGGCGAAGTCCCTTAACTAGGTTTTGTGATCATGAAAGAGCAATGACAAATATATTGTCCCACTTTGCTTGGGACTGAGGAGTTTCTGAGGATGTGAAAGGTTCAGTGCTTAGACTAGAAGAGTCCTATGAACACCAGGATGATTAGTCACCCTAGCTAGATGTTAGGGCAATGGAAGAAGAGTCATTTTTTTGGTTCCAGGGAGGTAGAACTGGGGTGATCATTGAAAAACTCTCTAATAACTAAAGCTTAGCTTAAACGAAATGCCTTCACTTACAGCTATTCCAAATAATCATAATTAATTTGGATCAAATTAATTAATAATCCACCATTAATTTTAATCAAAAGGTATGGACACTGAAAATGAATGGATGACTTTCTAGAAGACTTTCTTATATTTTACCTAAAGAATAAAGTACAGCAGGACAGAATCCAGAAATCTAAGAAAGTTACCAAAAAATGTTAAATGAGAGCAAATTTTAAATATGGCCTAAAAATTAAGTCAGTGATTCAAAGGATGAGGCAGTGTTGGCCAAAGATACAAGGAGCTGAGTATGAGTTGGGAAGCTGAGTCAAGAAGCAGCAATGGTGCAAGGGCAGGAAATAGGACTTCATGAAGAAACGCATGTAGGGGGCAGTCAGTATCAAATCTTAGCAAATTTCACTCAAGTTAAAGCTCTGACCTCACCCAGTTTCATGCTCTAACTGTGGCTTATTGTCTATTCATTTCTAATGGAAACTAGTTAAAAGAATAGTATATTTCTCTTTCTTGTAATTTACTTCTTCACCCTTTACTTCTTTTACTAGCATCAATCATTAATAACTCTTTTCCAAAACCCTCAACAAAGAAACTATTGTGGTGGCAAGGTTGTATTTTTAAGTTTTATGCTTATGTTACTTGTTTCCACTAGTTTCTCCTTCCTTTTGGCCATTCCACCTTTTAGTTAGGACATTCTCTAGTCACTGCCTCAGTGAAGGATGTCAAAACAGAATGACAGAGAAGAGTGGGTGAGAGGGAGTGTAACTGTCTAGTATTTAATATTTGGAGAAAGGGGAAGATGATAGATTTTGGAGAAGATTGATGACGATGATGATGGCGGTGGTGGTGGTGATGATGATGATGAAAGAGAAGGAGGAGAGCAGATAGGTTGTAGATTGACAGATAAGATTAATAGATTTAGATCTGTAGTCTATAAGCTTCCCAAATTTGGAATGCAAAGTGGAGAGAGAAAAGACTGCAATGAACTGAGGAGGGGTTGAGGTAGTGGATGCAGAGAGGGGCTCAGACACAGACCTGGAGAGATTACAGTGAGAAAAGCAGTGTTGCACCCCAACACTTTGACCCTCTAAAAGTGTCCACTTTCTTAGGACATGAGCTAGCACCACCACTCTTATTCTAGGCAGAAACCTGGGAAAACTCCTTGACTGCTCTCCTTCTCCACATCCTAGCCCTACTGCTCCTGTTTCCTAAGGATCTCCTGAATCAGTCATCTTCCTGCCACTCCCACCGCCACTACTCCAGTCCATCTCAATGCGTCCATGCCAGCCCACCTCTTTCCTGTGTTAGAGCAGCCGCCTAACTGGAGGCTTGTGCCAGTCTCCAATACATTAGTCTCTCTTATAATGGACTTTGTGGTTGATTGGCACATCAACCTTAGTTTAGACTGGTAGTAATCATATTTCAGTTTAGTCTAATCATTCTTAAAAAGGGGGTTTAGTAATAATACCTGACACATCAATTATATGGAGGATTCATGAGTTAATACCTTTAAAGAATGCTCATATGGTAGCTTGTTACCCAGTAACACCCTGTGTGTGTTGTCATCATTGTTGCTATAATAATTTATTACAATTATAATACTTAGATTTTTTTTCCTACCACTCACCAGTCAAAGTTTGAAACTGATTTGGGAAGAGAATTTGCTTGAAGCTAATTGAAGGTGAGCTAACTTAAACCAAAGAGTACGCACCAGAAGTTCAAGGCCAAAAGTACCACTGGACTCACAGGGGCCCAGCATGAGGCTCTCGGAAGCATTATGATTCAAAGCAGCTGTCTTTTTTTCCCATTTCCCAAACCCACACTAGCTTTTGCTCCTGCTTCTCACTATATGTTTCATTTTCTCTATGAAGACTGACTTTCTCTGCTGATTTTTCATGATGCTTATGAAAGCAAATGCCTGTCCTAAGATTTCCTACATGTGTTCTCAATTCAAGTTCCCAACAAAAACAGTTTTCAAAATTTTTGTGGACCTGGAAATGATTGGTCATCTTGGGGCAGGTGAGAGTCTAAGAAGGGCTGTAGGAAGGGCACACAGCCTGATTAATGTGCCTCTTCATCCTGACTCCAAGCTATGCTTCTAATCATGTCTCCTACCACTTCCCTGCAAAGTAGATACGGCTCCTGCCACACGGGATGACTCATCTCTCACAAGTGCTGTATGTCAGCCACTGTGCCCTTCCATGTTCATTGTTCCTTCCATCTGAATGTTCCACTCCCTACCTAACCAACCTCTACTGATCCTTCCAAGTCAACCCAAAACCACCATCTTGATGATACTTTCAGTTCCTTTGTATGTACTGAAAATGACTTTGTGTATTTTGTGTATTCTCCAACTATAGCTCCAAACATGTTGTATAAAATCATATATCAATTTTTTTCTGAACGTCTTCATGGCAGGGATCCTTATTTTTCACTCATCTGTATATATTCAGAACTTAGATAATTTGTTGATTGAACATGTAAATGAAAATTAATTATAATTTTTTCTTACAAAATTATTCATCCAGTTTATTCAAGAGACTCAATCTGAGCTTATGAAAAGTTTCAATGAATAAATATTTTTAAAGTACTGCTATAAAAAACTTTTCATCATACACAGTAATGAAACTAAAGCTAATAATTTATTAAATAATGAATATTCTGATGGATCTGTTTTAACTGAGTTATTAGATATAAGCATATTTGTTTCATGTAAATAGACACTGACAAAATGATTTTAACATTGTGCAGAAACAGTTTATTTCATTTAAACTAATCATTCACCTGGCTTTCAATTCACCTTATATTTTATTGTAAGAATAATGGATCTTTTTCAGAGATAATCCAGGAGTGACTTGCTTGTGCCTGAATGTTGTAATACTGAACACATATAAGTCCATTTTAACTGTTCTTTGTCTGTCCCTCTTTGTGATGAAGCTAAATATGCATGCTGTTTTTCAAAACTAACTGGTGCTTTTAAAGTCATTTCTATTGAGGATACGTTTGTCTCTTTAGCATTATTGCGTATCAGTCCTCAGAAATGCCTTGAATCTTTTTCTGTCTCCTTTCTCTTTCTTGTCTCATTCTGTTTCTTCTGAACTGTGACTAAAGTCTAGCAACACCTGCTGTTTGATTTGATTCTTCTGTTCTGATGACCTAAACATTTTCATTCTTTTTTCTATACCCTGTACTCTGAAATGAGTGTCCCACAAACATCCGCTCAACTTCCAAGCCATTGAGAACACAGTTGTCCCTCAAAATCCACAGGGTATTGGGCGGAAGACTGTCATTCAGTCAAGTTCAGTCGCTCAGTCGCGTCCAACTCTTTGCAACCCCATGGACTGCAGCACGCCAGGCTTCCCTGTCCGTCACCAACTCCTGGAGCTTACTCAAACTCATGTCCGTTGAGTCGGTGTCCATCATGTCCATTGAGTTGGCAAGACTGTCGAGGGGTACCAAAATTCAGGGATGCTCAAATCCCTTATATAAAAGGGCACAGCACGGTTGGCCTGTGTATCCATGGATTCCACATCTGCAGATATGTGGGACGACTGTACACTTTTTCACTTCATTAGTTGAAATACTAACAGATGTGCTTGAATGTTTTGTCTGGCTTCTTTGCCTGGTGATCCCATGACAAGAGCTCACCCCAGCTGGATGCGCTCCTTGCAACTGGGCCCCAGATCTTAAGCACAATGAGCCCAAGTGAACCTAATGCAAAATCTAGAGCTTACCACCTACCCCAGACCTGCAAGGATGAACCCATCCTAAATCTGATCTTCCTGTTTACCTGAAGAACTTACAGCATGACAGTAAATTCCCATTGTTATCAGTCACTGTGTTTTTAGATCATTTGTTACCAACAACTGTGGTAAGAGCTGGCTAATATATAAAATTCTTCCTGGCACTATCACTCTTTCTGATTCTAAAGCATTTTTAAAAGTCCTCAAATTTATGGAATTTTAAGCATCTCTCCCAAGACTTACAAGACTTACACATGTAATGAGGAAATAAAAGAGTTAATTGTAGTCATAACGGAGCAACTCTGTGTCAGGCATTATTTATATGCTTTATTTCTATATCACTATTTTACAGGTTAAAAAAGAAATTATTCAGAAAATTTAGATAACTTCCTCAGGGTCATGACTCTAGTGAGTTTCAGGACTGAAGCTCAAACCTAGGTTTCTACCTTCTCCTCTCTTACACTGTACATTATCATTTATGCTGTCAATTAAAGTGACAGTCACCAGAATTACTGTTATGTTCTGGTATAGTTTCTGATCAATAGGTGATGGATAGCAAATGACTTAGACTCCCTTCATATAAAAAGTTGAAAATATTTAAATCATTTAACTTACGCACATAAGCATAATTTGACTTTTTCTTATTTAATTTAGAATTTTAAGCTATTATGGAGGTTGTCAAAGCAAGTTTGGAAGATGGTTTTTATTTGCAGTGTTTCAAAAGCAGAGTGTGTTTAAAATAAAGTAGACTTAATCATTCGAGGCTTTTCTTGTAACATGTCCTGTGATGAACAGTTGCATTGTTGCACAAAACAACTCAGCTTTGAGAAAGACCAAATGACCGTTATTTTACCATTATGTAGAAAAAAATGTTTGAAAATACAACATAAAAATGCTCCAAACAACAACTTTGTGAAATTATAGTTGAAAGATACCAATTGAAAGTAATTTACTCTTTGATTTTTAGTCCTCTCGCCATCCAAACAAAAACTTCTGTTTTGGGTGATTGGGTTGGTTTGGTTTGGTTTTCATTCAGGCATGTTTTATAAATACCATGGATTCCCTAATATAGAGAAAATCTGGAAAAACAGAAGACAATAAGTTTTATAGCTCAAACTGTCACTGATAGGCCACAGAGGAGTCGTGAGCCAAAATATCTAATCATTCTGAGCAACAATCTACAGAAATACTTCATAAGAATAAAACAACAATGTTGTGGTCTTGCATCATCCTGTCTTGATATACTAAAAGGTAGAACATTATAAAAATGCCAACATAGCTAGTTTTCCACTAGGTTTTATAACACATGGCACATCAAAACCTTAGATATTCAGGTGTCAGAGTTTAGATATTTAAGCTAGCAGAAGTTGAAATTTGTAATAAGGATAAAAGTCAAAGTTAGCAGCAGAGTCATAAATTAGGCTTGATGTTGAGAGCAACTTAAATTTGCTGGGGATCAGGGGAGAATCCAGGGCCTGTGAGTGAAAAATGAGTGCTATATTCATTAAGTGATGATTAGCTACTGCAACAAATAAGTGCTAAATTTTCTATATCTTTATTGAGATATATATATATACATACATGCTCAGTCATGCCTGACTCTTTGTGACCCCTTGGGCTGTAGCCCACTAGGCTCCTCTGCCCATGGGACTTTCCAGGCAAGAATACTGGAGTGGGTTGCCATTTCCTGCTCCAGGTGATCTTCCCCATATAGGTATCAAACCCATGTCTCTTGCATCTCCTGCACTGGCAGGCGAATTATTTACCACTGCACCACTTGGGAAGCCTATATATAATTATTTTAATATAAAATTACATATATTATGTATTTATATTAATACAGAATTATATATATTTGTGCATATATATACAATTTTCAATATCAGTATTGGGTTATGAAAGTTTTTTGCTCCCTGACAGTTGAGTGTGAGTGATCCTGGTGGCGACTGAAGCAAAAGCTGCTGCTGTTGAACGTCCCCACACCCCTCAGGGCCCCCAAGTCTGGATCGAGAGTCCTCAGAGAGAGAACATGGAGCAAACGTGCTCCCTTCTTTACCACTTTGACCCTGAAGTGATAATCATTTGAACACACATTCTCATGTGAGAATAGTTGCAAAGGAGGGTGAGAAATGCATTCTAAGCCAGGTAGTCCATGATGAATCTATATTATTAAAAAATTACATGAAATTTGGTGGAGAGTTTGCTATATTTTTTCAGATAATTTTTACTAAATTTCCTTACGTGTATACCATTATGGAAAGCACTATGAAGCTATAAATATTGTTTTCTTCCTTCAAGAAGCATATAATCTAAATGAGAAAACAGATTCATGGTATATGTTGTGGGCTTTTATACCATCAATTTTTCATTATTCAGAGGACTATTTTGGATTTGGACTGCTAAAAACTGTTTCTTTTAGACATATTTTTAAGATATATTGTTTTCTCCCAGTTTTACTGAGATATGATTGACTTATATAGCATTGTATAGGTTTAAGGTGTACAGTAAAATGATCTGACTTACATCCATCATGATATGGTGATCACAATTAGTACATTACCTCCTTATTACTTATTTATCTTTAACTGGAGGTTTGTACATTTTAACTTCCTTCATTCAATTCTGCTCCCACCACCTCCCACCTCTGGTAAATCAATGTACTCCTTAACTACTAAGTGTAGATACAGACGATTTTAACCTTCAAGGTTGTTTAAACTTTCTACTAGCCTTATACATGGTTAATCTGCTACCCTTACTATATATTTCCCTTTACTGAAGAGATTTTACCTTTTGTCATTTTCAAATTTCTGGTTTGGGCCTTTCCTTTTCCAGTTGGAGAAGTTCCTTTACATTCTCGTAAACCTGGTGTTCTTGTGCTAAATTCTTCTATCTCTTGCTTACCTGTGAAACTCTTTGTCTTTCTTTCAAGTCTGAAAAATAAGCTTGCCAGGTAAAGTATCCGTGGTTGTAGAGTGCTTCCTTTCATCACTTTGAATATATTGTCCCACTCCTTTCTGGCCTAAAGAGTTTCTGCTGAAAAGTCAGTTGATAACCTTAGGAGAGTTCCTCTGTATGTAACAAGTTGCCTTTTCCTTGCTGCTTTTAATATTCTCTCTTTATCTTTAAATTGTGCCATTTTAATTACAACGTGTCTTGGTGTGATCATCTTCAGGTTCATCTTATTTGGGACGCTCTGTTCTTCCTAGATCTGGATGCATGTTTTCTTTCCCAGATTAGGAAACTTTTCAGAAATTATGTCATCAAATATGTTCTCTGCCCTTCTCTTTCTCTCTTCTCCTTCTGGGACCTCTATAATGTGAATGTTAATATTCTTGATATCATTCCAGAAGTCTCTGAAGCTGTCCTCATGCTTTTTAATGCTTTTTTCTTTTTCTCTGTTCATCTTGAGTGATTTCTAATACTCCAATATACTGATTTCTTCTAGTGTATTTTCATTTTAATTATTTTCTTCATCTCTATTTCTTTCTTCTTTATATTTTCTAACTTTTTGTTAGAAAACTCTTTTCATTGTGTTCATCTATTCATCTCCTAAGTTCTCTGAGCATCTTTATGATCATTATTTTGAACTTTTTATTGGGTAGATTGCTTATCTCCATTTCACTTAATTCTTCTGAGGTTTTATCTTGCTCCTTTGTTTAGAACATATTCCTATGTTGCTTCATTTTTACCTACTTTCTGTTTTACTTTTGTGTATTTGGTAGATTAGTTACATTTTCTGATCTTAGAGAAGTGATCTATTATAAGAAATCTCAGAGGCTACAAGATGGCGGAGGAGTAGGTGGACGTGGAGTACATCTGTCTCCACGGATACATCAGGAATACACCTTCAGACACAGAAGTGCATGCAGAACACCAGCTCAGGGCAGACAGGAGTACCTGACCAGTGGAAAAGAACCACGCAAAACTCAGTAGGACAAAGGAACTAGGGGGAAAAACAGGAGTGTTAGTTAGACTAGACCTGCCCTCAGTGGGTGGGGGAACTGAAGCAGGGGTCCAATCCCCAGAGCAGGGCAACTTTCTGAGTCAGAGGAGAAACATTAAGGCTGAGAGTGAAACAGCTGATCTGCAGCAACCTAAATGGAATGAGAATCAGACAGTCCTTGTCACATCCATACATACCTCGGACAAGAATGCTGGTCTCCTAGAAGGCGCAGCAGCTGGGAACTGGAGTTTAGGGATTGTGGAGCAATCCCAGGGCAAGGGCAGCTGTTGACTGCAGAGAGACAGGTTGAGGGGTTGTGAGGGAGGAGATCGTGGTGGGAAATGCCTGTGGAGGAAAGCCAGGCAGCCATGGAAGCAAGGCGATACTGCTGAGTCATGCATAGGGGGTGGAGCCATCACCATAGCCTCTCTCTCCCTACCTGCCAGCACTGGGCAGCTGAATAGAGAGGCTGGCCCATCAAATGCATGATGCACCGAACCGTAGAGTAGGACCCAACCAGGGTGCTCTTTAAGTGACTGATGCGCCAAACTACAGAGTAGGACCCCAGTCAGGGAGGCTCCTCTATGTGCCTGAAGCACCAAACAACAGAGAAGGACCCCAGGCAAAGGAGCCCGCTAAGTGCCTGAATGGGCAGGCCTACAGGAAGAGACTGGCCAAAGAGGCCTTCTGATCGCCAGCTACAAGAGGCTCAAAAAAAGACTCGGATGGGGCCATAACTCCTGCGGGGGAGGCAGTCCATGCCCCTGCACACTGGCGCCGCCAGGGTCCCCTCAAGCCAAGCAGCTGCGCCAGCTTCACATTCAACTCTCACTGGGGCAGAGCTGTCACAGGCAAAAAAGGTCTTGTGTCTGCAGGGAGGGTCACTTCAGTCGTGTCCGACTCTTTGTGCCCCTGTAGACTGTGGTCTGCCAGGCTTCTCTGTCAGAGAACGGGTTCTCCAGGCAAGAATACTGGAGCGTATTGGCCAAAACTGGTTGCCATCCCCTTCTAGAGCACTGTATTTCCTGCTGCCCTAGCTGCCAACCCCCTGAGTACCTGGTGCTGCCAGAGCATCTGTGACCCAAGCAGCTGCAGCACCTCCACCCCTGGCCCTCACAGGGGCAAACCCAGGTCCTCCAGGGCAGCCTCAGGAGCAAACCCCAGTGGACGACCCACATGCAGAGGTGGAAATAAAGCCACAATTGAAACCCAGGGGCAGTGTGGCTAAGGAAGAAGACCCAAAACCTTCCCACCAGCTGTACAAGCTGCAGGTTAAATCCACATGACCAACTAGGCAGACTCTCTGTCTATGGAATATATAAAACCTTGTTCAGAGCTCCCACAAAAGAAAACACTAGTTCTGATAGCTGTGAACATTGGAGGCAAGAACATACAGGAGCAGGACCAGACTAGAACCTGAGCTGCCCCCACAGCAGGGCCAGAGATCAGCCCAGCCTTGGAGGGCTTCCTAGGGAGGTGAGGTGGACTGTGACTCCCAGGGAGGGAAAGGACTCTGACAGCAGTGACTCAAGAAAAACATTTACTGTACTTAGTTTTTAACTTGTTCTGTAGATTCTTTTGGATTTTTTTTCTCCCCCACCCCTGTTGTAGTTGTCAGTTTTATTGGTGCTAAGACATCCAATTAAGCTATTCAGTTATTTATTTTTTTCTCAGTCACATTTTTTATTCTTGTCATAAACCTCTGCCTCTACTTGGGCTTTTGCAGGTCTATGGAGTTTTCCTCTTTTTTTTTCTTTTCTCTTTTTTTAACTTCAATTTTTTAAACTTATTATCTTTTGTACATTCATTCCTTTATTTGCTTTTCCTACTGTTCTTTTCCGCTTGCGGTTAATCTTTAACATATATACATCTTCTTTATCTACCTCTATTTAACTTTCCATCTCTATTCTTTCCTTTCTTTCTCTCCTTTCTTCTTAACATATTTGTTAGTTTTATTTTCATTGCTTTATTCCCCAATTGGCACCTTGCTTTAGTTTTGTTTTCCAGTTTCTGCTTTAATTAGTTTTGTTCTGGTAAAGATAATTTTTGGTTTTCTTTGTTTGCTGGATCAATCTATTGTACTATATTTTTGTTTTGATTTTGCTTATGGGTGTATATGTATATGTGTATATTAACTCACACTTTCTATTGTTGTTATAAACCTCTGCCTCAATGTTGGGCTTTTAAGTTCTATGGAGTTTTCCTTTCTTTTTTTTTTTTTTTTTCCTTTTTTCATTCTTCTTACTTTTTTTTCCTTTTCTCTTTTCTATATTTTAACTTTTAATTTTCTAAAACCTATTATATTTTTTCTACATTTATTCCTTTGTTTGCCTTTCCTACTGTTCTTTTCTCCATGCAGTTAATATCTAATGCATATAAATCCTCACCATCTACCTCTATTTAACTTTGCATATCTATTCTTTTCTTTTCTTTCTTTCCTTTCTTCTCAACATATTTGTTGGTTTTGTTTTCATTGCTTTATTCCCCACTTGGCACCTTGCTTTAACTTGTTTTCCAGTTTGTACTCAAGTTAGCTTTGTTCTTAACTGGTAAATATAATTTTTGATTTCCTTTGTTCACCAGGTCAATCTACTATACTTTATTTTTGTTGGACTGTTTTCACTTTGCTCATGGATGTATATGTATATGTGTATATTCCATTATTTAATTATTATTTGCCTAATTTTGTAACTTCCATTTGTCTGGGGTTCATCTTTGGTTTCTCATTTTTGGATATTTCTTTTAATCTAATTTAATGCCATAGAAAACCCTTGTGGAATCTTCAGTCCTGACCAGAGATTAAGCCCTGAGCCTTTGGAATGGGATCACTGACTCCAAGGTCCTAGACTACCAGAGAACTAACCCTGCTGCTGTTAAGTTGCTTCAGTTATGTCTGACCCTGTGCGACCCCAGAGACGACAGCCCACCAGGCTCCGCCATCCCTGGGATTCTCCAGGCAAGAACACTGGAGTGGGTTGCCATTTCCAGTATCAAACACTGAGAACTCACACAAAGGAAACCACTTGAATACAAGACCCTGTATCACCCAACCACCAGTAGCACCCTGTGCAGGACGCCTCATCTAAACAACAAACAAAACAAAAATACAAACCCAATCATCAGCAGACAGGATTACCACCTCACTCAGCCTTGCCCATTAGAAGAAAAACAAACAAACAAACAAAAACTCAGCACAAATCTCACCCTACAAACCTCACACAAACCACTGGACCAACCTCAGGAGGGCAGAAGCCAAAAGTAAGAAAGAATTCAACTTTCGTCAAGGAAATAATTCAACTTCCCTTGATGCCTGGGAAAAGGAGACCTCAAACACAATAACTTAAAAACATAATAATAATAATGAAAGGGTAGAGAAATACTGCACAAATGAAGGAACAAACTAGAAACACTAAAGTCCAAATAAATGAAGAGGAAATAGGCAAACTACCTGAAAAAGCATTCAGAATAGTGATTGTAAAGATGATGAAAAATCTTGAAAACAAAATGGAGAAAATGCAAGAATCAATTAACAACGACCTAGAAGAACTGAAGAATAAACATACAGAGACAAATAACACAATTACTGAAATTAGAAATACTCTAGAAGGAATCAATAGCATAATATCTGAAGCAGAAGAACAAACCAGTGAGCTGGAAGATAAAATGGTGGAAATAAATTCTGAAAGCAGAATAAAGTAAAAAGAATGAAAAAAGCTGATGACAGTCTCAGAGACCTCTGGGACCACATCAAATGGACCAACATTCGAATTATAGGGGTCCCAGAAGAAGAAGAGAAAAAGAAAGGGTATGAGAAATTTTTTGAAGAGATTATAGTTGAAAATTTCCCCAACATGGAAAAGGAAATAGTCAACCAAGTCCAAGAGGCACAAAGAGTCCCATACAGGATAAACTCAAGGAAAAACACGCCAAGACACATACTAATCAAATTAACAAAAACTAAACACAAAGAAAGAATATTAAAAGCAGCAAGGGAGAAGCAACAAGTAACATACAAGGGAAACCCCATACGCTTAACAGCTGATCTTTCAGCAGAAACTCTGCAGGCCAGAAGGGAATGGCAGGATACATTTAAAGTACCAAAAGGGAAAAATCTACAATCAAGATTACTGGACCCAGAAAGGATCTCATTCAAAACTGATGGAGAAATGAAAAGCTTTTCAGACAAGCAAAAGTTAAGAGAATTCAGTACCACCAAACCAACTTTACAACAAATGTTAAACAGAGTTACGTAGTCAAGAAATACAAGAGAACAAAAAAGATCTACTAAATCAACCCCAACAATTAAGAAAATGGCAATAGGAAAATAAATTTAAATAACTACTTTAAATGCAAATGGATGAAATGCTCCAACCAAAAGACACAGACTGGTTGAATGGATGCAAAAACAAGACCCATGTATATGTTGTCTACAAGAAACCCACTTCAGACCTCAAGACATATATAGACTGAAACTGAGAGGATGGAAAAATATATTCCATGGAAATGGGAAGCAACGAAAAGCTAGAGTAGCAATCCTCATATCAGACAAAATAAACCTTAAAATAAAGAAGATTATAAGAGATAAGGAAGAACACTACATAATGATCAAGGGATCAATCCAAGAGAAAGACATAACAATTGTCAACATCTATGCACCCAACATAGGAGCACCTCAATACATAAGACAAACACTAACAGACATAAAAGGAGAAATTGACAGTAACACAATAATAGTAGGAGACTTTAACACCCCACTCACACCAATGGACAGATCATCAAAACAGAAAATTATTAAGGAAACATAAGTCTCAAATGATATATTAGATGTGAGGGATTTCATTGATATCTTCAGGACATTCCATCCAAATGCAGAAGACTACACCTTCTTCTCAAGTGCACATAGAACATTCTCCAGGATAGACCACATCTTGGGTCACAAATCAAACTTCAGTACATTTAAGAAAATTGAAATTGTATCAAACATCTCCAACAACAATGCTATGAGACTAGATATCAATTACAAGAAAAAAACTGTAAGGAACACAAACACGTGGAGATAAAACAACACATTTCTAAATAACCAACAGGTCTCTGGAGAAATAAAAGGGGAAATCAAAGAACTTCTAGAAACAAATGACAATGAAAACACAACAACTCAAAACCTATGGGATGCAGTGAAAGCATTTCTAAGAGGGAAGCTTATAGCAATACAATCCTACTTCAAGAAACAAGAAAAATATCAAATAGACAACCTAACTTTACACCTACAACAACTGGAAAAAGAACAACAACAACAACAAAAAAAAAAACAGAATTAGTAGAAGGAAAGAAATCATAAAGATCTGATCAGGACTAAGTGAAAAAGAAATGAAAGAAACACTGTAAAGATTAATAAAACTAAAAGTTGGTTTTTTGAGAAGATAAAATTAACAAACTTTTGGCCAGATTCATCAATAAAGAAAGAGAGAAGAATCAAATAAACAAAATTAGAAATGAAAAAGGAGAGGTTACAACAGACAATGCAGAAATACAAAGGATTATAAGAGACTGTGAACAACTATCTGGCAATAAAATGGATAACCCAGAAGAAATGGACAAATTCTTACAAAAGTTCAATTGTCTATGACTGAACCAGGAAGAAATAGAAATTATGAACAACCCAATTACAAGCATTGAAGCAGTGATCAAAAATCTCCCAAACAACAAAAGCCCAGGACCAGATGGCTTCACAGGAGAATTCTATCAAACATTTAAGAGACAAGCTAATGCCTATCCTTCTAAAACTCTTTCAAAAAGTTGCAGAGGAAGAAACACTTTCAAACTCATTCTATGAGGCCACCATCAACTCTTTCAAAAAGTTGCAGAGGAAGAAACACTTCCAAACTCATTCTATGAGGCCACCATCACCCTGACTCCAAAACCAGACAAAGACAACACAAAGAAAGAAAACTACAGGCCAATATCACTGATGAACATAGATGCAAAAATCCTCAACAAAATTTTAGCAAACATGATTCAGCAACACATCAAAAAGCTTATATACCATGATCAAGTTGGGTTTATTCCAGGAATGCAATGATTCTTCAATATACACAAATCAATCAATGTGATACACCATAGTAACAAATTGAAAGATAAAACCCATATGATAATTCAAAAGATGCAGAAAAAGCCTTTGACAAAATTTAGCACTCATTTATGATTAAAACTCTTCCCAAAAAATGGGCATACTACCTCAACATAGTAAAGGCCATATGTATTAAACCTACAGCAAACATTATTGTCAATGCTGAAAAACTGAAAGCATTCCCCCTAAGATCAGGAATAAGACAAGGGTGTCCCCTTTCACCACTATTACTTGATATAGTTCTGGAAGTCCTAGCTACAGCAATCAGAGAAGATAAAGAAATAAAAGGAATCCAGATTGGAAAAGAAGTAAAGCTCTCACTGTTTACAGATGACATGATACTGTACATAGAAAACTCTAAAGATAGTATCAGAAAATTACTAGAGCTAATCAGTGAATTTGGGACTTCCCTGATGGCTTAGAGGTTAAAGAGTCTGCCTGCCTCTGCCTGCAATGTGGGAGACCTAGGTTCGATCCCTGGGTCAGGAAGATTCCCTGGAGAAGGAAATGGCAACCCACTCCAGTATTCTTGCCATGGACAGAGGAGCCTGGTGGGCTACAGTCCACGGGGTCGCAAAGAGTCAGACACGACTGAGCGACTTCACTTTCACTTTTCACTTTCAATCAGTGAATTTAGCAAAGTTGCAGGATACAAAATCATACTCAGAAATCACTTGCATTTCTATATATTAACAATGGAAAATAAGAAAGAGAAATTAAGGAATCAATCCCATTCACCACTGCCAACAAGAAGAGTTAAATATCTAGGAATAAACTTACCTAAAGAGACAAAAGAATAGTACACAAAAAGTTATGACACTATTGAAAGAAATCAAAGATGACATAAACAGATGGAGAGATATTCCATGTTCCTGGGTAGGAAGAATCAATATTGTGAAAATGACTATGCTACCAAATGCAGTCTACAGATTCAATGAGATTCCTGTCAAATTACCAATGGCATTTTTCACAGAACTAGAACAAAAAAAATCACAATTCATATGGAAACACAAAAGACCCCGAATAGCCAAAGCAGTCTTGAGAAAGAAGAATGGAGCTGGAGAAATCAACCTTCCTATCTTCAGATTATACTAAAAGCTACAGTCATCAAAACAGTATAGTACTGGCACAATAACAGAAATATAGAACCATGGAACAAGATAGAAAGCCCAGAAATAAACCCACACACCTATGGGTACCTTATTTTTGACAAAGGAGGCAAGAATATACAATGGGGCAAAGGCAGCCTCTTCAATAAATGGTGCTGGGAAAACTGGACAACTACGCATAAAAGAATGAAATTAGAACACTTCATAACACCATACACAAAAATAAAGTCAAAATGGATTAAAGACCTAAACATAAAACCAAAAACTATAAAACTCTTAAAAAATAGGCAGAACACTAGATGACACAAATCAAAGCAAGATCCTCTATGACCCACCTCCTAAAGCAACAGAAATAAAAACAAAAGTAAACAAGTGGGACCTGATTAAACAGAAAAGCTTTTGCACGGCAAAGGAAACTATAAGTAAGGTGGAAAAGACAACCTTCAGAATAGCAAATGAAAAAACTGACAAAGGATTAACTTTCAAAATACACAAGCAGCTCATACAAGTGAATACCAGAAATACAAACAACCCAGTCAAAAAGTGGGGGGAAAAAACCTAAACATGCATTTCTCCAAAGAAGACATACAGAAGGCTAACAAACACATGAAAAGATGCTCAACATCACTCATTATTAGAGAAATGCAAATCAGAACTGCAATGAGACATCATCTCACACCAGTCAGAATGGCCATCATCAAAAAATCTACAAACAATAAATGCTGGAGAGGATGTGAAGAAACGGGAACACTCTTGCACTGCTGGTGGGAATGCATATTAATATAGTCACTATGGAAGATGGTATGGAGATTCCTTTAAAAACTAGGAATAAAACCACCATATGACCCAGCAATCCCACTCCTAGGCATATACCCTGAGGAACCAGGGTTGAAAAAGACACATGTATCCCATTGTTCATTGCAGCACCATTTGTAATGGCTAGAACATGGAAGCAACCTAGATGTCCATTGACAGATGAATGAATAAAGAAGTTGTGGTACATATACACAATGGAATATTACTCAGTCATAGAAAGGAATGCATTTGAGTCAGTTCTGATGAGGTGGATGAACCTAGAACCTATTATACAGAGTGAAGTGAGTCAGAAGGAGAAAGATAAATATCATATTCTAACACATATATATGGAATCTAGAAGAATGGTGCTGAAGAACTTCTTTACAGGGCAGCAATGGAGAAACAGACATAGAGAACAGACTTATGGACATGGGGAGAGGGGAGAAGAGGGTAAGATGTATGGAAAGAGTAACATGGAAACTTACATTACCATATGTAAAATAGATAGCTAATGGAAATTTTCTGTGTGGCTCAAGAAACTCAAAGAGGGGCTCTGTATCAATCTAGAGGGGTGGGATGGAGAGGGAGATGGGAGGGAGGTTCAAAAGGGAGGGGATATGTGTATACCTATGGTTGATTCATGTTGAGGCTTGACAGAAAACAGAAAAATTCTGTAAAGCAATTATCTTTCAATAAAAAAATAAATAAATTTTTAAAAAAGAAATTAAATCTCCTGAGAGGCCCAAGAGTATATTCCCCTCGGGCCACCAGAGCTGTATGCTCCAAGGGTGCTCTCAATGTGGCTCTAGGAGCTCTTCTGTTATGGTGGGCTGACTACTGTGGGTATGCTCATAGGTTTGGCTGGCTCCTGGCCTGGTTGGTTGCCAAGCCCTGCATAATGTGGAGACTTGTGGCTGTTGGAAAGTGTGGAGGGTCTTGACACAGTTGTCTGCATGGCCTGGAAGTTCTGATCCTGTTGCTGCCTTGCTGCTGGTCAGGCTCAGGTCACACTTTCGGCTTCACTGCCCCAGAGCTAGTAGGGGCCCATTGGTCAGCAGAGCCAATCCTAGGATGGCTGACTGTGGGGCTGAAAATTCCCAGAGCTGGTGTCAGCCTGCTGACAGTGGAAGTCATGACTGGGGGTGTCAAGGCTGCTGTCAGACTGCTGATGGATGGGCTAGTTCCTGACATGGCTGGCTGTGGGGTCTGAGATGTCTTCAACTGGTGTCAGCTGGCTGATGGGTGCAGCTGGATCCCAGGGTAGCTGGCTGAAGGACCCAAACTGTCCTGAAACTACTGCCAGCCCGCTGGTAGACAAATCCATGTCCTGAGCTCTCTGTTAACCATATTCTCTAAACTTATTTTTTTCTTTTGCTTAAAAAGTATTTCACTTTTATGTATACACACACAGATACACACACACACAAACATATACAAAATAATAGTGCAGACAGAAAAGTGGTGTGAAATTCAAGCCAGTTATTCTTGCTGTTTGTCCTTAGTTCTTGAAAAATGTTTGGTTAGGAAAATAGAAGATATTGATTTGTTGCAGCATTTCATGCTCATCTTGCCTTAGTACTACAAATATTCAAGTTTAATATAATAAGAAATGACATTTTCATGGACATAGTCATGAGGGGAAAACATGTTTGAGATACATACAAGGATTAGCACCAATAGTAATAATATCTTTCATTTAATGAGTGTCCTTCAATATTCCTGGCACCGTATTTGTGCTGAGTGAGTGAGTGTTAGAGGCTCAGTCCTGTCCGACTCTTTTGACCTCATGGGCTATAGCTTGCCAGGCTCCTGTGTCCATGGAATTCTCCAGGCAAGAATACTGGAGTGGGTAGCCATTTCTTTCTCCAGCAGATCTTCCCCAGCCAGGGATTCAACCGGGTTCTCCTGCATTGCAGGCAGATTCTTTACCATCTGAGCCACTAAGGAAGCCCTGTATTTGTGCTAAGCCAACTGTGTGTCATTCTAATACTGGGGCAGGCAGTAACTCGGCGCCTAAGGCAGCCCCAGCAGAGGGGTCCACTCCCCGTGGGGCCCTCGAGCTTCGCCCTCTCGGCCCTGACCGCCCCCAAAGCTGAGGCAGACCCGGGGGCCAGGCTATGGTGTAAGCTCGCCTTCCAGCCAGCTCTGCGTGCCAGTGGACCGCTGGAAGCCCGGAGGGGCTCAGTTTTCATTTGGGGCCCTAGGAAAGGCCTGGAACTTGCTCAGTTGTGCGGTGAAGCCACAAATTTCTGGTGGCCTTTGGGAAACGTGAAAAATGTCAAAGGCAAATTGGTGCCGGCAGTTACTACCTCGTGGTTTTCACCCGCAGGCCACTCTCAGTTAAAGAATTGAGAAGCAAAACAACAGAAATGGAGGTATGGACAACGGACCCGGCATCTGCCTCTCCAGGATCTTACCTTGTGTGTGGCAGTTCCTCTGGTGAAATCTGGGGGAGGAATGCATGAAAGAGGAGCACAGAGAGGCTAGACTCGATGGAGAGCCGCCCAGAAGACCCTTAGCTGGGCCTCTCCATGGGACAGGGGCGCAGCCGGAGGGAGGGGAGGGACTCCGTGTTTCTCCTGCTGCTTCCTGATAAGCCAGGTTATTCAGAGTAAAAGAATAGTTATATAGATCTAGGAAGAAAAAACAAAAAACAAAAAACCTTGGACATTTCGCCTTTTCTAGTAGAGAGTAACTCTGGAATTAAAAACATTGCCTGCAGCTGTCTTTCCCCGCCCCCTGATTTTCGGTTCCTCTGCAATCTGCTAATTGCTTCGCTATGCTACTCCTGGAACACAACGTTCTTCCAGGAGGAAGCGAAGACCAGTGTGGCTGGAAGCGTCTTACCATCACCTCTAAAGTGGCCTGCTGTGGAGCAGAACCCCAGCTCAGAGGCTCTGGGATCTTTCCTCAGGCCTCCTCTGCCTTAAGTATCCTTGCCCTCCAGAATCTTCTTACCGGCCTCTTCTTTCCTCTAGGGTCCCCAAAGTCTTTTCATTTGCTTGTTCATCCTCCGAGCACCTCAAACAGTGATCACCTTCCATGTGCCTGATGCTGCCAGATGCTTTCTAGCCATGATCTCATTTCACATCATAGTAATCTACTGGGTATAAAGTATGGGGGAGGGACCTTGTAGAAAAACAAGGCTCTAGTTAGATAACATGTCCAAGGTCACATAGCTCTTTAAAACAAAAATTTTTTTATTGTGGTAGAAGTGACATAACATAAAGCATATTGTTTAACCATATTTAACTGTAAAGTTCAGTAGCACTAACATTCACATTGTTGTGCAACCCTCACCATCAGCCCTCTACAGAAGTTTTCACCTTCCTAAGCTGAAACTCATACCCCCCACCACCACCCCACCCATGGCCCTGGCATCTATGTTATCAACTAGTGTGTATGAATTTGACTATTGTAGGCATCTTCTAGAAGTGGAATCAAACAGTTTTTGTCTGCATCTACTGTATGTTGGAATGCATTTTTAAGGTTAACTGAATATGTCCTACAAACAGGTTAGACCTTCTCTTTTTCCGCCTGTGCTATACAATAGGTTCTCATTAGTTATCTATCATACAAAAGACCCTGATGCTGGGAAAGACTGAGGGCAGGAAGAAAAGGGCATAACAGAGAATGAGATGGTTGGATAGCATAACTGATTCAGTGGACCTGAATTTGAGCAAATGTTAGGAGACAGTGAAGGACAGGGAAGCCTGCCATGCTGCAGTCCATGGGGTCTCAAAGAGTCAGACATGACTTAGTAACCAAACAACAATATATAGTAGGGGGCTTCCCAGGTGTCCCTAGTGATAAGGAACCCACCTGCCAATGTAGGAACATAAGAGACATGGGTTCAATCCCTGGGTCAGGAAGATCCCCTGGAGGAGGGCATGACAGCCAACTCCAGTTTTCTTACCTAGAGAATCCCCATGGACAGAGGAGCCTGGTGGACTACAATCCATAGGATCCCCAAATAGTCAGACACAACTGAGCACACATCCTAATACAGCTGATAAAGTAGATTTCATTATTTGCATTTTGACAAGCATTGAAAAGTGAAATTGAAGTCATTCGGTCTTCTAGAAATAGAAAAGACATTTTTTAAAATACTCCTATAAAGATTAATTCTAGTACGCTGCAGTCCATGATCACAAAAAGTTGGCCCCCCTCTGGTTGCAGAGTTGACTTAGCAACTAAACAATGTAAAGATTAATGTATCATCTTAAAAGTATTAGACTGTATAATAGCAGGCCATTTCCTGAAAGCAGGCTTTGATACTATAGGAAAGGCGATACAGGAAAAGAAAATATATCATACACATAAAATTTAGGCCACAGGGAGCACACTTAGACTGCTTCATATTTTTTCCCAGGGCCAACCATGAACATGATTCAGGGAATTAGATCTGATAGAGTGCGTAAAGAACTGTGGATGGAGGTTCGTAACATTGTACAGGAGCCAGTGATAAAAACCATCCCTAAGAGGAAGAAATGCAAAAAGGCAAAATGATTGTCTGAAGAGATCTTGCAAACAGCTGAGAAAAAAAGAGAAGAGAAAGGCAAAGGAGAAAAGGAAAGATATAGCCATCTGAATGCAGAGTTCCAAAGAATAGCAAGGAGAGATAAGAAAGCCTTCCTCAAAGATCAGTGCAAAAAAATAGAGGAAAACAACAGAATTGGAAAGACTAGAGAACTCTTCTAGAAAATTAGATACCAAGGGAACATTTCATACAAAGCTGGGCACAGTAAAGGACAGAAACAGTACAGACCTAACAGAATCAGAAGATATTAGGAAGTGTCAAAAACACACAGAACTATACAAAAAAGATCTTAACTACCCAGATAACCGCAATGGTGTGATCACTCACCTAGAGCCAGACATCCTAGAATGCAAAGTCAAGTGGGCCTTAGAAAGCATCACTATGAACAAAGCTAGTGGAGGTGATGGAATTCCAGGTGAGCTATTTCAAATCCTAAAAGATGATGCTGTGAAAGTGCTACACTCAATATGCCAGCAAATTTGGAAATCTCAACAGTGGCCATAGGACCAGAAAAGATGAGTTTTCATTCCAATTCCAAAGAAAGGCAATGCAAAAGAATACTCAAACTACCACACAACTGCGTTCATCTCACACCCTAGCAAAGCAATGCTCAAAATTCTCCAAGCCAGGCTTCAGCAGTACTTGGACTGTGAACTTCCAGGTGTTCAAGCTGGATTTAGAAAAGGCAGAAGAAAAAAAAAAGGAAAAGAAAAAAAATAAAAGGCAGAAGAAGCAGAGATGAAATTGCCAACTTCCGTTGGATCATCAAAAAAGCAAGAGAATTCCAGAAAAACATCCAGTTCTGCTTCATTGACTACTCTAAAGCCTTTGACTGCGTGGTCACAATGAACTGTGGAAAATTCTTCAAGAGATGGGAATACCAGACCACCTTACCTGCCTGCTGAGAAATCTATATGCAGATCAAGAAGCAACAGTTAGAAACAGACATGGAGCAACAGACTGGTTCCAAATTGAAAAAAGAGTACATCAAGGTTGTATATTGTCATGCTGTTTATTTAACGTATATGTAGAGACATCATGAGAAATGCTAGTCTGGATGAAGCACAAGTTGGAATCAAGATTACTGGGAGAAATATCAATAACCTCAGATATGAAGATATCATCACCCTTATGGCAAAAATTGAAGAGGAACTAAAGGAACCTCTTCATGAAAGTGAAAGAGGAGACTGAAAAAGTAGGCTTAAAATTCAACATTCAGAAAACAAAGACCATGGCATCCGGTTCCACCAGTTCAGTTCAGTTCAGTCGCTCAGTTGTGTCCGACTCTTCGTGACCCCATGGACCACAGCACACCAGGCCTCCCTGTCCATCACCAACTCCTGGAGTCTGCTCAAACTCATCTCCATTGAGTCGGTGATGCCATCAAACCATCTCATCCTCTGTAGGCCTCTTCTCCTCCTGCCTTCAGTCTTTCCCAGCATCAGGGTCTTTTCAAATGAGTCAGTTCTTCGCATCAGGTGGCCAAAGTATTGGAGTTTCAGCTTCAACATCCGTCCTTCCAATGAATACTCAGGACTGATCTCCTTTAGGATGGACTGGTTGGATCTCCTTGCAGTCCAAGGGACTCTCCAACACCACAGTTCAAAAGCATCAATTCCTTGGTGCTCAGCTTTCTTTATAGTCCAACTCTCATATCCATACATGACTACTGGAAAAACCATAGCCCTGAATAGATGGACTTTTGTTGGCTAAGTAATGTCTCTGCTTTTTAATATGCTGTCTAGGTTGGTCATAACTTTCCATCCAAGGATTAAGCACCTTTTATTTTTCTTTCTCTTAATTTTTTTTTAATTTTTTTTATTAGTTGGAGGCCAACCACGTCACAACATTTCAGTGGGTCTTGTCATACATTGACATGAATCAGCCATAGAGTAAGCACCTTTTAATTTCATGGCTGCAGTCACCATCTGCAATGATTTTGGAGCCCAAAAAAATAAAGTCAGCCACTGTTTCCACTGTTTCCCCATCTATTTGCCATGAAGTGATGGGACTAGATGCCATGATCTTAATTTTCTGAATGTTGAACTTTAAGCCAACTTTTTCACTCTCCTCTTTCACTTTCATCAAGAGGCTCTTTAGTTCTTCTTCACTTTCTGCCATAAGGGTGGTGTCATCTGCATATCTGAGGTTATTGATACTTCTCATGGCAATCTTGATTCCAACCTGTGCTTCATCCAGCCCAGCGTTTCTCATGATGTACTCTGCATATAAGTTAAATAAGCAGGGTGACAATATAGAGCCTTGGCATACTCCTTTTCCTATTTGGAACCAATCTGTTATTCCATGTCCAGTTTGAACTGTTGCTTCCTGACCTGTATACTTCATGACTGCACACTTCATGGCAAATAGATGGGGAAACAACAGAAACAGTGACAGGCTTTATTTTCTTGGGCTCCAAAAATCACTGCAGTTGGTGACTGTAGTCATGAAATGAAAAGGTGCTTGCTCCTTGGAAGAAAAGCTATGACCAACCTACACGGCATGTTAAAAAGCAGAGACATTACTTTGCCAACAAATGTCATCTAGTCAAAGCTATGGTTTTTCCAGTAGTCGTATATGGATATGAGAGCTGGACCATAAAGAAAGCTGAGCGCCAAAGAATTGATGCTTTTGAACTGTGGTGTTGGAGAAGACTCTTGAGAGTTCCTTGGACAGCAAGGAGATCAAATTAGTTAATCCTAAAGAAAATCAGTCCTGAATATTCACTGGACGGACTGATTCTAAAGCTGGAACTCCCATACTCTGGCCACCTGATGTGAAGAACTGACTCATTTGAAAAGACCCTGATGCTGGGAAAGATTGAGGACAGGAGGAGAAGGGGACAACAGAGGATGAGATGGTTGGATGGCATCAGCAACTTGATGGACATGAGTTTGAACAAGCTCCAGGAGTTGGTGATGGACAGGGAAATCCAGTCCAGGGAGTCTCAAAGAGTCAGACAAGACTGAGGGACTGAATGGAACTGAACTGAACCATGAACATAGGCACAATAAAATTAAGAGCCACATCACAAATGTCACTATCCCAGATAGATATTGGGATTTCCCTGGTGGCTTTGATGGTAAAGAATCTGCCTGCAATTCAGGAGACCCAAGTTGGATCCCAGGCTTGGTAAAATCCTCTGCAGAAGGGAATGACAACCCACTCCAGTATTCTTGCTGGAGAATTCCATGGACAGAAGAGCCTTGTGGGCTACAATCCTTGGGTTCGCAAACAGTCGGACATGACCGAGTGACAAACACTAGATATGCATACGGACATAGGAGTTAAGGACTAATACATAATTTGAGTAGAAAGTAAGTGGTAAATTAATGACCACTGTGGGAATTCAGTCTTAGTGAGACCAAGTTCCTTTTATTTTATCTGGCCAATCCAAGGAAGGAGTAGGTTATGGACTGGTTGCTTTTAATGTGTCAGAAAGAAAACTTGGAAGGTCGGCATGAAAGGGAACTTCAGAGTTTTCTTTCTGCATAGCATTGTCTAAATAAAATTAAGTACATTCACTTATCTAGAAAACCTTCATTATATGCCAAGCTATTTATTATAGGTACCTCTTTCAGCACAAACACAAGAAGAGCAAATATCAATTTCTTTCCTCAGAGCTATCCTTTCCTTGCCAGGCCATGGCAATAGCAGGCATTTCTAATCAAACACAGCAATCTTTCCCACTGATGTCAGACATGGCCTCAGATTGATTCTCAATACATCACTCTAGGCAGTTGCTAGCCCTCTATTTGCAATTGACACAGGAGATGAAATTTACTTGCTGCCCCAGTGCCAGGCAGGCAAAGACAGCAAAGACACAGTCTTATCCTTCAAGCACACACTTTAGTACTCATAGAAGAAGAGAAGATTAGGAGGGCTTTGGACATAGTTGATTCAGTGACTACAGCTCAAAAATGCAGAAATAAGTGTATTTTTAAAACGCTGAAACAAAAATAAACTATGAGAAGCATAAGTTTCATATGAATATTTCCAGCTGTGTACCCGTAATTGGATAATAAACCTATTAAACAGAGTAAAGGTTTTCTTTAAATTTAACAAAGTAAGTAAAAATTGTAATTTCAACTAAACTAAATTCTTGAATAATGGTTGTTTTAGTTTAGAGATTATTAAGGAACAGGCACTCTCACAGATAACTGAAATGTTTTTTGAGCTGAAATGTAAAAATCTTGATCAAGGATTTGAGGTGAGTTACTTCTAAATCAAGGAGAAACAGAAGTTTCTCCTTGGACTATGAGAAGAAACTACTGCATGGGTTTTAAACCTTCACTACTGGTTTCAGAAAGCAAAATGTTGTTAAGGCAGTCAGCAATATAGAAAATAAAGACCTGAAATCATGAAGGTGGATTTAAACTAATATTGAATAATAATAGGTTTAAATATCTTAGCAACAGATAATTGTTTTTCAGTCGTGTCGGACTCTTTGCCACCCCATGAACCCCAGCACTCCAAGCCTCCCCGTCCATCACCAACTCCCGGAGTCCACCCAAACCCATGTCCATTGAGTCGGTGATGCCATCCAACCATCTCATCCTCTGCCGTCCCCTTCTCCTCCTGCCTTCAATCTTTCCCAGCATCAAGGTCTTTTCCAATGAGTCAGCCCTTCGCATCAGGTGGCCAAAGTATTGGAGTTTCAGCTTCAACATCAGTCCTTCCAGTGAACACCCAGGACTTACCTCCTTTAGGATGGACTGGTTGGATCTGGCTTAGATCACGTAAATCTTTCCTTCACATATCTGTATTCCCTCAAATGTGAACGTTATTCAAAATTTTTGTATACACTGTGGTTTTTAAGGTAAGTTTCTTATTGAGTTTTATATTGCTATTTGCTTACTAAAATCAATTGCTTCTTCTTTTTTCATTTGAACGATTTAAGGAGAGATTCTTTAAGTAGTGGGCATTAATGTTTAAAGAAAATCAAATAAAAATTATTTAATATTATAATGACTTTATTTTCCAGGCCTGGGTCTAGAATTTGAATGAAAAATTTAAATGTTTAGTTTATTACGCCCCCAGTATCAACAATGCTGTATGTGAATAAACTATTATTTCCACTTAATTAGTTTTGAAAGAAAATAATGACAAATAATAAGGACATCCTTGGGTTGCTAATATCGTTTGCTCTTATGCTCATCATCTTCAGAAGTAAACTTAGAACTTATTTGAAACTTAGAACTAAAAGTAATGAGATAAAGAGGGGGAAATATGCAGGAAATACTGATATTTAATTATTTTAATAAACTGGACTGTTGATGACTCAAAAATATTAATACTTACAGATTGGCTAAAGTGTAGTATAGTGACTTTGCAACTTAAACAATAATAATTTTAGAATGGGCAGCTGTTAAGTCGGTTCTCTTCAATAACTGCCTTAAAATCTTGCATTTCATAATTCTTAATATAGACCAAAATTTAGCTACAACCTGGCTATAACCAGTGTATTAATCAGTGTTCTCCAATAAAACACAACAAATAAGGGAGAGAAATAGTTAAATTGTCATATATGAGGAGATTTTTAGTATAGGAATTGTATCACGCAGTTATGGAGACCAAACGGTCTGCAAACTGGAGAAGAAGGTACGCTGGTGGTGTGATTTCTTCCATCCGATGGCCTGAGGATTGAGGAGCCAATAGTGTATATCCTGATCTGAGTCAGAAAGCCCAGGAATCAAGAGCACCAGTATCTGAGGGTAGCAGAGAGCAAGAATTCACCCTTCCTCTACCTTTTTGTTCTATTCTGCCTTTTTTTTTCTAATCCTCAATCCTCTAATCCTCAGTGACTCAGATGATGCTCACCTGCGTTGGTGAGGATGGTCTTCTTGACTCAGTCTACTGATTCAAATGCTAATTTCCTCTGAAGACACCCTCACAGACACACCCAGAAATTATGTTTTACCAGCTATCTGAGCATCCCTCAGTCCAGTCAAGTTGACACATAAAATTAACCATTATAGCCGATTATTGGAAAATGCTTCTTACAGGCATAAATGATAAAAATGAGTGCACCATGACTTGCTTTTTGAGAGATTGACCTTGTCAGTGGAAAAACTATACACTGTTTGCACCCAAATGAGGACTGCATGAGGAAACCTAGCCCAGAGCTATAATCCTATACTTTGGTGTATGTGAAGTGAAGTGAAGTCGCTCAGTCATGTCCGACTCTTTGAGACCCCATGGACTGTAGCCTACCACACTCCTCGTTCCATGGGATTTTCCAGGCAAGGGTACTGGAGTGGGCTGCCATTTCCTTCTCCAGAGGATCTTCCCGACCCAGGGATTGAACCCAGGTCTCCCGCATTGTAGGCAGACGCTTTAGCATCTGAGCCACCAGAGAATGACAGGGAAGGAGGCACTGCTTCCTGTCCATTCCTAGTTCAGGACATTGCTTCTTGTTCTGCCACTTCCCCGGTGGAAATCCTAGGACAGTGAGGCAGGGCATGATATGAACATGATGGTATAAAAAGAAAAAAGTAACTTGATGATTTACTAAGATTTTCACATCATGTGGCATATCCAGATAGAATGAATGGAAATCCAGACTGTAAAAACACAATTTTTTGTAATACACCTTGGTTTCTCATTTTAGTGTCATAAATGGGACTAAACTTCCAGTTCTCAGTTCTTTGCTGCCAGCTGAATAGCTGATATCTTCTGTAGTGGCAGACCAATGAGTCAAATAGTTCAAGTAAATTTTGCTGTGTGTATCAATCAGTTTCTTTAAGGCTAAAAACAAAGTGTAGCGTGCCAAGAAACAATTCTCTTAGGTGAATTTGACAAGAAATAATCTAGTTGAAACCAGAATATGAATTTAATTAGCTCATCATTAACAAAAGTTTATTATGTATTCATTACTATTTTAGAAGACTAGAATTAAACAGTGGACAAGACTGATTTCCTTTGATAAAGTTACAACATAGAGGAAGGAGGCAAATAGTGAATAACTAAGCAAATTAAAAAAATCAAAAAAATTTCAAATAATGATGAGTGCTATGAAGGCAACTCTTTTCTAACAGGCAATAGGGTGAAGACTAGTGAGGGAATATAGGAAGGTGCAGTTTGGGAAAGACATCTCTGAAAAAACCTTCCAACCAAGACCTGAAGGATGAAAAGTCACCAACCAGGCAAAGAAAGATCTGGGGAAAGAACATTTCAGGCAGAAGGAATGTGTGTGCAAAGGCCCTGAACAAATGGGCATAAATTCAGCCCATTTAGGGAACACAGAGAGAATAGATACAAATGGATTACAAAGATATAGATGGAAATCTCTGAGATGAGGTCACATGATAGGCTGCAGACTTCCAGGTCGTTTGTAATCTATTCTAGCCATTCTCTATCTGCAATTGCCTTATGTGTTTCTACTTACTTATCTGTTACCTCCTGCTAGACTGTAAGCACGATAAAAACAGAGGCCTTTTTTGTCTCATGTCCCATTCTGTCAATTAGAATATAGTAAGTTTGGCTTCAGTAACAAAAAAGCCCCATGTTTAAAGAGCTTAAAACAAAGCTTATTTCTCACTCATTCTGTATATTCATAGCAGCTGAGGGTTCACCAGGACTCGGGCTGATAGAATAGCTATTATCTAGAACATCAATAATTTTCCTGGGAAAGGAAAAGAGCACTTGAGAATCTTAATGGTGGTAGTTTAGCTACTAAGTCATGTCCAACTCTTGCGACGCGGTGAACTGTGAATGCTGGAGTGGGTTGCCATTTCCTTCTCCAAGGGATCTTCCTGACCCAGGAATTGAACTTTTATAACTTGTGTCTCCTGCATTGCAGGCAGATTCTTTACCAACTGAGCCACCAAGCTAGCATTCAATTGCTATCGTCAAGAGATGACTTTTGAGTTTCACTGACAACTCATTGGCCAGAAGTAGTCACAATTCTGCCAAGCACCCATAAAATGTAACAAGAGAGAAAAGTTTGATAACTAGCGCAAACAAAAACAGTCATCACATTCCCATTACCTATAATACTACTTCAACTTGTAGGTATGTAGTAAATATAAAATTGATGTTTAATATATACTGATACAAACAACTGTGCCAGTAACTGAGCTACTGCATATTTCTGTTACTCAGAAGGACATGTTTATCGCACACAAAGTATATGACTTTGATTTGCATAATTTTATAACTAGAAAAGACTAAAAGTGATGTTTACCCAGTTCCCTTAGTTTTATAGAAACTAAGGCCCAGAGATGTGCTTTTTCCAAATTTCTGCTGTTAGTTTTCAACAATGAAAATCTGACCAAAATATGGAGTGTTTGCATCACATTGATAATCCCTAAACAGCAGTATACTATTTTGACTCGCCTAACAATGTTTTAAAATCTTCACAGCTCTATGTGCTGGCCTTAGTCACTCAGTCGTGTCCAACTCTTTGTGACCCCTTGGACTGTAGCCCACCAGGCTCTTCTGTCCATGGGGATTCTCCAGGCAGGAATACTGGAGTGGGTTACCATGCCCTCTTCCAGGGGATTTTCCCAACCCAGGGAATGAACCCAGGTCTCCCACATTAAGGGTGAATTCTTTACCATCTGAACCACCAGGGAATCCCTCACAGCTCTATAGAAGTTTTCAAAAGTCATCATCACTTTAACCAATTGTACATACCACTGTTAGATGAATTCTTTGCTGGTAAATCGAAATCAAAGGTATTGTGGAAAACTCTCACATTGTTAAAATAGCATGCAAAACCCTTGCCACGTCACCAAATTATAGGATAAACCAGACCATTGGGTGTAAACTTGATCCACTTTATTCTGACCTTTTTGACATCACGTGTGACTAACCACCAATATATTACTGGGCACAGTTTGCTGAACATTCTTTTTTCCATTCCATTGAAAATTTATCATATTTTCTTTTTCAAAAGTTACTAAGGCAGTAAGAAGACTAAATTTATCATCACTGAACTAGTAAGCAGCTGGGATTCAGCAAGAACATTGTTGTTCAAGCTCTTGGTTCTTACTGTCCTACAGATAGGCTGCAGAGTCCTCCGAGGTCTAGTCTTTGTCTGCTTCTCCCAGCTTGTCCTCCACATCCACGACGGCCACCACCCAAATGTGCTTCGGTATTTCTCCAACAGGCAATACTTTTCTTGGTGCCTCAGGTTGGCTGATAATGTTTTTCTTTTCTTATGGGTGACTGCCTTCTTCCCTTCAAGTCCTGGCTGGTATGTCATCTCTCAGAAAGCTTGTCCTGATCTCCTTTGTCTATGTAGGTTGGGCATCAACTCTGTGTTCCTTTGCATGTCTCTTCTTAATTCAGAGAAGTCAGAGCTATAGTACATCTAGGATAATGCCTGGCCCATCAAAGAGCTTACAAAAATAAGATTTCATCAATGGATTAGTGAATAAATGAATGAATTACTGACTCTGACTTGCTACATCATATTGGATTTATCACCTGATATTTTTCTGTTCCTTCCATTTCATAACATGTTCCTTAAAGACTGGGAGTGTGTAGTATTTATTTATCATTGAATCAGTACCTGTCGTGGCAGTCAGCACAAAGAAGGTGCTCTGTAAATAGCTTCCTAAAGGGCTCTTAATTTATGAAATCCTCACAGTGATGTTTCAGAAGAAATAGAGTTGGAACCAAGACATATCTAAAAACCATTTGTGAAGCAAAACATTTGGTTCACCAAGGGAATTTAACAGTTCAAATGTGTTTTTGGTTGAAATGTTTACTCTACTAACAGGCATTTCTAAAATGTGTTTTTGACGTTCAGACTGAAAAAAAATATTTGTTTTAAAGGCATTAGGACATTGAGTGTTAAAAAAACATATCTAGTCCTTACTTAAACTAAGAAAGTGATTATCAGTGGAAATGTTTGCAGGCAAAGTTTCAGCTTCACATGGTTTGAAAACATTTCCTTAGGTGAGAGATACTTAGAAATGCTTTAAATGGAAGGAATTTTGTTTGCCAGCTTAGCTACTAACATCATTTCATTAATATAAAAGTAAAAATAATATTAATTTCACATAACAAAAAAATAAAATTAGCTCAATGTAAGTATAAAATAACAAAACGTGAAATAAACATCTGTCTCCACTCCTTAAGCTTAATCATCAATCATAAAGCCCTATAAAGGGCTAAGATGCTTCAGCGGTGTCCAACTCATTGCAACCTTATGGACCATAGCCGGCTAGGCTCCTCTGTCCGTGGGATTCTCCAGGCAAGAATACTGGAGTGGGAGTGAATTAAAGGCCTTCAAGAGTATACAAAAGATACATCATGCCATGTATACTACACAAATCAACAGCCATGGGTCTCTCAGGGAGGGAAGAAAGGATGCAGAACTTCAGTTTTAATTCATATATTTACATTTTACACAAATATACATTTGTATTATTAGTAAAATTATAAATTACTGTTTAAAATATCTTTCAATGGCAAATTTTTAATGGGAGTTGAAATATTAAATAAGTGATTATACTGGGTGATTTTTAGCATCCTTTCTATCATAAGATTAAATAATTACATTAATGTTATACTTCTGAAGGGAATTTAAAGAGAATCTATCTAGTTAGTTGAGTTAAAAGCAAGTGTTTCTTTTTATTTTTACATTTTTTAAAAGTGTCCAAGTGTTTCCTTCCAAACAAACAAAAAACAAAATATAATTCTGATGTAATGATATTTTGTTTTAAAACTATAATTTGATCCACATTTAATTATGGAATAAAAAGGTGACTTCTTTAGTATACTTTCTTATCTGTATGTTCTTCCCAGTTTCTAAATGAACATCTGAAATATAGAAAGTAAGATAATAAATTTCTAATTGTATTTTCAAAACATTTAGCAATTATAAATAGAGTGGCATTAATGACTAGCCATAAAGAAATACAAAAAAACAATAAATCTCCACCAGGTAATATTATGCCACTATTAGAAAGAATGAATCAAGCTTATATCACTTAATTTAAACAGATTTCCATAGTGTATTGTTAAGTGAGGAAAGTAATATTTATAGGGAAATACTTATTACCTATTGCTATATAATAATTACCCCCAAAATGTAGTGGTTTAAAGCAACAGCAGTTACAATCTCAGAGCTTTTCTCAGTCCAGAAAAAAATCCAGATGTATCTTAACAGGGTCCTCTGCACTGGGTCTCTCAAAAGATTGCATTGGAGGCATTGGCCCAGGCTGCAATTATCTGAAGGTTCAAATGGGGTAGGATCTGCTTCTAAGCCCACTTAGTAGTTATTGGCAGGATTCAGTTTCTTGCAGGCTGTTGGACTGAGAACCTCAATTTCCCACTGTTACCCAAGGTCACCCTGAGTTCCTTGCCACTTGAACCTCTTTAAAAGGCAGTTCTCAACACAGCACCTGGCTTCTTTGAAATGGGAAAGCAAGAGAGCATGTCAGTGAGACAGAAATCAGACTTTTATGGTCTAATCTTGGAACTGATATGGCATCATGTTTGCCATGTTCATTAGAAGAAAAACACTAGCTCCAACCCGTATTCAAGGGCAAGGGATTAGTCAAGGGTATGAATACCAGGGGGAGGGATCATTGCAAGCCATTTTTGAAGGCTTTCTGCCCAATTTTAACATGATATTTTAGAGGTTATTTGTACCCTTCATTTGAATGGCTGTCAAAAAAACATGTTGATCATATGTGGCCAGAAGTTATGAAGAAAACTGAATACTGCCTATAGATGATGGCAGCCAGAACTGTAGATAAGTAATATGAATATCTTTAAGGTAAGCAAGGACAACAAACGTGTCCTTTTTAACCCAAGAATTCACCTGCCAGTGCAGGAAACACAAGAGATGTGAGTTTGATCCTTAGGTATGGAAAATCTTCTGTAGGAGGAAATGGCAACTCACTCTAATATTCTTGCCTGAAATTTTCTATGGACAGAGGAGCCTGGCGGGCTACAGTTCATGGGACTGCAAAGAGTCAGACGTGACTGAGCTTGCATGCACACACAAAATTTACTGATTACAGAGAAATGAAGAATATACCAAGGACATAACAAATGCTGATATGTTGATTTCTCAATGAAGTATAGTTTTGTAGGAGAAACACATTGAGTTCCTCTTCCTTGCTAAAGAATACAAAAGATACATCATACCATGTATATTACACAAATCGACAGTCATGGGTCTCTCAGAGAGGAAGGAAAGGATGCAGAACTTCAGTGTTAATTCATAAAATTAAATTAATTCATGTCTAAGGAAAACCTACTGGCAAAGTCTGAAAAGAGTGTCTGCCCCATCGACCCAAAGTGCCGATCTAAACTAATTAAGCCTCTAGCAGGCCTATTCTCATTTTTGCTTTTTGTATGTGTGAATGACAAAACATACAGATCTATTAACCAAATTCATTAATTTTTTTAAAAATTCTAAAAAGCTGCGGTGTCTTGAAACAGATCACTTAGCTGGGCTTCTGTTCCAGAGAGTCTAGGGGGAACTCTAGGTTGCAGTCACTCTGATAACAAGTACAAATAATAACAGAGTGACTCCTTACCCTGTCAAATCACCAGTGCTAGTTTGAGAGACCCAGATTTCCTACAGTGAACATTTAAAGACCCCCCTCACATTTGGAGGTCTTCTGGAACATTGTATTTTCTTGAAAGAAAAGGTACAAAGAGGAAAGAAACATTAACCACAAAAAATAAATATAATAATAATAATGTTCTCTGAAAAATACAAATTGTTATTTAACCTGAGGGTGTACATCTCCAAGGAAGCTCCTTAAAGAAAATGTTTACATTCATTTTTTTTATATAAAAAGATTCATCCAACAATATGTTACAAAAACTACAACACTATTGATGATCTCAGCTGGAGTGAAAGGACAGAATGGGGACCAATTTATTACCAACTGGTTTAAAGAAGTGGTAGGCCCAGATACAGGAGAAAGGAGAAAAAGAAGAGGCTGAGGGCAGTAGAAGGTGGGAAACACATTTTCTGATCATCAAATATGAACAAGCTTTGTGTGTGGCACTTTACAGAAATTATATTATTTAATCCCAAAACTAACTTTGTGGTAAATAAACCAGGTGTGCTGTCAAGGAAAATGAAGCTCAGTGAATTTAGCAGATTGTTCAAGGTGACACAGCTCATAGAAGGTAAGCCTTTCGTTTATCTGGCTTCAAAGCCACTGAAAGACACATAAAGAAATTCACCAGAGACTTCTACATCTTTATTTCAAAAACCAAGAGAGCACAAATGGAAGTAATTTTAAAGCTCTCTCCCCTGCCCCTGCATATTAACTTAGATAATAATTCACAAAGTCTAAATACACAAGCCATGTGATTTAAGTTCAAGTTTGTTTAAGGTTGTTAGGCTGAGTGGGTGCCTTCTAGGACTATTTCTGACCCTGAACTCTATGATGTTATTCCAACCCCCTGCAAAAGTGGGAGATGCAGGATTAAATGCACTGACAGTTAAAATTAAGAGATTAGCCTCAGTGTTTATAAATAGGTAGCTAGTGGACCAAACATAGCCTTCAGCCCTGTTTTCTATCAGAATTGGGTTTGAATTTTACAAGTTCCGCAGTCTCTAGTTTGCTACAGGCTTTGCTTTCCCCCTCCCCATGATCTTAAGCACAGTCAGATTCACATATTTATGTTACCTGCCTGACCCTTGGAGGCATTTGAGTTTGTAATCCCCAGACACAATGCTGCAGAAAGTTTCATCCAGCTCTCATATTCTGTGATTGTTTGATTTAGAATTACTGAAATATGTACCCAGGGCCATCAAAACATTAAAGAAAAGATTTCTAACTCAAAATTTGATATGAAGAACAAGAATTTTTTTTAAGGCAAAGACTTTCTGATCCTCAGAAGACATCAGTATTTGTGGGAAAGGAAAATGAGAGTGCAGCATCTCTTTAACATTTAGCTAGAGTGAAATCTTTAAGTTGTAACCACATACCAAGCCATCAATGAATGTCTGTTAGATATCCGTGATGTGGGTGGTGCTAGGCTGGACTCTTAGAAAGATACAAAGAGGTGTAATACATGTTTGTCAACATTCAAAGGAATAAATATATTTTTTGTTATAAATTAAGAATACAACAGCCTTTAAATATACTGTTTGCCTCAGTTTCCTAAGAAGTCTGGCAGACAGATTTTTAAATTACTAAATCAAAATTATGTTTACCTATAAAACAAATAAAATCACAGAGACATATTTTGGGAACTCAAAACATTGCCAGACATGTCCCTTTTGGCCATACTGAGTTAAACGAATGGCAAAATAAATGGTTTATGATAAAAGAGGGTGTTTTAAAGTTTATGAAGTAAATTTATTCACCATGCCCCAAAGGCTCAATAGATGAACATGGTAATCATTAGCTGTTCTGTCTTACATCTTCTCGTCTCCATTATGAAAATTCTTGCCCAGAAAATCAGATTATCCTCTAGGTTCCAAACAGTACACTCTTCTAATTTTGGTGATACCAGGTAAAATTTGTCTATTGTGTCACAACTTGAAGCTTGTGACCAAGGTCTGTTATCTTTTGTTAATGTGCCTGGTAACTGCTATCTGAAGAGTTAGTGTAAAGCTCCTAGAACAATGACCCAGCACATAGTCAGTGCTCAATAAACTTTAGATGTTTATATTTTTTACAGTCATGGTGTCATTATTTTGGTTCTGGAGACTATATGGTCATTATGGGTTTCCTAGTATTGTTAGCTGATTAGTTTCCAAATATGATATCATTTTACAGTTAAAACACTTGGGGGAACTCCAAGTTCACATGGAAAGAAAATTTAGATTATTGAGCAGAATATACATGTCAAAAGAAGTGAATGCTGGCCAAGAAGATGGTTTGCATTACTTACAGTTTAGAACTCTAGGCTTCGAGGGTCTCGGGACAACGAAGCTTCACAGACAACATACAGCCTTACATGTTATGGTCTCAGCTTAAACTGTCATTGTAAAATTAGTTAATACCTCACAAAAGCATTAGAAAGTGCTAGTGTCCTCATATATTCCCCGAAGGGGAATATTTCATCATAAATAAATTGGGAACGAGATATAAGGATAGAAAGTAATGACAAATATGGAGGGAGGGAGGAGTAGGAGTGTAGAAATGGAACTCCCCTGTGGACTATAGTCAATATTTGTTGATTGTTCCCATAGCCCCATGTGCCTCCATATATTACCACCATTGTTGTTTTTCAAGTTTCTTATCTTCCTTCCTGACTGTACTATAAGCAGTTTGGCTATGATTTTGCTCACTGTTAGGCCCCTAGACCTTGCAGAGATCCTAGCACATAATGGGTTAGTGGTACATCATTACTGAGTAAATAAATGGATTACATTGCAAATGTTATATTCATAGTTTAACCTTGAAACCGACTGATCTTCATCAAGATTGAAATTGAGTTTCATGATCTCAAGTTCACTATTCAACAAGCAAATATTTTTGAAATCTCTCCTTTTACTCAAATCATCATTTATATGCCCCTACTATGGGAAATTCTCTACACTCTAAGTTTTTGGATTTCAGCTAAATATATTTGAATTGTCATAGCCAATAAAACTTACTGCAGATTCAGAGTCAGAAGGGAGCATCTGACAGACACATGAAAGGCCCTCAGCCTGCTGGCTCATGGATAATTTACTAATCCTCATAGCAATCCCATAAAGCACTATGACCCCATTGTACAAATGAGTAAACCGAGGCTCTGCACACTAAATTTAGCCTGAGTTTAAACGGACGGTATGCGGGGTAGCTGGACTTCAAGCCAGATCTCTAGTTACAAGTTCCATCATTTTTTCATGATAACCTGCTAAATAAGCAAATAAAATGAAAATGAAAATATATCAGTCAGGTTTATAAGTTTTAAAAACTCCTAACAATTGTAATCTAATCATTTAAAATGAAAAGCCCAGCCTTAGAGTACAAAGTCCATTGACTTTAATCCAAATTACTACCACTAAATAACCTCATTACAGATGTGAAAGAATATTTCCACCATCTGAAAAGTCTAATTCTGCAATGGATATAGATATGATGCATTGTTCTTTGTTATGAGAAGCTGAAAACTATTTTACTGTATTTTGAAGATAATCTCTTCATAAGGTTAGAAAAAGATATGACTTTGTATGAAATTTTCAGGTATAATTAATCAAGTATCATAAGTTTGGACTATCAAAATTTACTTCAAATAAGGAAAGAAAGCTATTTATAAAGTCATATTTCGCCAGAACCATTTCCAAATTAGGAAGTAAAAAGAGTTTTAAAAAGATTGGAAGGAGGTGTCTGAGGAATTACTAGGCATTAGTGTTAACTGTATGCCCAGCTCCTGACTGAATAAAGATGCTACATCTATGGAAATATGAGAGTTGCAACTATAAAAATTACTGGGGAATGTCTATCATCTCAGAACTCTATTGAAATCTGTTCAGAGAATTGTCTGTGTTCAGCTCCCCCACCCTCGGGAATTCCTACAGCTCTATCTCTGCAGAAGGCAATATCGTGCTTATCCATGGAGAGGAGGAAGTTAATCTGCTGAGCTGTTGTCCTGTTCTTTAAAAACACCAAATCACTGACAGTATTGATTTTTGGCTTTTTATAAAACTTTAACTCTTCAGAATTTAATATGGAGAAACTAGCGTTTAAAAAAAGAGAGAGACTTTCCTTTTTGGACAACCTCAGTGCTTTAAGGGTAAACAAGTATTTTGTAAATCGGTCCACTGAATGACAAGCCAACAGATTTGAAGCCAGCTGTCACCTTTGATTAGTCACACCCATAAATCCAGCCTGGTACTGGGATCGTTCCCAGTGTCCCCACATCTCAGACAGGGTTTTGAAGGGAGTCCTTTGAGGGAGGGTATCCTTTGCCCCTTCTCAGAGCATTTTATTTGGAAATCTGAGCATCACTGTGTTTTGTGGATTAATTTCCTCGCAAATTTTCACAAGAGGAAATGGATGACATGTATTCTTTTTGCCTCCTTATCTCAAATCACTGACCTTTCAATCCTATACTTAGACACTAGCCCTGACTAGTTCTTTACATCTAAAATTCATCAATCCCCATTAGTATAATACTCCTGTTTTGTCCCTCCTTCCCCCAAAGAATCCTACCTTCTTGTTAATAGATCTCAAAGGCTCACAACATTACTAAATAAAGTTTAATAACCAAAGCTGAGCCTCTATGTTTTACCATCAATATGAATTTTAAAAGAGTGTCATCAAAAAAATCATCTTCAAAGATATTTTCTTGCATGTTTAAGTACGACTGCTGAGATGAAACTAAAGTGACTATAGCAGTTCTGCCATCCTGGGCTTTTTGGTGTACTGATTCTTTCCTCACTAGCAGAGGCAGTGAATTTAACACTCAGATTTGCTCTGACAGGCTGACAACTGATATCACAAGACCACAGCTAAGAGTGGTTTATTACTTTTAGTGGGATTTATTTAATTCAGTCTCACAGCCTGAGGGTGGGGTAAAGATTTAACTTGAAATTAAATTCCAGCAGGAGACCTTTTAATATAAGAAAAATGGGCAGAAGGATAAATGACATGCTCAATTGCAATGGTTTTTTTTAAAAAGCCTATATTTAACATGGAGGAAAGAAATCCCACAAAATCATTTCAGTTGTTTGACAGATATGGAGAGAAAAAGTGCAGATGAACCAGTAATGATGATATAACTTAAAAGAGAATAATCTAAAGGAAAGTTTTTGATATACTAGAATTTTTTCAATCCATCCAGGAAAAAAAAATTCCTGTTTATGAATGTCTTCCATCAATGTCTGGATAAGCTGATAAGAAATCCCAAGTGTTCTACTATTGTTTAATGTTAAACTGTACAATATTTCTGGATGAAATACAAGAGTTTAAGCAAAGCCATGGGTAGGAATTGCTGGTTTTTAACCTGAACACAGGGAATACTTACACCCCAAAATTTGGCACATGAAAATGGTGTTCATTTGTATTAAGAAGCTGAGAAAAATGGGGTTATATTGTAACAGGTAACCCTGAGAATATCTTGCCAGATTGGAGTACGGAAGACATTGGATAGTTAGGGTCCTGTTCCTCTGATATAACTCACGAGAAAAGGAGATACCTTATTGTCAGTAGATATTTAAATCATATTCTGCTTTCTATGGTAATATTTTAGTGGCTTTGACTTCCTTTTATAAAGAAAAATGACTGTTTCATAAAAGTATGTTAAAGGCATATCTAATTTTGAGCCTGAGAAAATCAATGCCAAACAAAAAAAATAGAATATAATAAACAAATGCTCATGGGCCTCGCTCTGTTTTAAAGACATTCCAGTCTAGTTCAAGCTTCAGAAATATGTTCCATATCAGACAAGACCTGGGTGCCATCAGCATAGTAGCAAACTTGACCCTGGACAAAAATCACAAAGGTCATTTTTGTTCACTAACCACGTTTTTTTGTTGTTGTTGTTATTGCCTCTCTGTTCTATTCTGGAACCTGAAGTTTTCATGACTCTCCAGGGAGCCCTCTTTGAAACCCCACAATCTTGCTAAGGAGCTGTTCTGTGTCCCTCTTCCTCATAAAAACATTGGCTATATTCATGGGCTCTAAGTGGTTAAAATATTGCCAAATGATTAATAAGTGATCATAGCTGAATGCAGAGGGTCCCCTATTGTCTTGGTTCATGGCATCCTTAATTGTCTTAGTAATTGTTTCACAGCATCCTTGGGCCCAAAGGAATATCTTACAGTTCCATTTATTAAATACTTAGATCCACACACCTTCAAAAGCATTTATATCCTAAAAGCTTAGCACCCATCAGGCACTTCACAAACTTCTCAAATTGTATAATCAGATTGAACTCTACCACTCTCACTGAAACAAACACAGTCATCAATGAGCTAGTAGTTGACATGATGTCCAACAGACATTACTGTATTTTTCCTGAATTTTAAAATATCCTACAGTTTCTCTTTGAATTTTCAGTGGGGCCTTATGTGACCTCAATGATCAGTTTGAAACTGAGAGCTTAATGTATTTCTCTGTTAACAAATCCGCATTTCAACAGAAATGTTCATTGTTTATGACCTAACTGTTGATGCCAGTTTCACACAATATGATAGACTCAACCAGGAGAATATTTGAAGACAATGATTCTTTTGGCCTCTGTTGTCACCACTGACCAACTTCCTAATCCATGGAATGATGATAAAGCCCTAGTCAGAATCCATCACATTTTCATCCATATCCCAAGTCCTAAGATACCAGGGATTATTCCACTCATCCCAACTGACTTTCAAAGTATTGACACATTTTTAATAACTCCACTTCAATTTATCAGTGATTGTTTTCTTTAGAAAGGGTCTGAGCAGTAACAGTCAAGCCTCTGAACTAGTGTGGGAATTAGCCTTCCTGCATAGGTAAACCACAAAAAATTACCATGATCATTTGGAGGGCAAATATTTACCTGTCTCTGGATCCCAGCATTCCTCTTCCTCCTTTCGCCTACCCATCTAATCTCGGCATGCATGATATGGTGTATTGAGCATCTTTTCCCATTAGGATCTATGTTCTTGTTGGACTGTTTGTCCCTTAGATTTGCCCTTGATATGATTCTTCTACCAGTGTCCTTGTCTAGAATCTTGCTTGTGTGTATTTGAAAGCCATCAGCTCTGAGTGACTTCATACAAAACTGCCTTAATTCAGTGGCTCTTCCTCCTTCCATGAGCTTTTGTCTTGTCTTCTTCCTAGGTGAGCTGCACCCTCACATTGGTATCTGAAATGTCTGTTGTGGCCCTAGGACTCATGGTCAGCAATAATTTCCCTAAGAAGAGAGAGGGGATCACTTCCAAAAGCTCTCCCAGAAGAATGAGGAAGAACTTTCTCAAAAACACCAGCAAATTTATTATATCTCACTCTTTTTTGATACAATGATACATTTTTACCCCAAACCTCACTATATGAATGCATTTTAAGAAGTGGTATTTCAGACAGAAGGTATTTTCCCATCTACTAATATGATTCATAAGTGCACATTCAGTACAGAATAATTATTTGCCAGCTCCCAAACAGGTTGAAGAAGTGACAAATAAAACTATGTAGAAAGAAAACTGCCTTTTCTTAGGATGCCCCTTTTCACCTCTACTTACCAACCACCAACCACTTGGAAGTCTCACTTATTTCGTTAGTTATTACATTGCATTTAAGATACAAATTATATGTATTTGTCTTAAGTGATTATTTCCTACTTATATTAAATTGTTTCCATTGTTCAGTGATGTTTGTCTGTTTCTATTTGAAGTTGGGATGGAACTCCTCATAAATTTCCCTACTAGAATTAATAAGGTTCTGACTTCTCATTTAGTGGCAGGTTTTTCAGAAAAGAGTTAAAGTCATTAAACAAGGAATAGGTGTATACTCAAAGCAATTTACTTCTTAGGTGATTTGATAATTGAGATATCACTGTATTTTCTTTCTGCAGCGAAGTTAAACTGAAGGCCCATCTGCTGATGAATAGCATAACCAGATTTTAGGTTAATTAGCTCCCAAGTGCCCTGTATGTATTTATACCATCAGAAGATCAAAAGGTACACAGTCAAGTGTATCTGAAACCAGAACTCCCTTCTACTAAAGTCAGGTGTATGCATTTTACTGAGTCTCCTCTCTGCTAATAGTCAGATGGTAATGGTGTGATTTTACAAATATACTCTGGAAATTTTTATGCTGAAAGCTACTGGTAAGGAATGAATTAAATTTATTTTCTTATCATCAGATTCCTAATGACGATACATATTTATTTATTTCTCCTAAAAAATCATTATATCAAAACATCCTAGAACATAAGTTCCTTGAATGAAGCAAACGCATCTTATAGAGAGAATCCAAGTCTCAGACTGAAAAGTATAATATGCACAGAATTATTCCCTCTAACTTGTAATTCAATTCAGTCTCTACTGTATTTCAACCCCCCCTTCCAAACAAGCTGATAGGATATTTTAACCTCATTCTTGTCCCCAGGATTGTGTCAGGGTTTGGAGGAATTTATTCAGTGCCAGAACATGGGAGGAAGGGACAGATTGCTTCCCTGAGTCATCTGACCACACATTTTCACTAACAGAGTCATCCTCCCAATCCAGGGCACAGGAATCTTTCTGTAAGGAGGTAACATCCTTGAATCCTCTTACTACTTACCCCATAGGATCTCTTCTATCTGTCAACTGATGCTGGAAATCCCTCCTTGGAAGATTCACCCACATGGCTTAAAAGAGTAAACCCTGTTAAAACACAAATATACTCATCAGAAGAAACACTGCTTAAAAAAGCAACCGTTTTCTAATCTTGTGAATTAGTGCTAGAATTTTTTCCTTAGGAGCATATTCAGACAAGGAGGAAAAAAAATTTGTAAGTTCCTAAACAAGAAAGGAAGCTCTCCCAAAGTTCCGGGCTATCAATATACCATGCTTCTCATCCTCCTATTTTTTCACACACAACCTAGGATTTTTATTTAAAGCCTAATAACCTTGTAGGGCTTCCCAGGTGGCGCTAGTGGTAAAGAACCTGCCTGTCAATGGAGGAGACTTAAGAGACTTGGGTTCGATCCCTGGGTCGGGAAGATCCTCTGGAGAAGAAAATGGCAACCCACTCCAGTATTCTTGCCTGGAGAATCCCATGGACAGACGAGCCTGGTGGGCTACAGTCCATGCGGAAGCCACTTAGCACACAACCTGGTAGATGGGGCTTCTTTACTTTTCCTGTTGCGCTTATGTATGTTTTTTAACTGAAAGTTCTTAACTTAGAAGTTTTTTAAAATTTCATCTGAGTATTTTGATAGAATTAATTTTTTGAAAGACCAGTCATTCAAATAATAAATATTGAGCTCACTAATACTATTTTCAGAGGAATATTGTTTCTATAGTTTTCCAGTGTTTAGGTCTTTTTTTTCCTTTATGAAAAGGCCTAGTTCTCAGCATACGCCTGCACACACACACACACACACACACACACTTGCATTCTTTCCTCTCTCCCTCTCCCTCTTTTTCTATCTCTCAAGGCATAAAGTAAGAGATGAAGAAGTAACCATGTTGAGATAAATGTGAACATATTGGCTTTTATAAAGGAACTGAAGCAAAGAGGATAAATAAGTTATGTATTTCAATTTGCTTTCAATAATGGAAGATTTCTGAGTGAAAATGGAGAGCAAGTTGTCTAGGGTACTAGTTGCAATTGAAATACAGTGAAACTCTACTTTGAATAAGTCATGATAAAAAGTAGAACAATGTAAAAAAGTAATTTATGTTTTAATATAGTATTTGCATTTATCTACCCTTTACAATTCACATCAGTTCTGCACATTTTAGTGCAGTTTTTATCAGTTCTGCATAGTATACTCTGAAAAAACTAATTAGGTCACATGATTTCTTCTGCATAGGTTAACCACCTGCAAAGCAGCACTTGGCAAGAGTGCATCAGTCAAAAGGGGCAACCTCAGAGTCAGTAGCAAGGGAGATCTATTTCATCATAGAACTCTAAATACTGCTATTAATTTCAAGTTTTTTCTTCTCTTGCCTCACTTTTGCAGCCCAAAGATGTTTTTATACCTTCTAAGCTATTTGCCCATAAGCTGTAAGTTAAAGACAATAATTATTTTTCTATATTCTTCTTCTAAATTTCCACTTGAATCTTATCTCAAGTTTCTCTATTTTTCTTAGGACTGGGAAAATTGAATGAAGTCTTTGGAACTATATTAGAAACTAAACTTAAATGTAGCCACTCTGATTTAGACTCTGATATAGTGCTGACCAAGATGAGCTCATGGTTAAAATATAGCCAGAGGTAACATTCTATAGTGATGGAGAGATTGGATGAAACCTAGGTTCAGATTATTCTCAGGGACACCAGGCATCATAGCATTCCAATTATATAAGAGTACCATGGACAGAGGAGCCTGTTGGGCCACAGTCCACAGGGTCGTGAAGAGTCAGACATGACTAAAGCAACTTAGCGCAGCATGCATGCATGCTTACTTCATGAAGATAGAACTATAGCTTGGAAGCATAATTACCTCACTGGTCAACTAAAATCCAAAGATTCCAGGAATATATGTGCAATAATAAAGATTAACAAAACTTACTTTTAACATGTTGGCTAAGTCAATGCAGGACTCTCTCTACATAAATGTTAATGAAGGAAGAGGTGCTATAGCTTAAAGGTCTGTTGAGGAAACACATGTTCAAATGGAATGCTTAATGTAGAACTGTACAAGTAATAGTGAACAGGGCAGAAGGGTCAGGAATGGGAAGACAGGAGAAAATGATGGACAAGCTTGACAGATGGGCTGAGGTACAACAAGATGAAAGTTCTTCGTTGGATCAGTTTTCTTTCTGAGCATGCCTGGTGTCATTGATGGTCTTCATTGGAATGTCTCCTGTTAGTTGGATTCCTAATCCAGGCCTAGTTCACCCCAGCTCACCATTTTGCCATGTCAAATATAACATATTAACTTCCAATTATCTTCCCAGTGTGTAATAGCTAAGTACTTGCTACTTCAAGGTGAGCCTCTCACTACAGTAATATCAGACTGTAAAAAGCCAAACTCACATAAAGAGACAGGATTTGAAGACTAGAAAAGTGTTTAGGGATAATATTCTCCTTGATCTAACTGCTACTCAAATTTTTTCTAGTAATGACATTCTTCCAGTTACCTGGGGAAGAAACTTTAATTTTTACTCATCTTTCTATCTTACTTTCCACATCTGTTGCTAAGTCTCAAGACTTTTTGAGTCAGGCTTCCAGATATCTCTTAGTTCTGTCGTTGCTTTGCCATTCCCACCAAATCTTCTGTGGTTTAACTAACTCATTCCTAGATAGCATGGCTCGCTTCATGAAAGAACAAGGTCTCTGGAATTAGGTAAACTGGGATCAAATTCCAATTCTTTCACTTGCTAGGTATGTAATGTTGGCCAAGTTTATTCATCAATTCAAAGTTAAGTTTCCTCATCTATAAAAAGGGACTAATATTTTCTGATCGTGTTGCTAAATTAAACAGCATATAAAAGCCATTTGGGATATAGTCAGTTTCCCATATATCTTAAATACCTTCTCAAGCTGATTTTAAAATAGTGCATTAATTTTATTACTTCCTTAGTCGTATATATGTCATTATTCCCAAATATCTTGAAACAACCTCCAAACTTCCTACTCTGACATTGCAGGTCCCCCCCCCCCCACTTTTTCTCCAGTTAGGGTGAAGTCCTACTCTCCTGCATCACCCTTTAGCTACAGCCAAGGCAGTCTTGCTATCTCCCAAGTTCAATAGCATCAATCTCTGAAAGTCCCCATTATTTTATTTCCATAAGACGAAAGCTTTTTCCTCTACTCCCCATTTCAGGCACATTTTACAAGTAACACAGCAATTCTAGATTTAGCAGTTCCAGTCCTTGTAGACTGAAAACTGCTCCCATCATATTTGGTGCAAGAATAGTCTTTTTTGGTAACTAAATATCCAGTCCAGTGTCATAATCATGTAATGACATTCACTTTGATTATCAATTTGAAAAACTGCCCCTGCTTACCTCCATTTCAAGCAATACTAAAACTAAAATAGAAAAATGAAATGACACAGAAGAGGCAAGCTCAGTCACTCTGTCTGAACTTTGAAAAAGACTGAGTATCTAGTCTCTGATCACTCCTCAACATCTGAGAACAGGAGTGTGCTCATCAGTAGGAAGCGATGTAAGTTCACTTCTTATGTTGCCACAGAAGTACAATTGTAGAGCATCCAGGGGGAAGTCTGCAATGAAGCCTAACGGAGCCCACCAGGGACCTCCAGTTCCAGGGAGAATCCACTGGTGCCCAGAGGCAGAGCTTTCATTCTCCACTGGAAGCTGAGTATGAGGATCTCTGGACTGCTAAATGGTACTAAAATATGACCTGAGCACTTAATACTATAGGACAAGTAGGAATTGTGGAACATATAGACCTTGTACATTTGTAAGTAGGAGATGCTGCAAAGATCATGGTTTATAATTCTAGGTTGCTCTCTTCACAGTAGAAAAAGCAGATTAACCACCTTCAAATTTAATTTGCAATATGTCTGTAATCTTCCAGAAGCCCTAATTTAAAAATCTTCAATTCTCGCCCAATTACTAATTTAAGTACCTCTGTGTTCACAAACTCTGAATATTTTATCTAAAAGGGAACCATGAACTTTTTACTTAAGAGACCAATAGAAAGGAAGCTTCGAAAGGGCTATACAGTACTCCAGATATTGCCCCAAAATACTGGTCTTCAAATACTGTAAAGAAATCCTCTACATAGAGCTTCCATGATACCAAACACTTAAAAAGGAGCCTTGTTTTGCCTCATTCTCTACCAAGGGTCAATTCTAGATAATCAACTCCCAGATTCCAAGTTTTATGTCCTTATACAATATAGCCCGTCTACAACATCCCTCAGAGAAGCTCTGAAGAATACAATTTAAACGATCTAAATCAAAACAGAGAAAGTGTCACGTGGCGTGTTTTCACTCATCTCCCTGTCAGTAGGGGTGCATTAACTTAGTTATAATTTCTTTCAAGTAGTAAACACTCAGACTCCTGGGTTGGGTTCATCATCTCCCCTAGGCAGTTGCATATCCCACTATGCAAAACTCTGATCTAGGAACACAGTACTTTGGATTATAAATATCTGCTCATTCATCTAAATCTCTAAAACTCTCTACCTTTTCTTCACTCCCATCTTAAACTGTAATCTTTGGGGGACCATCCCAGTTATCTATTGCTGTATAAAGTGTTGTTGTCATTGTCATTGTTGTTTAGTTGCTAAGTCATGTCCGACTGTTTTGTGACCCCCATCGACTTAGCCCACCAGGCTCCTCTTTCCATGGGATTTCCCAAGTGACAATACTGGAGTGGGCTGCCATTTCCTTCTCCAGGAAGGATCCAGGGGATCTTCCTGACCCAGGAATCAAACCCACGTCTCCTGCATTGGCAGGCAGATTCTTTACCACTGAACCACCTGCGAAGCCCCACTGTTCTATAACATTGGTGTTGTTATTGCTCAGTCGCTAAGTCGTGTCCCACTCTTTGCAATCCCAGTCTTCCTTGTTCTTTACTATCTCCAGGAGTTTGCTCAAGCTCATGTCCATTGAGTTGGTGATACTATCTAACCATCTCATCCTCTGCTGCTTTCTTCTCCTTTTGCCTTCAACTTTCCCAGCATCAGGGTCTTTTCCAGTGAGTCAGCTTTTCACATCAAGTGGCCAAAGTATTGGAGGTTCAGCTTTACCATCAGTCCTTCCAATGAATATTCTGGGTTGATTTTCTTTAGGACTGACTGGTTTGATCTCTTTGTTGTCTAATGGTCTCTCAAGAGTCTTCTTCAGCAACACAGTTTGAAATCATCCATTCTTTGGCACTCAGCCTTCTATGATTCAACTCTCACATCCATGCATGATAATAAACCACACCAAGATTTAGCAATTTAAGATAACAGCCATTTTATTGTCCCATAATGTCGCATGTTAGGAATTTGGACAGGTCTCATCTAGGCAATTTTCTTCTTCTATGCGTCATTGTCTAAAGTCTTGCTAGATATCAACCAGTGCATGAACTAGTCTGGACAATCTAAGCTGGCCTCTCATTTGTCTGGTGTCTTGGAGGGGTTGACTGGAAGACTTGGTTCTGCTGATATCTCCCTCTGGAAAGCCTACAAATGACCTGTCTTCAGAATGGTCTCAGAATGGCAGGACTTCTTCAAGTGTGTCTCAGGGCTCTCAAAACAGTTGTTCAAATGGGGACAAGGAGGGGCTGCATCGCTTGTTATGACTTACCATCAGAAGTCCCATACTACTAATTCTATCTTTGTATTTTCAAGTAAGTCGCTAAGACCAGTCCAGGTTCAAGAGGAAGTCAGATGTTACCTCTCAAGAGTAGAAAACCAAAAAAATTATGGCCATGTTTAGTGTGCTTTAGAGACTTTCCTTCATTTATTGAATCCTTCTTATACTTAATTTTTTGAAACCCTTCCCACCCCACCTTAATGTGTGCTGGCCACTGTGCTAAGCAGTACAGATAGAGCAGTGAACACCTGAAAAGAGGAGACCTGCTCTCCTGTTGCTCCTCTTAACACCCTCTGCACTCCACACCGAGCACAATGCCTGGAACATTATAGACGACCAGTACATTTTTAAGGAACTCAACAGATAGGGTTGGAGAGTTGCAGGAATAGACAGCTCTTCCTTTCAGGACTGTTTAGCATGAGGTGACTGAGAGGGAATAAGGAAAAGCACTTTACCATTTTGACTCTTGCCAGGCAACTGTCAAATCTTCTTGTGTGCTTAATGAACACGTTCACATTGCCAACCCAACTGCGTCCAAGCTAAGAGGTTGCCAGTCCAAATCTACCATATACTTTAGAGTGATGTATACCATAGAAAACACCTTTGTGCCTTACATTGAAGAAATAATATTTTGCATCCAATTTTACTTTTTCATTTTTCCAAGGCTTAGATGCCTTTGTCTTACATGTTAAATTTATAAGAGTTATGGAACCTCCCCTGTTCAGTATCAAAAACTCACTAGTGTCAGGTGACAATGATAGTACCCTTATACATCTCTGAAAATAGGCTGTGCAGGTATAACCTCTCTAGGGTATTCTTGGATATTTTTTCATTTTATTTCTGTGAGACTTATCTTAGATTGACTTGGAGGGAATTATATACGGTATGGGGAATAACCTATCAGTACAGTTTCTTTTCATGGTTTTCTAATGGCATAATATATTTCAGTGTTCATGCATTCCCCAAAAGAAAATCAGTTGCTCCGACAGCATGAACTTAAGACATAATTTTAATGATAGATTGATTTCACAAGAGTTAGATGTAATGGTTAATATAATGTAAAGATGGTAAGCTTACAATAGTTTTCCTAAAAGTCACATCATCTTTACAAAAGATTGTTTAAGCAAAACTCTGTTCCAAAGGAATTTACAAAGAGGAATCTTTTGTTGTTGTTATTACAGTAGAGTTTCTTTAATATAGGCAGTTTTTTGTCTATAATAAACTATCACCACAAAAGGGAATGTTCCCTTGTTAACATAATTTAAAGCAAGTTTGCAAATAATAAGGCATGCTGATAAAGTCCAATAGTATACATACTTTTTAAAAGTTGCTAGTAAGTGTTGTCTGGGACAAGGGGTGTATCTTTTTATTTTTTCTTTCTTCACAAAAACATATGATTCTAACAAAATGAATCCTTCTAAGAAAAAATTTTGGATTTAATTAATATCCCATGTAGTGATGTACCTTTCCAAGAGGAAATAATATTCTATTTTCTAAAAATTCTCCTTAGAGAATACAAAGAGAAAAATCTAGTGCTGAAAGCAAGCTCTGCAAAATTGCATGTTCAAAGAGCTTTGATTTGTAAAAGGGTAAGAACAAGATTGCTCCAGACCATTCACACTTGTAGTAAATCAAACTGCATATATATATATATATATACATATATATATATTCTATTTAACAACTCCATTGCTCTTTTTATCATCTTTATGGAAATATTTTTACAGATGATTAATAAAGAACTTCAAAGAAGAAAAAGTGATTATTTTCAGAAGTGATGATTTACTAGAACCAAATATAATGAAAAAAATAATATTAATATAAATTATCAATTATAACCTCTATTTCTCTACCTCTGAAAAAAATGAAAGTAATATGACATTCTGTTCACTTCATTTCAGTTTTGTTTTATAAGTATGCAGTGACCTAGATGTCTCTCATTTAAATATTATGAATGATTAGATTAATTCTCCCTAGAAATGCGATATGAATATCATACATGATAAGACAAAATAGAAATTTGGACTTTTGTGTAAGAAAGATTAAAATAAATGCTCATCTTTAGAGAGATACAAAGATTGATATCTTGTCATCCATAGACTTTTCTGAGAGAATCAATAAAGGATATTCATCAGCAGAGTGAAAAGTGAACACAAAGGATTAAATAAATGAATGAATAAATATATGTTCATTAAATAAATGAGCAACATATAATCACAGAACCTGCTAAAAATAAGTTGGCAAATTCAATCATATGTTCATTAAGAGGAACAAATGTATTTAAAACTAAAACATTTACTCTTGTTTAAAATGTGGGGAAGTCTAAACAAGTGGTGTATTTTTCAATGGGTAGTTAAAACATGAAAAATTTCTCATATTTTTCAGAAGAACAAAGATTTTTATAATTTGACCCTTGTTAGAAAATGTAATAGCAAATTGTGTAGTTAAAAATTTAGAGTAAACATTTAAATAAGAATGGTGTATGTGGTTAAATACCAATTATATAAAGTTTAAAAACAAAATAGTAAAATAGAGTACTATGGGCACACAAATATGCAATAAAATATAAAACACAGTCAAGAAGGATACTTGCCAACTTCCTAATAGTGTTACCTACAGGAGAAAAGGGTATTTGGAGACAAGTTGAAACATATCTAAAGCTGATATGGCAAAAGTTAAATTAATATTTGCTAATACTGTGTACAAAAGAGTTTGTCACATTCCTTCTCTGTGGTTTAGATTCAAAGTAAAAGCATGGAAATACTTCAATGGTTTGTATGTTTAACATCTCCACATTTGAAATTTATCATCAAAAATAATTAAAAATACCTAAACTGTTTTTTGAAAGAAAAATTTTATTCACAATTTATTTATTTACTCATTCAAGTATTTATACCTTCTCTTCTTCAAAAGAAGAGCTGTTACATAAAAAATTTACATTTGACATATGAATAGTAAAAGACTATTGTTTTATAAAACAAATAATTGTAAATTATGTGAACTTTTATCTATTTTGAAGGTACAATCAAAAAGAAGCCCTAACTGACAATTGCTTTATTATTGAAAAGTTTAAAGCATATTTAAGTAATTGAAAATAATGATATTACCATTATTAATATTAATATTATTCATTATAACTATTTATTCTTTTGAAGCAATTTCAATTTCATAGAGAAAGTAGAACAGGATCACAGGTGCAATGCCTAAATTTCAGATTACATTATTAATTCAAAGATAAGCTTATGGAGCCTTTTAAAATGTGGCCTTGTTTGTAGCTTCCTTAAATAACTCATCTTAAAGGCTAATTGCATGATGGACTCTCTGACAGCGTATAAGTTAAACTTGAAATCACTGACATTTGCTTGAAACACACCTTTCATTCCGTGACTGAAGGAAGACCTGCATGTTCTATTAACAGATGTCAAGTGTGTCCATGGTAAATGGAATTTTTTGTCTTAAAATTTTATTATATCCGTACCTTAATGCTATGAATGGTGAGAAGGAAGGGAACTCTCTTTGAAGAGATAGGTAAATTTGCCAATTTTAACTAATGACACTGAAGCCTTTAATATTTCCTTAGAAGTGGTTAGACATGCAAACTCCTTCTCCCTATGTAGTCTGTATCTTAGAAAACTAATCTGGATCAGTCCAATAACAGCTGTGACTCATTTCTGTGACACTAAAATGCACCTTCTGTTATTCACAGTCCTTTTAAAGAATGAATAAGAGTGTATTCGTTTTCTCGACTATAGCTATATCTATTGCGTTGTGCCAGTCTAGTTGGAGAATATGATTTACTGAACAGTTCTGGGCTGGCAGAATCAATGGTTCACCACAATGTGCTTAGTCATGTCTATTAAACAATTTGTTTACTGGCATCCTCAAGACCTGGTCAATTAGAGATTTTTCAGTGTGAGGGATCTACTTTTCCCATGGAAAAGAAAAAAAAAAAATCTCATTAGACATGGTCTTTTAATTAAAAGCTATTAAGTACCAATTCCTTCTAACTGAAGCAATAATTTTCAGAAAAAGAAATCTTTATTAAGGGATGAGTTCTTACTTAGTCTGAAATGGAGCCAAATTCAGCCACTAGTAATAAAAATCACTGTTAACTTCATTAAGGACCATTTACCTCCATGTTGTATCTCAGTCAATGCTACTGGCTTGCTTTGTATTGCTGGCAACATTCATCACCCAGATTTTTTCAGTGTTTTTCACTGTTAGTCATTGCCCCCTCTCTTTTATTTTTCATCCAAAAACTAGTGGGATGTTTCTAGTGATTTTGCATTTCATTCCAATGTTCTAACTCAGCAGAAAGCAAGGCAGATCCACAATGGATTATTTAACTCAAACTGGGGGTGAAGACGGGAGGAAAGTTTAGATTCAAAGTAAAAGTGTGAAAATGCTTCAATGGCTTGTATGTTTAACATCTCCATTAATTATATCAACCTATTTCTGTGACTCCATTTCCTCCATACAAGTGGCAGAGATAATACCAGATAGAAACTGGTATAAATCCCATGCAAATGATTTTTATTGAACGTGTACCGTGCACATTTAGGGACTGTATTCTACCTAAATAATGCAGGAGCATGTGATGCCTGCCAAATCCCACACAATGTTGAAACCCCAGTTAGTGTTTTATCTTTAAAGAGAGAGCTCTGCGTCCTTTTGGCAGCTGATGAGTTCAGATAGAAAACATGCCAACAGCGTGGACCGATGCATTATCACACGCACACCCCTGCCTCCTCATATGCCATAACATTGGCAAGCAGAGCCCAGAGCTCTTTAAGAACAAGAAGAAGCTCATAAATAATGGTTGAATCACACAAGGGATAATTAAATGAGACAACTGAATGCCAATGGACTCCCCAGCGGAAAATACTCTTCAGTGAGGAGCATTCCTGCCTCCTTTTTTTCTTTCTTTCTCAGTTTTAGTTTTGACTAGCAGTTCATTACTGTAGATACTTTTCAAATGGGAGTGTTTTAAAAAATTGTCAAACTCTGCAAAACATTTGGAGACATTTTCACATTTAGGAACATTTCTTCAGGACAAATAAACATATAGATATATGCATATCTTTCAATGTTTAAGCTTTAATCTCACCCTTCTAATGATATATACCTCTTTGACAAACCAACCGCAGATACACTCCTGAAAAGCAGAAGGAGAAAATTCTATAATGTGCAAAATCTCCCTGAGTGTGTATCCTAAAATGTGAGTAGAATTCATTCATTCTTTTCATTTAGGATAAATACACATCAATGTTATAGCTGCCTCCTCATTCTTAAAAAATGAGATTCACAATGAATTTCAATGTTTCTCCACCAACCTCCTCCGAATTCTTTTTCAGAAATGCTTAATGTTTCTGGCTTGACAGCTTTGTGCTCAAGGTTGACAGGATATTTTTAGTATCCCAAGTATTTTAAAGGCTTAGAAAAGTCTAGCTCTGGTTTTCTTGTTTATGAAATAACATTTAGCAAACAATTACAGTTGGTTTAATATGCATTCATTGCTGTCTGAGGGGGGAAAATGCCTCCAGCTTTCTTGGCAAAATGAAGAGAAATATGCATTCTCTCACACTGAGGCTATTCAGAATTGGCCGTGCTTGCTTGCTGATCACTGAAGATTGTGCATCTTGCAATAGTAAAATGAGGAAGCTATAAGAAAGAGGTAAATCTAGCTTAGCTCTACTTCTTGATCAATACAAGGAGCCTGGGGTCCCAGCCCTGACCCATTTTAATTTAGTAGCAACAAGATAATTCAGCATAGCAGTGCAAAGCTGCACCTCACTTTCAAGCAGGGCCCTAAAAAGGTAGTGAAAATCCACTTTGCCACTTCAGTCGGTCATTCAAGACTTTATTTACCACCTATAATGTGGCAGGCCCTATAGTCACTTCTGGAGCTAAACATATAAATTGAATGAAGCTTGTCACTGCCTTCTTGGTGATTTCTATCCCGCAAGGAAAACAGACATGAAAAAATAATTAAAAGATCGATGATATTGCTAACAGTATCACTTATAAACTAGTCTAGCTTGAAGCATCCATCCATCCATCATGAGCTCAGTCATGTTGACTCTTTGCAACCCCATGGGCTGTAGTCTGCCTGGATCCTCTGTCCGTGGGATTTTCCAGACAAGAATACTGGAATGTGTTGCCATTTCCTCCTCCAGGGGATCTTCTGACCCAGGGATTGACCCCTCATCTCCTGTGTCTCCTGCATTGCAAGCAGATTCTTTACTGCTTGAGCCATCAAGGAAGACCATGGAACATAAGTTAACTATGATGAAACATTAGACAAAACCAAGATTATATCAGCCTATTTAAAAAAGAAAAAAAATGACTTTAAAAAATATATATTTCAATTTCTTAATAAACAAAAGAAAATCTGTGGATATTTTCTGAACTAAGAAGGCTAAAGAGTAACTAAATGAGCCTAGGCTGCATCCTGTCCTAGGAGGTGAGTGAGCAAAAATAGCAAAATTGAGAAGCTCAATCTTCCACTATCTGTATAGAAAAAAACCTAGGTTTTCCCTACTGTGTTTTTCTTTCCTATGAGTCTGCTTTACTACTCACACAAAACACATTCTGGTTACCAGATGTGCAGAGGTTTTTCTCTATATCACCAAGAAATTCTCAGCTACAAGCAGGGTGTTCAAGAATTCAATTCAATTCTGACACTATCTACCTAGAGATAACATCAGATCCCACAGGTTAAGGATTCACTCCTACAAGGCCGCTCCCATAGTTCAGACACCAGACACAAATGTGTTGCTTCTGGCCATAAAAGAAGATTATAGATTGGGAGGTTCCAATGACCCCTTCCTTGGATTCAATTAATTTCTGAGAATGGCTCACAGAACTCAGGGAGACACTTACTTAGGTATAATAGTTTATTAGAATATGTGATAAAGGAGTACAGATGAACAGCTGGATAAAGGAGATTTGTAGGGGCAGAGGATCCATGCCCTGTCCAGGTACATCACTCTCCCAATACCTGCATGTGTTCACCATCCCAGAAACTCTCCAAACCCCATACTTCTGGGATTTTATAGAGGCCCATCATACAGGCATGATCAATCATTAACTCCATTTTCAGCCCTTTTCCCTTCTCAAGAGATTGGAGAGTGGGGTTGAAAATCCCAAGCTTCTAATCATTGCTTGGTCTTTCCAGTTATTAACCCTCATCCAGGAGACCATCAAGAATCACCTCATTAGAACAAGACAGTCCTCCAAACCAGGAGATTATAAGTGTTTCAGGAGCTCTGTGTTAGGAACAGAGATAAAAGATCAATATTGGAACTAGAGAGGCTCCTAGTGTTCTTAATCACTTAGGAAATAATGAGGAGCTCTGTCCAAAAACAGGGAGCAGAAACCAATATATATTTTCTGTTATTTCATAAATAATAATTAAATAAAAATAATGAATTAATATTAAATTTACTTACTCTGATAAGTCCATTTTGGTTATGAAAGAGAATATCTCTAAGGAAATACATTCTGAAGTATCTAGGAATAAAAAGCTATGATGTATGCAATTTACACTCAAGTGGTTCAGTTCAGTTCAGTCGTTCAGTCATGTCCGACTCTTTGTGACCCCATGAACCGCAGCACGCCAGGCCTCCCTGTCCATCACCAACTCCTGGAGTCCACCTAAACTCATGTCCATTGAGTTGGTGATGCCATCCAACCATCTCATCCTCTGTTGTCCCCTTCTCCTCCTGCCCTCAAGGGACTCTCAACACCACAGTTCAAAAGCATTAATTCTTTGGTTCTCGGCTTTCTTTATAGTCCAACTCTCACATCCATACATGACCACTGGAAAAACCATAGCCTTGACTAGATGGACCTTTGTTGACAAGGTAATGTCTCTGCTTTTTAATATGCTGTCTAGGTTGGTCATAACTTTCCTTCCAAGGAGTAAGCGTCTTTTAATTTCATGGCTGCAATCACCATCTGCTGTGGTTCAGAAAAGCAATATTATGTGTGTGTGTTGTGTGTTGTATGTTTGTGTGCATGTGAGAGAGCGAGAAGGGGGGAGGGAGAAAGGATACAAATGATAAAGCTAATGGGACAAAATATTAATAACAGTTGAATCTTGGTTAAAAACAGTTTTGCTTACTATTCTTACAACTTCTCTGAAAGTTTGAAATTATAAACTTGTAATAAAACGTTTTTTTAAAGATATTTGCTGTAAAGGAGTTTCATAGGATTCTCCAGGACATGCGCAGTCCACTCTCTCAGGGGGTTTGCCTCAGAGAGTAGTAATTAGGATGGCTCCTGAGAGAGACAGAGGAGTTCAGGGTGAAGTAAGCAGGATGAGGTGTTAGGAAATCATTCTAAGCACAAATATTTATGCAGAGCTTGCTGTAGTTAACTGTTCAAAATGAGCCGAGTCTAATAAAGCTAGAGCACAGAGGTGACAGGGAAATGGGCTGAGAAGAAAGTGGAAGAGGTGGCAGGAACTTGATTACCTAGTCTTATAGACCAAGTTATAAGAACTAGTAAGTCTGGGAATGGCGTGATAGCAGTGCGATGTAATTCAAGGCTAAGGGAATAAATACAACAATTCTTTAGGATAATAAAAAATAGGAGAGGTAAGGAATCTCAAAGGGTAAATATTTGTTTTAGTGAATCCAACTTGAGATCACAAATGGTGAGGGTCCACACACATAATTCCCTCCTCCTCTCTCAGGATCCAAAGAGCTCAATCCTATTCCCACCTCATCTTTCAATGAAACCTCAAGTCAGAAAAGCCCTTGTGCCACAGCTGGTGGGGAAGGGTCATAGGAGGAGGGGATGCTAATGACTGGTTGATTGGAGTCAACTGGCTCAGGAGGAAAGAGGAATACAGAGAAAGCTACTGGAAGGACATTCTCAGCAAACTTCCAAAGATGGCCTCAGAGAGTAAAGTTGCAAACCCAGGCATTTTTTTTTTTCTCTTTTTTAGGGGAGAGTCAGGATAACGAAGCCCTCTCTTAGATTTCCATGACTATTTAACTTGAATTTCAAGTGAAGGGCTGACTGAAACCTTCTGTATTTCCTGTGTGTTTCACACTTCAAGGTAAGACCTCATTATGTGTCACCTTTTTATTCCATGATAACAGTTTTAGTTTGTGATAAGAATGAGATGGTTGGATGGCATCATCAACTCAAAGGACATTAGTTTGAGTAAAGTTTGGGAGATGGTGAAGGACAGGGAATCCTGGCAAACTGCAGTCCATGGGGTCACAAAGAGTCAGACATAACTGGGTGAACAACAACAGTTTTAGTTTGTGATTACAAATATTTTACATAGATATGTTGACTACAGTGAGGGAAAGGCATTGTGGTTGGGGTTAGGGAGATGAAGGGAGAAGACTGACTTTAGGGAAAAAAATTAGAGCGGCTGCTGAATTATCCATGGATACTAAGCTGCACCTGTGGGGTGGGGACATTCTATTGTGATTGTTTTTTAAGGTTTACCCACCTAAATATTTGGGAGAGAAATTTTTCACATTTTGAACTTGTTTAAAATAAGATACACTTATCAATTAGTGACCTAACCTTGTGGAATTTAATACCCTGCAACAACTTCACCTAGGCACAATTATTATATGAGGAATTTAGATAACAAGAGTATTCTACTAACTGAGATTTCACCTATTACCAAAGCAAAAATGGATAGCCTATCCAAGCAATTAGGCTATCAACCACAGAGCCTCCTAAAACCAACTAGTATATATGTTACCTTCCCTAAGGAGACAGAAAGGGTCATAAAATGAAGATGTTGGCTTGGGTCTCTGCTCTAGGAACTGAAATGGCTCTGACATCTCTGAGATTTTCCATGTATTCCACCAGGTACTGGCTCTAGATGAAACTCATAAAACTCAGAATGTGTATTAGATTGACAAGTCTCTTTCTTTGACTTTTAGGAGTTTTAATAAGCTGTTCTATTTATTAAAAATTCTTCTCAAAATGGTAAATTTTTATTTATGAAACAAAAGAAATGATTGTTTTTGCTCAGTTGCTAAGTTGTATCTGTAACCCCGTGAACTATACTATTCCAGGCTTCCCTGAGCTTCACTATTACCTGTTCAAACTCACGTCCATTGGGTCAACGATGCCATCAAACCATCTCATCCTCTGTCTGAACAGTATGATAAGGCAAATAAAGAAATACCTATTTTTTTTGATAAAATTAATGCTTAATCAAAACATAATGGAAATTCCCTGTGTTATCCAAAGTTGAATCTAGGAATTTTAGTAAACTTTGAATAGTCATTTTCATGAAAAATATGAAATATTAGCATAGTATAGGGAAAATTAATTTCATAGATGAATCTTTCAGATTCATATATTTATTGTTAATTAACATGGGAAGCTAAAACAAACACATAAAACACATATTCTCAGTAAATCTGTACAGTATGCCTTTAATTCACCCAATTACTTACTTTTAAAGTGACATCACAAATGCATTAGCTAAGAAAAATGCAGATCAAAACCTGTAACTAGAGGTCAGAGATTTTGCTTTAAGAAATTTGAAACAATTTACAGATTGCTCAATCCATGCTCACACTTTGCCATTGAAACAGCAATAAGTTTGATAACTTTGATCATAATAACAGAAGGTACAATGTGATAAATTAGGAACAAGAGAGCAGAGCTGTCAATGAACAAAGGGCAAAGCAAAACTCTACACATTTTCCTCTTCAGTTTCTTATTCACTGAATTTTGACAATACTCAGATGAAGTACAATGCTTGTAACCAAAACCACACCTCTGCCTCTGTCTGTAAGAAAGATCACACCCATTACATGAAGCCTCACTGACTCCTCACCGCCCCCCTTCCACTGGTCAACCAGACTAGCTCATCTTTTCCCATGGAAACTCTTGAGCTACTCCATCTGACTCCTTCTAAGAGCTTGCCTGTCCCCTGTGTAACTAGATAATCTGTGGCTGGTTAGCAGCTCTCGGATATGCAGGAAGGGTCTGGACTGTTGGGCTATACCTCACATGTCGTGGGAACCTGTATTTTGAGGAAGAAACACTCTATTTAAATTGGTTTATTTTTGTTAAAGTTCTGGATGAGTTATTTATTGCCCCTTTGATTTTTTAAGCACTCAGTAAAGTTACCTGTTTATGAAAAAACTAATTTTAAAAATATCCAATTCTTTTTATGAAATTAATTTTTATTGGAGTATAGTTACTTGACAATATTATGTTAGTTTCTACTATACAGCAAAGTGAATCAGCTATACATATACATATATCCCCTCTTTTGCAGATTTCCTTCCCATCTGGGTAAAGCACTGAGTCAGGTTTCCTAGGCTATACAGTAGGTTCTCATTAGTTTTTTATATTTATATATTTTATACATAGTTTAGAAAATTAAAAGAATTTACTGGTTCCTTAACTCAATATTTTGCAGGAGAATTGGCTTCTTTAATGTAAATCAAGAGCTAGTTCTCTGCATTTCTCTGCTCTACCTTCTGTGGCTTTGCCTGGGTATTCCCTTAGTGCAGGAGTCTTGCCATCAGTTTCACACTTTGCATCAAGATGACTATCAATTTTCTAGGGCTGCCATAACAAAGTGCCACATATCAGGCAACTTAAACAAAAGGAATTATTTCCTCGCAGTTCCAGAGGCTAGAAGTCCAAAATGAAGGTGCCAGCAAGGCTGGTTTCATTCTGAGGCCTCTTTACTTGGCTTGTAGATGTCTATCTTCTCCCTTCATCTTCACATTGTTATTCTGTGTATGTCTGTGTCATAATCTCTTCCTTTTATAAAGACATTAGTCACATTGGATTAGACTTTACCCACATGACCTCATTTTACCATAATGATCTGTTTAAAGGTCCTATTTCCAGATACAATCTTATCAGTAGAGGGTTAGGACTCCAATGGATGAATTTTAAGAAAACATAATTAAACCTGTAACAGTGGTACTTGATGGGTGGTCAAAAGAGCAATTTAGACACCTAGAATGAAGTTCCTGGGAAAGAGTCATGGTTACTTCTAGTGCTTCCTGGAAAAAATTTTTGAAGAAATTCCAGCAAACATATAGTCATTGCTCTCAACAATTGCTTGAGATGAAATGCGTTCTTTTAGCACATATTATGGCCAGACAAGTGGGATTAGACTGTAATCAGGGTCCGTCATCAGCATTAAAGAGGAGCCCCAAATCACATGGAGGAGAATAGGGGAGCAGTGGTTTCCTGAAGAAAATCTGGGACACCGTTAGACAGGGGCAAGGATTGTAGACCATCCTAAGTAGCATGTGTACTACACTCTGTGTGTGTGTGTGTGTGTGTGTGTGTGTGTGTGTGTGTGTGTGTGTTCAGTCGCTCAGTCATGTCCGACTCTTTGCAGCCACATGGGCTGTAGCCCACTAGGCTCCTCTGGCCATGGGATTTTGCAAGCAAGAATACTGGAGTGGGTTGCCATTTCCTAATCCAGGGGATTTTCCCAATTTAGGGATGGAACCTGCATCTCTTGCATCTCCTGCATTGGCAGGCAGATTCTTTACCACTAGCACCACCTTGGAAGCCCATGTACTACAATAACCCAACATAAAAATGAAAAAAAATCGCTCAGACAATAGAATTAGAAAACCACTGTACTGCATCCACTGCAATAACTATTGGCACAAACAAGAAAACCAATGGGTGTAGAAATGCTGGGGAACAAGATATTCACTGGATCAAAGTGTCACTTTATAGGGTATATATTCAGTACAATGGAAAAGTCTGATCAATACCACTGGAACCCAAATGTTCAAATTTGGCAGGGAAATTTTGAGACAGGGAAATTTTATCACCTACACAGTATTTCCACCAAAAAAAAAGAAGTGTTTAACTTGAATTCTTTCGATCCAAAATGAGAGTATTTTTCAGCACAATTAGCTGGATGTTTTTAAAAAATGCCAATATCATGAATGAAAGACTCAGAAAGAATGGAAAATCATACTAGATTAAAGAAACCAGAAAGACATGACAAGTGAAATGTAACATATGATTCTTGATTGGATTTTGAATCAAATAAAACAACAGCAAAAAAGTTATGAAAGATACCATTGGAACAATTGGGGGAATTTGCATATAAACTCTATGACAAATTAGTGAATTGTCAGTGTTAAATTTACATAGTGTAATATTTTATTTTGTTTATAGAGGAGAAAATCTTTGTCCTGGGCAATACATGCTGAAATATATTGTGTATATTTAAATGCTAAAAAATCTCATGTGTCCCAGTGTTGGCTTCCTCTTTGGAAGTGAGATAGATGCTATTCTATCAAAAATAATAAAGGCTTTGATGTTTATTTTCTTGAAAGTTTAGTCTTTTATGATGTCAAATAACTATTGATATTCCTTTGGTTTCTTGAATTTTTCTTCTTCTTTAAAATGAAAAGTGTATAAAGTATGAAGGGTCTGTCACTTTTAAAAAGTATACTGCTTTCACACCAGAGAGAAACTGAAAATTGTAAGAACCTGTTTGTAACCTCCTCAAGAAAACCCATATTTTTTATGCAAGAGGCAATTGTGTCAGTGAAAAAAATTAGGGCATACCATAAAAATCTATCTGGGATATTTTTTAATGCTAACGACCTCACTTTTTCTCTCTGCTTCTCTCTTTTTGGTCTCTTCCCTCCCCCACTAAGAAATAACCCCCCCCCCCCCCCCGATTTCTTTTGTAGCTTTTTTCTTTAAGCAATAATTACTGAGCATCTTCCTTGTGATTTATAAGTAAACTTTTCTTTTCCTATGGGAAAATAACCAAGAGGAAAAGGACTAAAATCAAATTTTGTTTTTGAGAAATTCCATAAAAATAAGGACTCAAAACTACAGCTAAACTCCATAAAATACAATGCCCATTCATGCTCATTTCTTGATTTTATATTATGTGCCAAATATATAGCCTAATTCTGTAATAGAAATCACCTTAACTTTCTATAGAAATAACAAAGATGTCTGTTACAGGCCAAGTTTAATTGATAGCCCTATGTTCAGAGATGTATGTAATTGGTAATTGCATTAGAGGGTTCAAAGTGTGCCCAAGAGTTTCCAATTATTTTGCAACAATCCAGCTAATTTTCATCCATGATATCTTTCGTTAATCTAAAATTAGCTTTTTTCTTCCTAATATAATGAAAATTTGACAAACATACCCAGGTAATTACCATTACATCTCAACACTATGTTTTAAAAGGTGTATATGTGTGGCATGGGGATGGGTGTCATGGATTTATGAATTCATTCAGTTCTTGAATGCCAGCATCAGTTCTGGTAAATGATATGATATTACAAGCTACATCAACATTTTGTGGTTTAAAGAAAAGGCAACTTTTGATTCAGTTCAGTTCAGTAGCTCAGTCATGTCCGACTCTTAGCGACCCCGTGGAATGCAGCACACCAGGGCTCCCTGTCCATCAAAACTCCCTGAGTTTACTCAGACTCATGTACATTGAGTTGGTGATGCCTTCAAAACATTTAATCCTCTGTCATCCCCTTCTCCTCCCACCCTCAATCTTTCCCAGCATCAGGGTATTTTCATATGAGTCATTCTTTGCATTAGGTGGCCAAAGTATTGGAGTTTCAGCTTCAGCATCAGTCCTTCCAATTAATATTCAGGACTGATTTCCTTTAGGATGGACTGGTTGGATCTCCTTGCAGTCCAAGGGACTCTCAAGAGTCTTCTCCAACATCACAGTTCAAAAGCATCAATTCTTCGGCACTCTGCTTTCTTTATAGTCCAACTCTCATATCCATACATGATTATTGGAAAAACCATAGCCTTGACTAGATGGACTTTTGTTGGCAAAGTAATGTCTCTACTTTTTAAAAAACTGTCTAGATTGGTCACAACTTTTCTTCCAAAGAGCAAGTATCTTTTAGTTTCTTGGCTGCAGTCACCATCTGCAGTGACTTTGGAGCCCAAAAAAATAAAGTCTGTCACTTTTTCCACTGTTCCCCCATCTATTTGCCATGAAGCAATGGGACCAATGCGCCATGATCTTACTTTTCTGAATGTTGAGTTTTAAGCCAACTTTTTCACTCTCCTCTTTCACTTTCATCAAGAGGCTCTTTAGTTCTTCTTTGCTTTCTGCCATAAGTGTGGTGTCATCTGCGTATCTGAGGTTATTGATGTTTCTTCCTGCAATCTTGATTCCAGCTTGGGCTTCATCCAGCCCAGCGGTTCTCATGATGTACTCTGCATATAAGTTAAATAAGCAGGGTGACAATATACAGCCTTGACGTACTCCTTTCCCGATTTGAAACCAGTCTGTTGTTCCACATCCAGTTCTAGCTGTTTCTTCTTGACCTACATACAGATTTTTCAGGAGGCAGGTCAGGTGGTCGGGTATTCCCATCACTTTAAGAATTTTCCACAGTTTGTTGTGATCTACACAAGTCAAAGGCTTTGGCATAGTCAATAAAGCAGAAATAGATGTTTTTCTGGAACTCTCTTGCTTTTTCGATGATCCAACAGAAGTTGGCAATTTCATCTCTGGTTCCTCTGCCTTTTCTAAAACCAGTTGAACATCTAGAAGTTCACGGTTCACATATTGTTGAAGCCTTGTTTGGAGAATTTTGAGCATTACTTTGCTAGCATGTGAGACAAGTGCAATTGTGCGGTAGTTTGAGCATTCTTTGACATTGCCTTTCTTTGGTATTGGAATGAAAACTAACCTTTTCTAGTCCTGTGGCCACTGATGAGTTTTCAAATTTGCTGGCATATTGAATGCAACACTTTCACAGTATCATCTTTTAAGATTTGAAATAGCTCAACTGGAATTCCATCACCTCCACTAGCTTTGTTTGTAGTGATGCTTTCTAAGGCACACTTGACTGTGCATTCCAGGATGTCTGGCTCTAGGTGAGTGATCACACCATCATGATTATCTGGGTCATGAAGATCTTTTTTGTATAGTTCTTCTGTGTATTCTTACCACCTCTTCTTAATATCTTCTGCTTCTGTTAGGTCCATACCATTTCTGTCCTTTATTGTGCCCATCTTTGCGTGAAAATTTCCCTTGGTATCTCTAAATTTCTTGAAAAGATCTCTAGTCTTTCCCATTCTGCTGTTTTCCTCTATTTCTCTGTGTTGATCACTGAGGAAGGCTTTCTTATTTCTTCTTGCTATTCTTTGGAACTCTGTATTCCAATGGGAATATCTTTCCTTTTCTCCTTTGCCTTTTGCTTCTCTTCTTTTCATAACTGTTTGTAAGGCCTCCTCAGACAACCATTTTGCCTTTTTCCAATTCTTTTTCTTGGGGATGGTTGATCGCTGCCTCCTGTACAATATCACAAACCTCAGCCCACAGTTCTTCAGACACTCTATCAGATCTAGTCCCTTGACTCTATTTCTCACTTCCACTATATACTCATAAGGGATTTGATTTAGGTCGTAGCTGAATGGTCTAGTGGTTTTCCCTACTTTTTTCAATTTAAGTCTGAATTTGGCAATAAGGAGTTCATCATCTGGGCCACAGTCAGCTCCTGGTCTTGTTTTTGCTGACTGTATAGCACTTCTCCATTTTTGGCTGTAAAGAAGATAATCAATCTGATTTCAGTATTGACCATCTGGTGATAATCAACTTTTTATTATCTTTCACAATTCTACAATATAAGCTGAACTGAGTGGTTCTTCTCTCCCTGTGGTATCAGGTAGGAGTGTGGTCCTTAAACTCAATGCACCATGCTCAAGATGGCCCATTCATATGGCTAGCAGGAAGTGCTAGCTATGGACCAGAAGATCAGACTAAAGTGCCTCCATTCTCCTTCTCTTAGCCTCTCCACACAGCTTGGCTCATAGCATGATGGCTGGCTCTAGCCAATTCCTTAAGTCTAGCTTTGGATGGTACACACTGTCACTCCTGTCGCATTTTATTAGTTGAAGCAAATCATAGGCATAGGCCATATTAAAGGGAACTGCAGAAATAAAAAGCATAGTATTAACCACTTTACTTATATGTATACATGACATATAGTGCATTGCTGTATATCTGCTGTATATGTATGTAAATATGTGCATATATATTATACATGTATGTAGAAAAAGCACAATATTTACTATCATGGATATGTATATTCCTTCTTACTTCATATATGCTGCTGTTGTGCTGAAGATCAAAGCCACTAAAATAAGGTAAATAAATAAATAAATGTAGAGATTGGAAATGAAGATTTGTGATATTTGCAAATGGTTTGACGGTTTATGTAGGATATTTAAAGGAATCTACAGACAGTTATTAGAATTATTGCAAGAGTTTAGTAAGGCTTCAGAATACCAGGTCAATATCAAATGTCATCTTTATTCCTATAACCAAAGAATTTGAAAATTAAATTTTATGAGTACAACATTTAATGTAACATGGAACATATTAAATATCTGGGAATAAACCTAACAAATATGTGAACATTTCTAACAAAACTGTAAAACATTATTTTAAAAGGCTAAAGAAAACTGAGCAATAGAGAAATATATCATGTTCATGGATTACAAAACAATAATTTAAAGATGAGCTTCCCTGGTGGCTCAACAGTAAAGAATCTGCTTACAATGCAAGAGACCCATGTTCAATTCCTGGGTCAGGAAGTTCTCCTGGAGAAGGAATTGGCAATCCACTCCAGTACTCTTGCCTGGAATATTTCATGGACATAGAAGCCTGGCAGGCTAAGTTCATGGGAATGCAAAGTGTCAGACATGATTGAGTGACTAACTGTCAGCATAAAGATATCAATTCTCACCAAATTTATTTATCAATTCAATTCAATCACTATATGAGTGTGGAAATTGACAAGTAAAACCTAAAATTTGTATGCAAATGCAAAAAGCCAAGAATAGGTAAGTCCAGACTGAAAAAGAAGAAAACAGAGGTAAGTGTTGCTACACCAGACTTTAAGACTTACTTTTAAAGCTACAGTAATTAAGAGTGTGGAATTTTGCAAGGATAGCTAAATCCATAACAGAATAGAAAATACAGTTCAGAAGCAGATGCACACATACATGACTGCTTGATTTGTGGTATGAGTGGCACTGGTGAGCAACGGAGAACAGATTTTTCAATAAACGGTGCTGAATCAACAGGATACACATATGGAAACAAAAGAAACTTGATCTCTTCCTTATTTCATACATAAAAATAAATTTCAGATGAATTGTGTAATTAAACGTTAAAAACTAAAAGGAAAGCATTTAGATTATCATCTATTAAAACAGCCTCATGATCTCAGGATAAACCATAATTCTTCCAATATGATAATGTTATTTACTAAGTCCACACTCACTCTGCTTACCACACAATAGGTCAATAAATCTGAGACAGGGGTTTAAGACAATGATGGGACTTTGTTCAGGGAGCTGACTGATGGAGAAGATGGCAGACTACCGCTTCAAAATAACCATCTTATCGGGGTCTGAATGCAAGGTTCTTTTGCAGAGTCAGGGGGAAAGAAGCAATAAGGAACTAGTCAAAAGGCAGCACCAAAGGGAGAAGCAGTGGAAAGTAAAGTGAAAGCATCTTCAGTCTTGCAAAACATCGCCAAAGGAGTGACCAGCCTTTGGAAGAGGTGTGTTAATTCTCTTCTATTCAAAGGTAAGCAGAGTCAGATTATCTCTCTATGAGCTGAACAAAGGCACTTTAATTTACAGGCAGGTATAGGGGCAGGGTCCTCTGAGGCAAGCTATTAAGTATGATTATAATAACAAAAGCAATGAAAACCAAGTCAAAGAAACAGTTCCAACATGGAATCAGAATTGGTTCTTCTCTGCAACAAAGGGAACATAAAAAGGATCTGAAAATATTTGAAAGAATGCTTAACTTTAGTAACCATTATGAAAATACAAATTCAAACCACAAAGAAAGATGATAGTACACCCCCACCAAAATAACTAAAATTAAGATTGACAATGCCAATGCTGTTGAAGAGGAGAAGCACTGGGAACTATCATAGAAGGCTGATGGAGGATAAATTGAAACAACCTCCTGGAAAATAATTTGTCACTATATGCTGAAGTTAAATGTAAACATATCTACTGACACAGAAATTCCACTCCTAAGTATATACCTATGTAAATGCATACACATGTCCAGCAACAGACATGCACAAGAATTTCATAGCTGCATAATTCGTATAACAACCCCACATGGGAAACAGCCCTCTACTGTGCTGAGTGGCTTCAGTTGTCTCTGACTCTGTGCAACCCTATGGACTGTAGCCCACCAGGCTCCTCAATCCATGTGACTCTCCAGGCAGGAATCCTGGAGTGGGTTGCCATTTCCTCCTCCAGGTGATGTTCCTGACCCAGGGATCAAATCCACATCTCTTAGGTCTCCTGCATTGGCAGGCAGGTTCCTTACCACTAGAGCCACCTGGGAAAATGACCATCAACAAAACTGTCAAATAAATTGTGGCATCTTCATTTAATGGAATACTATATAGCAAAGGAAATGAACAAATAATTTAAGACACCACAGCATGGCAAAAGTGATAAACAGTTAAATAACAGGTTTAATAACAGTTAACAGTTAAATAATCTGTCAAAAGATTCAATGAAAGTTAAGTTAAATTATCCCTATGAAGTTTAATCTCTGGGTTGGGAAGATTCCCTGGTGGAGGGCATGGCAACATACCCACCGCACTTCACTGTAGAAGTGTATTCATCCTCTTTGATGCTCACTCAGTCTCCTGTCATTACTTGGAATCTATCTGATGCCCTTTTGAAGCTTTCCTGGTACCTCAGATGGTGAAGAATCCAACTGCAATGCAGGAGATCCAGGTTTGATCCCTGGGTCAGGAAGATCCCCTGGAGAAGGGAATGGCAACCTCCAGTGTTTTTTGCCTGGAGAATTCCATATTCCCTTCTAATCCTCTGGCCTTAAAGAAGAGTGGTCTCAGGAGGGGACAAAGGACTCCATGAACACTGACTGTGGGGTAGGTCTTAGTTAGAATCTGAAGACTAAGACCAACCAAAGACTAAAGGACAATTCTTAGGGACTGCAGACTTAGCAAGAGAATTATCCATCCTGTCAAATAGCCAAAGGGCATAGAGTACATGGCATGGGTGTCAGAGAGAACTCTGAGTAAAAGATGTGCAATACACAACATGATAATGCTTTCCTATTTAGGAGTCTTGGAAAGGAAGACAAGCTTTTGGAAAAATACAGACAACTGAAAAAGGAGAGAGAAGATTCCTATGAGGTGTCAGCAGTTTCATTACATGTGGTTCAGACTGTATATGACAGCTCTAAACATTCTTTAATCTGCATCTGAGGAAGTAAGATTTGTCCCCAAGAGATTTAACTATTGGTCAGCCTATTTTAAAAAATAATCACTGATTATTTTGATATATAGTTAAGACCATATGCCTTACAGTCAAAGTTACATATGTTGTAATCTCAGCATTTAGCATTTTGTCAACAGAGCATTTTTCTAACTGTGATGTGGCTAGATCAAGTAATATTTTTTAAGTGAAATTTTATAACCTCTAAAATTGACATAGTAATATCAGTGCATGTGTGCTCAGTCATGTCTGACTTTTTGTGACCCTATGGACTGCAGCCTGCCAGACCCCTCTGTCCATGGGATTTTCCAGGCAAGGATACTGAAGTGGGTTGCCACTTCCTACTTTAGGGGACCTTCTTGACCCAGGGATCAAACCTACATCTCTTGCATTGGCAGGTGGATTCTTTACCACTCCACCACCTGAGAAGTCCTTTAATAATATCTCCTAAACAGAATTATTATAAAAATTAAAAGAGATAATATGTGCTAAGTATACATTACAGTGTTTGCTAAAAAAAATAACTACTGAATAATGACAGCTATAATCCTAAAGACACATCAGTTTAGTTCAGTTCAGTTCAGTCACGTAGTCATGTCCGACTCTTTGCGACCCCATGAATCGCAGCACGCCAGGACTCCCTGTCCATCACCAACTCCCGGAGTTTATTCAAACCCATGTCCCTCGAGTTGGTGATGCCATCCAACCATCTCATCCTCTGTCGTCCCCTTCTCCTCCTGCCCCCAATCCCTCCCAGCATCAGGATCTTCTTTTCAAACAAGCCAGCTCTTTGCATCAGGTGGCCAAAGTATTGGCGTTTCAGCTTCAGCATCAGTCCTTCCAATGAACACTCAGGACTGATCTCCTTTAGGATGGACTGGTTGGATCTCCTTGCAGTCCAAGGGACTCTCAAGAGTCTTCTCCAACACCATAGTTCAAAAGCATCAATTTTTTGGTGCTCAGCTTTCTTCACAGTCCAACTCTCACATCCATACATGACCACTGGAAAAACCATAGCCTTGACCAGACAGACCTTTGTTGGCAAAGTAATGTCTCTGCTTTTTAATATGCTATCTAGGTTGGTCATAACTTTCCTTCCATGGAGTAAGCATCTTTAATTTCATGGCTGCAGTCACCATCTGCAGTGATTTTGGAGCCCAGAAAAATAAAGTCAGCCACTGTTTACACTGTTTCCCATCTATTTGCCATGAAATGATGGGACTGAATGCCACGATCTTAGTTTTCTGCATGTTGAACTTTAAGTCAATGTTTTCACTCTCCTCTTTCACTTTCATCAAGAGGCTTTTTAGTTCCTCTTCACTTTCTGCCATAAGGGTGGTCATATTCATACATACACACAAACACAAATTCAAGTAGCCCAAATTCTCAGGAAAGGATTTAGCACTCAGTCATATGAGAAATAACAGCAGCCGTTTAGATTTATCATCAAACCAAGGCTGGGGACTGTCAATCAAAGAAGAAATCGCGGTACTGAAGAAAATGGACATTTTTGTGGCTCTTGTGTGCCGTATGCATAGTGGCTATATAGGCTATGTTTTTCCAGTGAGTTGTGCCAGCCCATCCTGCCACCAGCAATGTGTAAGTACAGAAGTTTTGCAAAAAAAAATGCTTACAAAAGTATTGCATTTTTTGTCTTGACTAATTTTCTAGACTTTAGGAGATGTTTAATTAATTTTCATGACTTTAGTAGATGTTTGATTAATTCTTGAGATTTTTAGGAGATATTTAACAAGAGCTGTTCAGCTGAACCGATCAGTTTTCATCACTGGCATAAATTGATGAGGCTTATTAAACAAAGACCTGAGACAGCATAAGAAAAATTTTTGTCCTCTCAAATGGTATAAACTTAATCTAGAAGCTCATGCAGTTCTGAAGCTCTTTCACAAAGCATTTGCAATTATCCACAAAATGTGCTTCCAAAGAGCATTTTGAAGACTCAAAATTGGGGGTTATTTTCACACTTTCCAGTGTTTTCAGGCTTTCACTGGTTTTTAAATTAATGGAAAAAGTGTGACAAAACAAACAGAATTTTTTCTTATGAGTACCCGTTTGAAAGCCCATTGTGGGTTTTAACAGTAAGCCCCAGGTAGGAAATCCAGGGGTTTGTTGATGTCAGTACACATAATTTCTTATTTACTCTTAAAGAATAATTTGTTATGAAGCTTTCTGATTTGTAGTAATGAAATATGTCTAATCATCTCAAAAACGGAATAATCGTTGCAAGTGACAATTATCTGACAAATGGAATTAGGCCTTAAGAGACAAAAATGCTGAGCTTAAATAGTTTATGACAAACTGTTTTGTAATGGAACACTGAATATATATTGAAATATATATGTGTGTATGTATGCACATGCATATAGGCACACACACCTACACACATATATATGTATTATCGCTACTGTCTGCCATCATTTTTGGCCACAATATCTGAGATTACGGTTTTGATATCACAGATATGTATAATCATCCTATGATAGCATTTTGTCATTTTTTTCATTGTGCAAAAGGGGGTGTAACATGGACCCCCTGTGCAGCTAATAACTTCCAAGTATCTTAAGAAAGCCATCACAACACTGAATTGCTCTTTCATTTTCTGTTTAAAAAGAGAGGAGAAAGAAGAAAGGGTATATGAAGTCTATCATCATGTCCTCTACAATTTACGTGAAACAGCTCAATGCCACTGTCACCTGAAAAATGTACGACCCTTTCTGCCACTCTTAAGTCCATTTCTTATACAGTTATTTCTGTTTTATAGTAACTTACCTATCATTCTTGAGAGAGTAGCACCAAGGATAAGTTTGGTTTTTAAGGCAACTCACATCTCTTGTGCTTAAAGTATGGTGTTGAAGATGTTATTTACTAGATCAAACAGAATCCCCCTTATGAAAACATCTTAGAAAAATGTCTCTCAAGTCCTGTGCCAGTAAGAACTGAGCTTCTCATCAATAACTTACTTATTTTCATCTGATGCATGTTGGTTGTGTTGTAAATAAATGATTGTATATCTCTTTTTGCTTTGACTCAACACCAAATTCATGACCGACCTCTGACAGACTCCACTAGACCACACTTCATGGCTACTGTGAACCAATAATACGCGTGAATTCACTTTATTTTTCTTTTCTTTACTCTTACTTCCTTTTTAAATTCTTTTGAAACGAATTTTAAGCCCTCAAACCCTTCACGACAATGCAGGACAGGCATAAGTGAGACAGAATCACTGAATAGGTTACTAATATATTTCATTTGTGTATCTATACTGATTGAGCGTCTACCTTTCCCAAAGAACTATGAGAGATACCAAGATGAAATAAATAACTTATACCTCAGTTTTTTAAGAGGCATATTTACATGAAAGTGTCGGAAGAATATTAATGAGTAATAAGAATAGTAACATCTTGTGATAAAGGTAAATGAAAAGATATACTTGTCATAGAATCTAGCATAAATGCTCAATATATTTTAGTTGAATTCAATAGAGGTTATGTTAGAAATGGGCTTTCCTTGTGGCTCAGCTGGTAAAGAATCGGCCTGCAATGCTGGAGACCTGGGTTGGATCCCTAGGTTGGTAAGATCCCCCAGTATTCTGACCTGGAGAATTCCATGGAGTGTATAGTCCATGGGGGTCACAAAGAGTCAGACATGACTGAGCAACTTTCACTTTCATATTAGAAATGTACTTTTACAGATAAGTATAATTTGTATATTTTGATATGGGAAGAAATATATCAAGAAGTACTACAAAAAGTACAGAGAGAAACGGAACAGTGGCAAGAAATCACTGTAATGCACAGGGAAGGATGTATAGAAGGGTTTGGCAAGATCTTACAGTCATTTGCTCATTTTCAACACAAAAGGTTCAGCAGAAAGTACCTGACTCTCTAAAGTACATTTCAGTTTCAGTAGTCATAAATAGTACTGCAATGATAAATTTTTTTCAAGAGAAATGAAATTAAATCAAGCCTAAAGTCAAACGATTAATGTCACCTTGGGAGAGGGTGTGGCTGTTAATGGAAGGGCTAAAGGCTGCATAAGGCGTGAGGGGGCACCTCCTCTCCGCTCAGGGGCTGTCACCACCCCCACAGGCGCCAGGGATGGGTTCAAGGTGGCTCTGTTCTCGTAAAGTGTGTGAGTTTCTCTGCATGGGGCCTTTGCCCCAAAGGAGCAGAGTGCTGAAGCAAGCGGGGCTTCCTCACTTACACAAACCGCGTGCTCCATCTGTGTAGACAGATGCCTGTGACTCCAGTCACAAGCAGCCCGCGGTCGCATCTTCACCCCGGATCTGGGGCTAGGCCGTGGCAATCAGCGGGCGGGGTGGAGTCGGATTGGCCGGGCCTGGGAGTACAGCCGGGAATCGCGGCAATTCCCGCCGCGGCGCTACCGTCAGAAGTCTGGGCTGCTGCTGTGATTCTGTTTGAGCCGGTGAGGGGTTGCGACTGCTCCCCCTGGGCTATGCCCTGGGGCCCTGGGCGGCCTCCGGGTTCCTAGGCTGGGTCTTTTCTCGGATCCTGGCTGCCCTAGGTCTAGCACCAAGCTGGGGGTAGAGTGAGCAGGGCCGGCGGGTGTGCTCGGCCCGGGATGGGGAGCTCTGCAAGGCGGCAGCCTTTAGGGCAGACCTCTCTCTACCCTGGCTGGTGACAGGCCAGCAGCATGCGCTCCTCATGAATGGGGCCTGGGCTTCTTCAGCCTTTCTGTCTGTCCCAGCAGTTCTCCAAGCGGCCAAAGGTGCTTGACCTCCACACATAGGACCCCAAGATCGGGATGCCCACGCCGTGACTCAACCCACTCACCGTCCAGGTCAAGCGTCAGCTCATGTCATTTCCCTTTCCCTCTGATTCTCCTGGGGGAGGGGATCTTCCTGGTAGCTCAGATGGTGAAGAATCCACCTGGGCGATCCCTGGGTCAGAAAGATCCCCTGGAGAAGGGAATGGCAACCCACTCCAGTGTTCTTGCCTGGGAAATCCCATGCACAGAGGAGCCTGGAGGGCTACACAGTTCATCACGCTGCAGAGTCCGACCCGACGGAGCGACTAACCACCCCTCCTAGGAGCACAGGTCCCAACCCGATCACTCTTCCTCCCTCCCTACCCCATTACGCGTGTAACTTTCTCACAGCTCTGGTTATACAGGAATCCTTCTGCCAGGTTGCAGTTGGTTTTCCGTGAGAATTATTCCACCCGTGTGGGTGCACACTAAGGTTGCGTAAAACTCTTTGCGACCCCATGGACTGTAGCCCGCCAGGCTCCTCTGTCCGTGGGATTCTCCAGGCAAGAATACTGGAATGGGTTGTCATGTCTTCCTACCAGGGGATCTTCCCAACCCAGGAATTGAACTTGCATCACTTGAGGCTCCTGCATATAAGGCAGATTCTTTACCGCTAAGCCTAGGGAAGCAGCCCAAGAATTATCCCACATGTAACTATATTTTTGATGTGTTAGTGGTGGAAGTGAACTCCACGTCCGCTTACTCCACCATCTTGATCTCACATCTAAAATTTATGAGTATGAATGTAAAGTGAAATGTTTTCTAATAAATTCACTAATATTTTAGCAGTGGTTCCTGCTACTGAAAGGAGAGGATTGTGGAAGAGGGGAGAGGGGATTGTAATTTTTACCCTATACACTTTATATTATTTGAATTTTTCATAATGCATATGTGTTTATGTATCACTTGTGTTATTTAGATTTTTAAAGAATAAATCTTGGTTATTTAAGAAAAATGTCAAAACGAGGCTCTCATGTTTGCAAATATAACTGTATTTCACAGTTTTGCCATTTGCTCTCTCAGTTTGCTTTCTCTAAGAGTATTTACATAATCCAGACAGAGTTAATTTAATTTTTTTCAGTCATATTTACAGTGGTCCACTTGGGTAGTATATTGTAGAGTAAGGTCAAATCCAGCCAAACCTGTGAATCGTTAAAGGTTTTATTTTCACTCCTTTTCCCTGCAATCCTGTCCATTCTATAATTCTGGTATGTCTAGAGCCCTCCCGTCAGTTGCCAAGGCCTAGCTGTGAGTGCCAGACCAGCTCCTAGCAACACCAAGACCCATTGATAGCGCCAGGCCAGTTCCTCACTGCCAAGGGCCCCTTTTCTCTCTCTCGGGGAGGACAGTGAGATGGAATGCACCTTTTGCCCTCTGCTTTCCACTTGTTCCTCATGTAATGCAGGAGGTAGAGAAAATTTTTTGAGGTCTCCAGGGGAAAAGTGGAGGACAAAAACTACACAGAATCCTGTAATTCCTGGGAACAGAGAGAAGACACTTATATTCCTGATAGAATCATGGAGACACTGTACTGGCTGACTAACGTCTGGCATTCTTATAATGCAAAACAAACCAACGAAAAATCCCTGTTTAATTCATGCATAGTTAATGGTCTTGCCGTGATTTACAAACATCATCTCTGCCTACGTGTCCTGTCGCTTCAGCCGTGTCCAACTCTTTTCTAGACTATGGACTATATAGCCTGCTAGGCTCCTCTGTCCATGGGATTCTCCAGGCAAGAATACTGGAGTGGGTTGCCATGCCCTCCTCCAGGGGATCTTCCAGACACAGGGGTGGAAACCACATCTCTTACGTCTCCTGCATTGGCAAGCAGATTCTTTACCACTACTGCCAGAGAACTCCAAATGGAAATTCGGGGAAATGGGGTGGGACTGGACCAGGCTGTGGCAGCTCCTCTCTGTCACCAGGGAGGCTCCTCTATAAATCATGTGGCGGCGGCAGCTGGTTCAGGAGCTGTTCCTCCTCTCAGGGAAGAGCAAGTGGAAGTAGCTATGATTGTTTTACTCTCCTGCACTGTTCCTCAGAAAGGGTTACAAAAGGAGTCCCTACAGAAATGTACAATATCCTTGGGCTCTTTTGCCTGCCAAACTCAGATTTCATTTGGTGAGATTCTTCTCCCACATAATTCCACCAGAGCTGACTCTCTTCAAGACCTCCAGGGGCACACTCCAGACCTGCCATTCAGACCCATATCAGGGGTTTAGGGATGGGAACACAGTACAAGCCAAGCCAGCTAATATCAGACCTGGGACTTTTGCTAAACTGTTAGAAGAGATACTCTATTTGCATTGAGTTCACTCAGATGGTAGAAGGTAGGCTAGAATGTCTAGTAATTATTCTTACTACTTCCTGGGTGCCTGAAAGGAAGTTCATACTTAATAAGGAAGATCTGAAAGATGGAAATGGTATTATGTGAGGTCCTAGACCCAACCATGCTCATTCTGGCCACAAGCCAACAAATTTCCTTTTTTTCTCAAACTAGTGCTATTTTCTTGAGTTCTTGAGTGATACTTCTATCACTTACAACCCACAGAATCCTGATCACACAGTTATACCACAGAATAGCCTTTCCTTGACAATTAGAATTTCAGTAAACTATGGGCAGGGAGGATGGGGTAAGAGGAGTTATGCCAGGAAACAGATTAAGACTCAAAATAATCGAATGCTGGGTGCTTTCACATATAGGCAATTTGTGAAATATTGGAGATGTTATAGGTTTGGTTCCAGACCATTGCAATAAAGTGAATACTGTGATAAAGTGAGTCACTTGAATTTTTGGTTTCCCAATGCATATAAAAGTTATCTTTATACTCTTCTGTGATCTAGGCTTTCCCAGTGAGTCAGCGGTGAAAGAATCTGCCTGTAATGCAGGAGACACAGGAGATGTGGGTTCAATCCCTGGATCTGGAAGCTCCCCTGGATGAGGAAATGGCAACCCACTCCAGTATTCTTGCCTGGAGAATCCCATGCACAGAGGAGCCTGGTGGGCTACAGTCCATGGGGTCACAAAGAGTGAGACACTACCGAAGCAGCTAAGCACTTGTGCAGCCTACGTGTGCAATAGCATTATGCCTAGGAAAAAAACTTACATTCCTTAATTTAAAAAAAAAAAAATTGTGTTGTTCAGTTGCTAAGTCATGTCTGACTCTTTGTGACCCCATGGACTGTAGCCCACCAGGATCCTCTGTCCATGGGATCTCCCAGGCAAGAATACTGGAGTGGGTTGCCATTTCCTCCTCCAAGGGATCTTCCCAATTCAGGGGTCAAAGCCGCATCCCCTGCATTGCAGGCGGATTCTTTACCACTGAGCCACCAGCGAATTGCTAACTGTTACTGTCTGAGCCTTTGGTGAGTCATAATTATCCTTTTGCTGGTGGAGGATCTTGTTTCAGTGTTGATGGCTGCTGACTGATCAGGGAGGAGGTTGCTGAAGTTTGGGGGTGACTGCTGAAGTTTGGGGGCAATTTTTTCAAATTCTCAAAGTAAAATGGTCAATGGCTGTCATCAGTTCAGAGGCAGGGAAAAAGGAGAAGGAGATGCATTGATGACAAGTGACTTTTCAGGAGAGTGAAACTATTTGTATGATTTTTAGGATAGTGCAACTGTTCTTTAATAATGAATATATGTAGTCACACACCTGTTAAAACCCATAGAATGTGCAACACAAAGAGGAACCCTAATGTAAACTATGAATTTTAGTTCATTAATAACATATTAATATTGGTTCATTAGTTGTAAAGAAAATTACCACACAATGCAAGCTGTTATTGAATGAGGAAATTGTTATGAGAATGGAAGACAGACATATGAGAACTCTGTACTATCTACTCATTTTTCCTGTAAGCCTAAAACTTCTCTAAAGAATAGTTTATTAAAAATAATTTTAATGTGGTTCATGAGAACATATCAGGGAAGTCAAGCTTTGTTTTTTATTTAATTTGCTTAACATTTTGGCTTTAAATTAGTTCTTGGGGCTTCCCTGGTGGTCCAGTGGTTAAGACACCACTCTTCCATTGTAGGGAACATGGGTTCAATCCCTGGCATGCTGTGGGGTATGGCAAAAAAATTTTTTTAAGTATTCCTTTTGTAATATTCTTGTAAATTTTATGGCAAAATTATATAGAGTAATCATTTTTTTCAGGCTTATGTATATCTTAGAACACTCTATAGAAACATTCTTAGTTAACATTTTACTTTTAGCAATTTTTATTGTCTTTGAGATAGAATTTACTCAAGGTTTGATCTCTGTTGAAGTATATCAGTGAGTGAAATGGCAGGTTTTACTTAAATCTATATTCATTAAAATTTTTAAATGAATGACAAAACCTACCTGAAAATATATTAATGGCTTCATAAAGTTTGCTTTTTAAAAATAATTCCTTTTTTCCTCCCTTGAGTTTCATCTCATTCATTTATAAAAACATCATCCACATTTTTCTATGGATCCTTGTAGGACTGAGACTGCCTACTCAACAAAGTCCTCAGGATCAAAACATGACTGCCTTTTTCCTTAGGCATTTTAGTGTTTCCATTTACTGTCTTTTTGTTATTGCCAAGTTCTTTAGGGGAAAAAAAAAGTTCTCCTTTGGAGACTGTAGATCTTCCTGAGAGCTAGCGTAAGGATCTCTCATTGCCCATAAGAGGTAGCCTACCAAGCTAAAAATATCAGTGTCCAGGAAGGTACTAAAGACCTAGCTACTTCAACATTTAAATGAAACATAGAATAAGCCAGGAAATAAATTGATTCTAGAGACAGGTAACATGAGAAATGTGAGATATAATGTAATAAACTATTCTTGATTGAAGGCAACTATGAAAAAATTAATAGCTTAATGATATTTCCCTGATAACTTTTCATTCATACATGCTCTAATTTAATTTTAAAAATTAATTAAATAGCAACTGTTAAGGCAGATGAGTATGTTGGATTTGTATAGTTAATTTTGCGCTCAATGGGCTTGACGTTAAAATATTTATTTGGTGATCTGCAATTAGCGACCTAGGTAAGGGAAGGTGTTGGCCCCTTTCATCTCCTTAATGTGATCAGGTTCTCTGAGGTCCAGCACGCCTGACTCCAGCACTGCGCCCTCTGCTGGACCTTGTTCTCCCATTTCTAAATCTGTGGGAACAGGAAATGAATGCCACCCACACCTTGGAGATGGGGGAAAGAACTCTTGCCTTTTTGCCCTGAACTCCTCCACTTACCCATTTCATTTATATCCCACCAGTACTTCCAGAAGAAGAGATACCAGATACAAGAGATCCAAGTAAATCCCTACAACTGTTTATCAACTTTCCTCGAGTTTCAATACATGAAATCTCTCTAGCCTTCTCTGGGGATACCCCTGTGCATGTGTTAAGATATAACATAACTGATTATGTTCAATGCCATACTTTTTTGCTCTACCTTTGATGACATAGCCCTTTGAGACTTGTGACCAGCAAAAATTTATTCTTCTAAAAAACAATTTTTGTTCCTATTTCCACTACACTTTGAATGGCAACAAACTCGTCAAATGAAAAAAAAAAATCACTTAATGTATCATATGTTTTGTAAATTCACCAGAGTTTGAAATTTCTCATCCCTTTTTAAGATGGTGCTGCCGCTGTTTGTCACTAAGTCATGTCTGACTCTTTGGACTATAGCCTGCCAGGCTCCTCTGTCTATGGAATTCTCCAGGCAAGAATACTAGAGTGGGTTACCATTTCCTTCTCCAGGGGATCTTCCAGACCCAAAGATCAAACCTGTGTCTCTTGCATTGCAGGTGGATCTTTTACCACTGAGCCACCTGGGGAGCCCTTTTTAATAATGCTGATTTTATTATTGTTTAAATAATTCCCAAATGAACAATATTAATTTTACCAACGTCTTTTTAAAAAAAGAACTCATAAAACAACTTGATAAATGATTATGCGTTTACTTTGTAGTAAAGGAAAACAAAGTCCTTTGTGAAACTTTTATTTGGGAATTGTGAACATTGCCCTCTAATATTGGTTTCGTATTTAAATATTGTACATAAGCTTACGCCGAAAAGCCCATCACTTCCTTTTCTCATGGTAGATCAAACTGGTCAAGGACAGGGACTGGTAACTTAGGTGCCATTGTGAGGATATTCTTCAGACTGAATTGGCAAAATACAAACAAACAAAAACGTAGGTACTACTCAGAAAACCAGGGAATTAATCCAATTCAAAGTAATCCACTGCTCTTCACCGAAGTCAATAAGCACAGCCAAATAAAGAATGAAAGTTTCCACAACCCTTGTCCACTTCTTTTTTTTTCTCCCTATTCTTCCTTTTTCTACTCTCCATCTTTATTCTCCAGCCCAACTTTTCCTCTATCACAGACTGAATAATTTGAAATATGTCCCACTAAATACTGAACAACTATTAGTTATCACTCTATTAAAGACATGCATCTACCTCTCCCAGTTCCCTGAAAAGTTTTTAATCCCTCATTCTTATTTCTTTTCTCACAGTTTATTCTCACCCTCTATCTACTCTCATGTATTCTTTTCTCTTCTAAGTCCTGACTGTTGATGTGAACAAAATTTACATTCAAATAAAACATAAAGCTTTTTCTTTCTTCAGATTTTTCTACCAGTTGACTGAGATTCCACTAGGGAATTAAAATATACCTGCTTCGAGTTTTTTAAATGCCTGTTGATTTCTTGCCTTTACTCCCAATGTCCCTACAGAGAGGAGGATGGACATTTTGAAATCGGTTTGAATTGATAAAGCACTTTGCCCTTATTTAAAAAGCTCAAGTTGCATCAACCTCTCTTTTCATTCACTAAACAGATTCTGCAGCCCTGCTCATCAGAGAGAATTAGGACTCCCTTGCCTGCTTTGATCCAAAATATCATGCTTTCATTAACACAAACATCTCCTGATCTCTGCCAGTGCAGTTTAGATTTTCAAATTATGTATGTGCATCATTTATCAAAATGCTGTCAGGCTTCAGGTCTGCCAGACATTCAAACAGGGAGATCCCATGGCATATATGTGGATTGATTTTAAGGGAGGGGTGTTGTGATTGCAATCTTGGTCCCTAAAGTAGCTATAGTTAGCTGTGTGTTCTTTAAGGAAAGAAATGTGGTAGTAAGGACCAAGGATGAGGTCTCACATCTTAAAAAGCAAAATGCAGATTCCCATCTACTCTTTTAAGTTACAGAAGAGATAAAATGGCATTTTGTATTGATAACAGTGTGACTTTGGTGAGTGAGTTGAAAACAAAGTAGTGTTTTTAGTGATATTACAAACATGCAGCAATGTACCAGTAACAATTTTGATATTTGGAAAGTGGAAACACACAGGAAGTTCTAATCTTAATGGAAAATGCCCTGAATCATTTGGCCTGTGTGCATGCCTTTCGACAATTTTTTTTCAAACTCAAGTCTTCAAAATTATCTTCACATCTGTCTTCTTTGTCCACTCTAACCTTTTCTGAAACAGAGAAAAATAAATACCACTATAAAAAGCAGCATTTATACCACCCAGAGACTATAATTACAGACTGTGTCCAAAATTTCAATTTTAAAATTCTAGAGAGTAAATAAACAATATATAAAACTAACAGATGACCCAGATGCTGGAATTATCCGACATGGACTTTAACCATATATTCATATTATCAAGAAAACACATGACAAGTTGGAGGATTTAACCAGATAACAGGAACCTATAATAATGAATCAAATAGAAACTCAAGGATTGAAAAAAATACAGTGACTGAAACAAAGAACTAAGTAGATAGGTTTAACAACAAGCATGAAGACCAGATACAGCTGAGGAAAGAACTAGTTAACTAGAAGCTAAGTATAAAATACCATAATGGAAGCCTGAAGGGCAGAAAGAATAGAAAATTCATGTAAGAGTGAAAAGGACTTATGGGACACAACAAAAAACTCCCACATGTGTATAGCATCATCTCCGTTCAGAAGGAGGCAAGAACAATATTTAAGAGTAAACGTCAAAAATTTTCCAGTTGATGAAAGATATCAAGCCATAGATTCAAGAGATGTTCCAAACTGCAGACAGGGTAATGAAAAGAAAACCACACCAGCATACATTACAGTAAAAAAGCTGAAAACCAAAGACAAAATGTAAATCACAAAAGGATTCTGAAAGAAGGGTACTTTATTTTCAAAGGAACAACCATTTAGCTAAAAAATGAATCTTCAACAGAAAAGACACAAGACAGAAGATAATGGAATGACATAAATATGATGTGAAAAAAAATCTGGCAACCAGTGAAAATATTTTTCAAAAGTAAAACAGTGTAGAGATTTCTTGATCATCAAAGACTAAACACATTAATCAAGCAGCCTACATGAAAAGGCATGCTAAAAGTAGTCCTTCAGGCAGAAGGAAAATGATTCCAAAGGGAAACACAGCAATATAGGGAAAATTATATAGGCTAAATTTGGGGCACAGCTAAAAGAATATTGACTATACAAAGTAATAATAATATTTTAAGGGCAGTAAAATATATGTAGAATTTAAATACATGACAGTAATAACACTATGGCAGCTGGAGGGTTGAGGAAGGTTCATAGAGTTCAGTGTCATAAAGTCTTAGTATTTGCTGGATTATGGTAAGGGAACTAATTTATGTTCATCCCAATAATCCAAGAATAGATGTTTATTTTTGGGAGGAATTACTAAAACAGTAGTGCAAGGAAGTGCAACAAACATGGCAATAGAAGAAAAATAAACAGAGTGTTCCAAAATGTATTAGTTCAAACTGAGGAAGGAGGGGGGAAAAGGTATCTTAAAACAATTGGGAAGTATCAGGTTGAAAATAACAAATAATGTGATAAATACTAGTTTATATTTGTGCATTCATTGATTATTTAGAAGTAGCTGGGAAGTATGATGAGCGAACAAAATCTGTACTGTGTGTTTAGTCATGTCCGACTCTTTGTGACCCCACAGACTGTAGCCTACCAGGCTCCTCTGTTCATGGAATTTTCCAGGCAAGAATATTGGAGCAGGTTGCCATTTCCTACTGCAGAGGCTCTTTCTGACCCAAGGATTGAACTCATATCTCTTGCGTCTCCTACTTGGCAGGCAGATTCTTTACTACTGAACCACAGGGAAAGCCCAAACAAAATCTAATTGACCTCAACTGAAAATTATGCTATTGCTAATATCATGAAACAGTTTTTCTACAAGGAAATTTTAAGAGTATCAATAGCTGAATTTTGCATAATTATAATGTGAGAAGCATTATGTTAATATATCCCATTTTATGTTTTGTTTCATAGACAAATATATATTTCTTTCAAGTGAGCTTCAGACTAGTTAAGTGCCAGCTCACACTGAAACAGCAGATCTGGGAACAGAAAACAGTTTTTGTTTCTTTTTATTGTTTTGTTTTATTATACTCCATAATTGATACCCTCAGTCATCATCATACATGTCAATTTTCTGAAAAAGAAAAACTTATTATTCCATGCATTTTTAAAATGCAGTCATAATGTGACATGGAGACATCACAGCAAATGTGTGAAACAAATTTTCAAAGAGAACAAAAAAAGTATTATTTACATTACTTAAATTCCAATAATTAGTCCAAGTATTGATTCATTGAACAAACTTTCATTAAGTATGTGTTAAGTGTCAGGCTTCATACTAAGCCCTGATGATATAATATTTATTAATGCAAAATGGCAGAGATTTGGTCCCTGCTGCATGGGGCTAATAATAATAGTAAATATAAATTAATATATTTCCTTCATTAGATAATACTAAGAGAAAACAAACATATAATCATACACTTTCTTTGTTTTATAAAGACCTCAAAGAGATGCTCTGATAAAGAATTATTTGTGAGGGCTCTTTTAAGTGATATGATGAAGGAAAATTTCTCTGAGAACATAACCCTTAAGTCAACAGATCTTTATAGTTAGGGTAACTGTATTTTATATTAGGGCTTCCCTGGTGGCTCAGACGGTAAAGAATCTGCTTGCAATGCAGGGGACCCAAGTATGGGAAGATCCCCTGGAGAAGGGAATGGCAATCCCCTCCAGTATTCTTGCCCGGAGAATCCCATGGATATAGGAGCCTGGTAGGCTACAGTCTGTGGGGTCACAAAGAGTCGGACATGACTAACCACACAGTACAGATTTTGTTCGTTCATCATACTTCCCCATACATGGGGTCACAAAGAGTCGGACAAGATAAAGCATACACAAGATAAGCATACACACGTATTTTATATTGCTCAGTCTGGAACATTTTTGAGAATGAAAGGGGAGCAATTCTGATATATATGCAGGGTACCATGGCAAGCCAGAATATGTATTCATCCTCTTTCTAAACTAAAGAAAGGAGTGGGTTATGTCCTGAGTGCAACTGGAAGACACTAAAAGGTTTGATTGGGTATACTGATTGTCTGAGTTACATTTTTAAAACTCCCCTCTAGATGCCAGAAGGAAAATTGATGAAGTAAGGGGCAAAATGGAAAAGAGACAAATTCTGAGAACATGGCACCCATCTAGATAGGAGAGTATTAGTAGCTTGGATTGATGAAGCATGAATATAGAGAACAGTAGCAAACTGAAGATGAATTTTACAGTGCATCAACAGCTAAGGTGAAGTTGTATAAAATATTACATTTGCATTTTAATTAATATTTTAATAAACACACAAGCCATTATTTTAAATACTGTGAAGTGATCTGGAAACAGGATTCCTAACAGTATTAACAGAGATATAAACATGAAATAAAAATTGTTCACTTGTAGCAAAAAACCATCAAGTTAAAAAAATTATCCACTAAGCAGTTTCCCCTTCTTCCCTACCAACTCTGGTTTTGAGTTTTTTATCTAATTCACATCCACTTATAAATTTCTATACATCTGTTTATAAAGACTATTAATCTCTTATGCAGCAATATTTTCCCAGCCTATTGTATGTATTTTCACTTTGGGTTATTTTGGGGATCTTTTGTCATTTAAAATACTAGTTTTTAAATTCGTATATAGGAAGAAATCTAATTTTTTCCTTATAAATACTGTTTCCTAATTTAGAAAAGTTTGCCCCATCCAAAATATTGTATAAATATATACAAAAAAGTAATCTATTATTTTATATATTTACTTATATATGTCATTTAAATCTCTAATACATTTGAAATGTATTTTTGTATATGATCTGAGAATCTAGCATTATCCATCACATTAAAATGCACCGTATTTTCCAATCTGAACTGAAATTCCACCTTGGGTTTTATAAAGTCTTAAATCGATTTCTGTACGCTCGGATATGCTCCATTATGTGTCTATTTCTGTCCCAATATATCTTACTTTTATTGGAATGACTTTAGAGCAAGTTTGGGAAAGGAAGTTCCCTGTACCCATCCTTCTCCCACCCCTTTCTCTTGAAAAAGCTTTTTCATCACACACACTCACAGACACAAGCACACACACACAGAGCAATAGCTATTTCTTTGAAATAAAACACACTGCAAAATGTATGACACAAATTGTTATAATCCCCATTCTCTAATTCCTCCAGTTAACCACTATTAGTATGTCAGTGCATCTCCTTCCAGTTTTTTGGCTAAGCATTTTTGTACATCTAAATACATTCTAGACTAATCTTTTTTTTTTTTAACTGATGACAGTTTGATTCAGGCCTACATTATCTATGACCCAAAATATTTATTACAAAGGCATGTCATAGACTCAATGATGGAACTGAATCAAGCATTAGGTAATTATTACGATAATAAGGTAATTATCGTAAAAATTTTCACAGTATCCTTTTATTTTCAGTCAAAATTCAGTGGTTTTTTGGGGTTTTTTTTTTTTTTTTTTTGCTTAATGACCTTTAGCAAATAACTAGCTTCAGTCCTGGAGTGTGTGAGCATATGGCACTGAACAATGGACAAGAGTTCAAATGCTGATTTTGTCATTTACAGGTGTATTTTAAGTAGCACTATTTGCGAGGTAAGATTCTAGATTCTAGCAAGTTGGCACTGAGAAAAAATAAAATCAAGAAAGTCCCTGCACTCAAAGAACTTACACTTTAGTGACAATATCTGGGCTTGAATCCTGGATCCAGCATGCTTAGATTTGTCATCTTACACAAGTTGATTAACTTTTCTAAGCCTCTATTCCTTTGTTGTTGTTGTTAATTTGCCAAGTCATGTCTGACTTTCTGCAACCCCATAGACTGTAGCCCACCAGGCTCCTCTGTGCATGGGATTTTCCAGGCAAGAATACTGGAGTGGGTGCCATTTCCTTCTCCAGGGGATTTTTCCTGACCCAGGGATCAAACCTGTGTCTCTTGCATTGCAGGCAAATTCTTTACCACTGAGCCACCAGAGAAGTTCGTTCATTTATCTAATTTAAAACAACAAAAACAAGAAAAATATGGGGGACAGGAGGCAGGTGATATAATACATATCATGTAGGCTGTTGAAGAAACAGATATTTGATAGCCTGATAGATCATGAGACTCATTCAGTATTAGCTTTTTTACTGACCTATATATTGGTCCTCTTTTTCAACTTACTTCTTACCCCACATATTAGAGCTCATTTTGTTTTGGTCCTTAACACTTTTTCCAATGTATTACTCAGGGAACAAGCTAAATATTTTTAACATTTTTTTTTCATTCTGAAAATTTGATGAATTTGCATCCATACTTAAAAATGAAGCAGAAATTGAAGTACTAAAAGATTATAAAGATTTTTCATCTGGGAATAAAATTGAAAATAGTAATAAACATGAAAATAACTAGATTTTGCTCTCTTTTATAATTATGTAACCAAACTCCAACATCCTTTTCTTCTTCCCCATATTAGTAGAATTTAAACTGAAAAAAACACCTCTCCCCTTCCCCTTTTCTCCCTCTTCTCTCTCTCCTATTTAGTAGAGACTAAGAAAGCAGAAATCTTATTGAGATCTTTGCTGCATTTCTGGTCCACACCCAATGGAAAAAGAATAAAGAAGATTCATTCAACCAATAATCACCGAGCACCTATAAAGGGTTTCCCAGATGGTGCAATGCTAAAGAATCCACCTGCCAATGCAGGACACGGGGCTTCGATCCCTGGGTCCGGAAGATCCCCTGGAGTGGGAAATGGCAACCTGCTCCAGTATTCTTGCCTGGAAAATTCCATGAACAGAGGAACCCAATGGGCTCCAGACCATGGAGTCACAAAGAGTCAGACAGCACCGCACAGCCAGGGGAAAAAAATCCCCCATAAAGTACCAAGAGGATTTCCCTGGATGTCCAGTGGATGCAGGAGACAAATTCAATCCCTGGTCCAGGAGATCCCACATGCTGCAGAACAGCTAGAGCCCATGCACCACAACAAGAGAACCCATCGCAATGGAAGCCCAGGCGCTGCAACTGGAGAGCAGCCCCTGCTCACTGCAACTAGCGAAAAGCCTGTGCCCCAAGGAAGACCCCAGCACAGCCAAATATAAAAATCAAATGTGTATATATGTATATATAAGGTACCAGCAGCTCTTCCAAATCCCAGGGAAATTCTGGCCCCTGCTCTCAAGGAGCCTACATTCCCAGTAGGAAGCACAGCTCTGCTGCAGCTACTGGTGTGGAGGTTGCTGCCTTCCTGTGAATGTACTGAAGAGTTACGGAATAAACTGGAGATAATGGGGACAATCAATTTTTAGCCTAGTACAGACATTTAACCAGTCTTTCATTCAGTCTTTTCTCAAATTCCTTCAGCAACAGGGAACTCAATACTTCACCTTTTCCATTTTTAATAGGTTGAAACATTAAAAATTCTTATATTTTTTTCTGGCTTTTCCAATATTTAAAGGCAGCTTTATACCTCTTTTTCAACTCACAGCCACACAGCTTCCCTAAACCAGGCTAAAAACATCCAGTCTTTCAGTCATTCTAAGTGTAATATCATTATCATTGTTGCCAATATCCCCCCAATATTCACAGTGATTTAAAGTAGTCTCTCTCTATATATATAGACTGACCTGCTCAGAATATAGTAAACCATTCCTTTCAATTTGGGTTTGAGCACTTTAGGATTGAAATACTGTAACACTAAAGGCCATGGTCACCCTAACTGGCTGGCTTATATTAAGCCTTTGCGTCTATGAGGATATTTCACGTCTTTATTTCTCCATGGGCAAACAGCTAAACCTTACGGGGTGGTGATATGTGGACAAGCAGGTAAGCAGGCAACCTGAATGAAATTATATCACTTCTTGAGATTGAGTACCATCTATGTGACTTAGTGATTATCATTTAAATTCATCAAAATTTAGCTATCAACTAGGAACATCCTTCAGGCCCAGAGCCAAAAGTAAAGTTTAAAGCTTATAGAAATCTAGGCAGTTCTATAATCACTCAAGTAAAATTATTGACACAGAACTTCATGTGATCAAGGATATTATATTACTATATTACTATGCCACTTGAAATATGGATATTTGCTGGCAGATAGGTTACAAAAACAGATTATACATAAGCCTTTTGTGACTTCTTGGGAAAATGTGATTTCTTTCATTTAAATCTAAATATTTATTTTACATAAACAGGTTCCATTCACTTGAAACAATTTGAAAGTTAGTAGAAATACTCAAGAACTAGGTTTTTAAATTTTTAGGAAGATACAGAATATCCCAGATCACCACATTATAATGAATTTGTGAACATTTACTCCACTCTAAAAGAGAAAATAAGTTACTTTTGCACTACCAAATATATAATATGCATATAGTTTTGAAAAAATTATTTAACATAAGTGTTTTTATTTCTAATTAACAACTTTTCAAAAGTTTTCAGGAAGGACTAATAAATATGTGATATAGTTCTAAGCAAAAGAATGCCTTGCTAACCCACAAAGCAAAAGATGTATAAAAATATGTAGGAGGAGGAAAAAAATATTTTTAATATATGTTTTGATTATCTTTGTAAATAATTACAGATGCTATAGCAGTCAAAGGAAATTTCAGTATTCAATAAATGTTTAGAAATTTAGGACTAGATGAAAGAGTTAAAATTCTTGAATTTTTGAAATTCTTCTTTAATGAGAAATAGAATCTAAAACAATGACAACAATAATAATTATAGTATTTACAAAGACTTTGGAATTTTCAATATTCCTGTGTCTGTGCTTAAAGCACATAAAATTAAAATGATGCAGTCACAATTTGTTTCTTGACTATTTTATATTCAGTAATTTTTAATGAAGCAACTAAATTAGGCATAACTTAGTGCCGCTTTAATGTAGTTATGATGAATATATTTTACTTGATTAAAAATGATAAAACTAGGGAGCCTTAAATATTATCTTAAAAGATTAACTACTGTGTCAATTACAAATCTAGGGGAAAGGTATTTATAAGGGAATAACTATTCTGAACAGTAACTTCCTTTTGTTCATTTCATTTAATTAAAGACTCAATCAACTTTCACTCTTAATACTAAAATTTTCCTAAATTACACATTGGCTTGCAAATGGAAGGGCATACAGCAGGGCTGAGTTAATTTAACACTAGTGAAGATTCAGAAAGTAATCCATTTTTATTTAAAGGAGTGGGGGAGACTACTTGGCAGACTAGGGTGATTTATTTAACTAAATAATTGCCAAATTCTACATTGCACTTTGTGTTACATGACATAAATAAATACTAGTAATAACCAAATTATTCAGATATCTAAACAATGATGTGACCTGCTCTTGCCAACAGGTATGCTATAGAGTAGAAGCCTTAATGCCTTAAAATTGAGTAGATAAGGCAAATTTTTTTCACCTCTCTGTCTTTTGGAGTGATCAATTAATCAAAGTATTTAAGAAATTCCCTGGTGGCTCAGCTGATAAAGAACATGCCTCCAATGCGGGAGACCTGGGTTCCATCCCTGGACTGGGAAGATGCCCTGGAGAAGGGAATGGCTACCCACTCCAGTATTCTGGCCTGGAGAATTCCATGGTACAGTCCATGGGGTCGCAAAGAGTCCAACAGGACTGAGCGACTTTCAGTTTCACTTTGGGAAGTAGATGTGATCATCTGTTTAATATGCCCAATAAGAGGAGAAAACTTGAAAAGGAACAGTTCTTCACCTGAAACTACTCCAACACAAAACAAAAAAAAAGAAAAGAAAAGGAACAGTTTTCTGTTCTTTTCTAATAACTGATTTTTTTACCACAATACAAATAAGTGGTCATAGAGGACAATTTTTACTGAAGGAATACAACACCTACCTACGTTTAGAAGTGTCAGACCCCTCTAGACAAACGTCTTCTAGTAGCAAGTAGAATAATCAGTTCCTCCCACCGAAAGCCCTGCACCTTCACCAGTAGCATCACACAATCATACCTTGTAGCATCAACCTTTTACCTTGCACCCCTTAAGGTAGCCACACTGCTACCTGGAGCTCTTATCCTTGAGTCCTGTGGCCCAACGCTAGTTAAATAGCAACTACAAATGCTAATAAAATCAATTTCTTCGATGAAAGAAAGCACGAACATTTTGTAAAATTATTTTAAAAGGCAGAAGAGATCTCATTGTCTTGTTTATTTATTTAGTTATTTATTTAGGACTGAGGCAGGAAGCGTGTAAAAGATGGTGTTAAAGGAAGAGGACGGCTACTTGCATGGGATTGCATTTTAGTTGTGCTCTAAGTGATGAAAGTTGATTCTGGCACTAAAACTGAAGCGTCCCGCCCTAGGAAACCCCCGCCAGGCACACGGAGTTTACCGAAAATGGACTCTGCGAAGGTCAGCCATAAATTCAAAACTAACAGTCCGGGGTTCACAGGTTTTGCAAGAGAGGGAAGCAATCTGGGACCCAGAGAGCCCCGAGTCTCTCCCCTCCAAGGACTGTGAGGATTAGTCAGTAGCCCCTCCCTCCTCCTGGAGTGGGAAGTGAATGTCACCTGCAGATCTGCCCCCGTCTGCCGGCCCTTCTCCTCCTCCTCCACCCAGTGCGGACAGTCCCTACTGCCCAGTTCCAGCCCCGGCCGCCCTAGGCTCCAGGGTCCTAACCCCCTCCTCTCATCTCGCCTCGGAGCCGGTCTCCCGTGGTCCCAGCCCTTCCAGGAGATGCCGGGCGCTGATTGGCGGCGGCGCTGACAGGAGGCGGGGCCTGGAAGTCCCAGCCAAACCCGCCCTCGCGTATAAGCCCCTTCTCGACTCTCTCTCTCCATCTCTCTCCTCTCTCTTTCTCTCTCGCTCCCTTCCTCCCTGTAACTGAACAGTGAAAATTCACATTGTGGATCCGCTAACAGGCACAGATGTCATGTGAAAACGCACATGCTCTGCCATCCACACCGCCTTTCTTCCTTTTCTGTTTCCTTTTTTCCCCCTTGCTCTTTCTCCCCCTTCTTTGTAACTAACAAAACCACCACCAACTCCTGCTCCTGCCGCTGCCCTTCCTCCTCCTCCTCAGTCCAAGTGATCACAAAAGAAATCTTCTGAGCCGGAGGCGGTGGCGGTTTTTAAAAAGCAAGCGCACTGAAGAGAAAGAAAAAAGAAAATAGCAAAACAAAACCCAGGCACCAGCCAGCCAGCCAGCACGCACATTTTTTTTTCCACCCTTCCTGAAAACAAACAACCAAACAATCATCAAAACAGTCACCACCACCACCATCATCAAAACTGTTAACACAGCAGCGGCGGCGGCGGCGGCAAACGTCACCCTCCGGCCACGGCGTCCACCTAAAGGGATGGTTTTCTCGGCAGAGCAGTCCTTCGCCGACTACCTTCGTCACTCGTGCTGAGCGGGATTTTTGGGCTCTCCGGGTTCGGGCTGGGAGCACCTTCATGACTACGCGGAGCGGGAGAGCGGCTACACCATGCGAGGTAAGCGAGCCCGCCGCGTCTCCCCGGTCCGGCCAACTCAAGCCAGATGGTAAATGGGGGCTGGGGGGTGGGGTGGCGCACCCCGCCGAAGAGGAAAGAGGTTGGCGGGGCGCAGTTCCTGAGTTCGCGTTCGCAGGTGGGCTGCAAACGGCCTGGGCGTAGAAAGTTGTGGGAAGGTGTGGATGCCTCCCGGGAGTTCCGGAGGGACGCGGAAGGGCGCTCTGGGGAGAGTGGGACGACTCTAGTTGCTTCCTCCCGGTCCTTGAGTTGCACTGTACCGCTTTGGGGTGTCACTCTCGGGTGCGGATTGTAGCGCCGGTTGGAGGGAGAGACGGGATAAGGATGCCTCTGGGCAGAAGCCGCTAGCCGCGCCGAGTGCGCGGCGGTCGCCGGCCGGGTTGGGCTCACGGGGCGCACGGGCAGGCGTCGGGACGGAGCCACACACCCCAGGTTACGAGGCCCCCAGCGTCCAGGTCAGCCGACGCGTCCCTTCGTAGGAGTGGTAGGCGGAGGGAGCAGTGTCGTGGGGCTGGACACAGATTCCGGGATCGTCCCCTGCGCGCGTCCCTCGCGCGGGAGCTGCGCCCTGGCCAGGGCCGCGTGCCCGAGCCTGCGCCGCCCAAGGGCGAGCACCATCCTGAAAAAGTTTTGCGGAGAAAGTTTCACAGGATAAAAGCCCGCGCTGCCCGCAGCGGGGAAGGCTCCTCGGTCAAAGGGCCGCTGCGGCAGGCGGTGCAGGGTGAACCTTGGGCAAGGACCCACGGCAGCTCTGCTGTGGCACGTCCCCCGGGCGAGATGGCGGCTGCGGGGTGACGCGCGTGGGCAGGGGCGGACACCTGCTCCGGCTGCGCTTTGGGCTCCCGGGATGGATGGCCGGACCTGCTTTAGGGCTCACTTTGTCTTGTCCCCTTCGGTGCCGGGACGTTCAGGTTTCCTGCGCGCTGTGCCCAGACCCACTCTCCTCCACTTTCGGCTTGGCCACTTCACTCTTTTCTCGGAGAGCGGGCCGCGTGCCCGCGTGCCACGGGGATAAGTGCAAGCCTCTGAGCACCCGCCCCACACCCCCACCCCGGGTTTTCCTCCTAGCCATTCTGCCTTCTTTGTGACGGGGCGGTGGCGCGGGGGTGGGGAAGCTCTCCTCTCGGCTTCGCCTGTCTCTCTGGGCCCCGGCAACGGAAAGTTGGAAACGGCCGGTTCCAGACCTCCCTGCATCCCTGATCCCACGCGACAGGTGGACTAGCCAAGAAGAACTTGGGAGAGTGGGGCTACAAACACTCATCACCTTCCACTCGCCTCTGTTCACCTCTCACCCCCACTTCCAACACCTCTTTAGGAGCGTAGGGAGGGGGCAGTGGGCATGTTCCCCCCTGCTCCGCTGGAAGTGAACCCCGAACCTGGACGCTAAGGCAGAAGCTGGGTTTAGCCAGCTAGGCGCTGGGAGGCGGCAGGAGAAGGAAAGAAGAGGAACAGAGAGGCCGTCCGAGGAGGTGGGTGACAGGGAGGTAGCTGAAGCTAAAGGGCAGGGACATCCTGGTGAAGTGGACTTGAATGACCCGCACACAGGTAGTGGGGGCCGTTGAGGGCGAGCTGGTTCCTGTTTAGTGTCCTCGCTGGGGGTTTCACTAACCAGATTCTTTCAAGAACCTATACTAGGTAATTGGAGAGTGCAGAGCCTTTAAGTAAGAGTCATCCTAGTCTTTGTTTTTCTTTTTCTGTCCTGTCTCACCACCACCCTCTCTCCCTTCAGTTTCCCCTACTCCTCTCGGGGCAGTGAGTTCCTCCAATCAATATTCCTCCCATGGCCAGGTTCTTATATTCTGAATGAAGGCCTGAAACTACATCCCCCCTCAGCTCCAACAGGGCACTAGGACCTGGGATGCAAAAGGCACTCACTGTCCCCTAAATTGTAGAAAACAGTGTGGGACAAGAGTAGGCTGCAGCTTGATCGCCCTACTCCTGAAGGAGCATTTGCCAGCGAAGGTCAAGATTCGCCAAGGTGCCCACTTGGGGGACTCAGGAAGTTTGAAGGTGCTGCCTCCTGCTCACCTTGAGAAAGCAGTGGAAGCCCACCTTCCCACCTCCAGTCCCAGAGGGTTCTAACTTAAGACGGCTCTCAAGGGGCCCGGGGGTATGTGCTGGAGGAAAATCAACCTTAAAATGTGTGGAGGTCCGCTCTACCTCCTGGACTCCCCTTGGGTTACACTGTACTGTCCCTCGCCTGTCATCTCTGCGCATTTCCTACAGGCGGTACCCTCCCACGTCAACAGCGCTGGTTGTTTTAAGGACGAGAAGGGGCCAGGCTCCTCAGAAGTCTTGTGGGAGTCACAGGCTGAACCTGAGTGTGAACTTGACAAGCGAGAGCGGAAACGAATCAACTTTCTCTTGCGCCCGGGCTCCTTGGGGGAGGGGGCGGTTTTGGAACTCAGCTTTCCAGTCTGCCCACTCCCTTTCCCCAAACACACCACACGCGCGCACGCCCAGACACGCGCGCGCACACACGCGTCCTCTATCCCCCGGTCCTCCCTGTCTGTGCCTCAGCCTGCTCTCCACGATTTGCATTTGGCAACTCTACTGAGTCGGGGCGTTTGGCGCGATGCAAACTTGGTCCAGGATCTAGTGATCGCCTTGGGGACCTACCCAGCAAACCCACTCTGACCCCCAGCCTCCACCCCGCCCCCGCCTCCGGGATAAGAGACTTTATCCCGAGGGAAGCTCTGGGGTGAGAAAGGGGTTAAGAGACTCTGATCTTTAGGTCATTGTCCTACCCCACGGGTGAACCGAGTCCTGGCCCCAGCGCTGGGGCTTCCTCTGGGCTGGCCTGGGGCGGAGAAGATTGTATTTGGTGGCACACAAAGGCTTTCACCCTTTGTCTGCTAGAGGGTACCTACTACATGAGGTCTAGAGATGCTGCGTCCTAGATTGCTCTCCTGAAAAGGGTAACTTCTGAATGCGGAAGGGAGGACTTTTAATTGGGTCGGACCATAGGTGAGAAACAAGTGAGCCGAGGTGTGGATTTCAAGACTCCTCGCTGGGAAGCCTACCAGCTGTTTATTACACAGGGGCACTGAAATGGTCGGATTTTGCAGCCCTGCCTCCGCAGAAAACCCTGCTTCCAAAAACAGGGGCACAGATGTCGTGGCAATCAATAGGTGATTGTGGCTCCCTGGGATTAGAAATCTGGTTTTCCGCTTGCTGTAAGCAAGGATAGGGTTTGGCATTTCTAAAGTCTGGCTTTCAGCTATTATTTTCAGGTAGTTAATTTTTATAAACTGCTAACTTTAGAAAAAAGCAGCTTGCTCTCAGAAGTATTGCAACCCTTGGGAAGTCTGGAGCGCTGAATGTCCTGCTGGCCAGGCCTTTAAATTTCCTAGGCTTGTTCTAGATCTTAATTTCTTCCAGAAATTCCAATTAAATATTTCTAACCAACATTCCACTTCCTACAATTAAAAAAACATTGCTGGAAGGACATCTCTGTCAGTAGCCATTAGCAATTGTTCATTAAATAATTATTAGTAAACTGTCTTCATAATCCAAGAAAAGCAAACATTCAAACAGTTCAAAGAAAAATCCTAAAGCTATATTTCAAGTATTGTTGGAAACATATTTCACCAGAAAAAAATTTTTTTTTTCTTAGGTGGTTACATCTTGGGACCCTCTCCTTCCCCCACCCCCAACATCCTGAGTGAATTTATAACAAGTATTTTGACATAGACGTGCTTGACATCCTGGACTTCTGCGGTACATATTAGTACCTTTAAGGCTTTTAACTTTTCTATATTTTCAGATAATCAGAAACTGGAAAGCAGGATGGAAATAGGGAGAACTTTAAGCAGCGGGCTTTATAAACATGGGGGACACAAGATTAAAACTCCTTTGTAGCATTCATTTAAAACTCACAAGTCCTGGATTTTCCATCCACAACAGTATAATTTGCTATACTGTTTATAAAACCCTTGAAGGATTTCTCACATCATTATTAAAGTGGTTTATGTGACATTTTACCTTAACATAAAAGCACTTTTATTTTATACTCAAATGTCCACATTTTCTTATTTTGGTAACAATTTGTTAGATACTAAACTATTTACAACCTTAAAAGCAACTATTCATGTGTATATGTAATGCAAATACATTGTATTTTAAATTTAAATGCTTCATACTCCTGAAACTTAATTTTACAGCAACAAAAATTTTTCAACACCAAGAAAATATTAAACTTCAGGGTTGGTCTTCATGAATATGGCATTCCAACTGTATAATAATATATACTTCTTTTTCTAAAAGTAGCATATACAGAATTATCACCAGGATTTTTAAATGGTTCAATACAGTAAATTTTCCTACTTAAAAGATGAGTAAAACTTTTTTTTCAGCTTTATGTGTGGTTTTCATACTTTTCATTATATAGTCTTAAAAAGTAAAAGTGTGAATCACAATGCATTTGCTAGATTTTTTTCATTGCAATGCATAATATACCTCTTATTTAAAGTACATGTTATAGCATCCAACTAATATAGAGTTAAAAATTATTCTAGTAGATTATCAAGTTTTAAAATTCTATATATGCTGGTGTTCTAAAAATTTATAAATGAAGCGAGGTTTTAAATTGTGAACAATAACATCAATGCCACTGTCCCTTGGAGAAATCTAAGCCTTGCAGATAATTACATGAAGAAATTCAAGAATTAATGCCAAAGTTAAGGCCATCAAATTTTGGCCTGATTAAAACAAATTGAAGTTATGAATACATGTTATTAGTGCAAAAGTTATTAGTTATTGATATGACTTAAATTATATATATTTTTATCATTCTAGTATTATGATGAGAATTTCTGAAGACTAAATCATTTCTGTGTCTGTTCAATAAAAACAAAAAAGGCTTTATATTATATTGCATTAATTTTATGTAATTGACATTAACAAAACATTTTATTGTGATGTTAAAATACACAGAAAAGTTAATATTAAGGATGGACATTTTACTTAATAATTAATATAAGGCTTTTTAAATCTTAGCTGTAGTTTCACTATTCCTCCCATTCTTAGATAATAAGGGACAGAAATTAAGTAGACCAGTGAAATAAATCTTTTTTAATGTAATGAATAATGACCTTTGATAAAGTGAGCACTCTACACATAAAATATTATTCCTATAATTTTGTAATCATCTTCCAATTACAGCTTCTTGCAAATATTTATCTTACTTTGAATAGAATCTCTGACTTAACAGAATCCCTAGCAGATAATAGCAGTCTTTGGAGGCGTCTGTTGATACACACTGATACACAATATGTATATGTATGTGCCTATAACCACCCACTCAGACAAGAAGAATGAATATTTGAGAGAGAAAATCATTCTTATCTTTGCTTTCACAATCCAGACTTCCAAATTCAAACATATTTAGAGAAACAGAAACAACTTTTCAGAGCATTTGAAAAGAAGACATGAATACATGTGTTACTTCAGTAGCATAAAAAAGAAACTGTTAATAGCATTTATTTATAAATAATCTACACAAAACTCCATTGTACTACCTAATGACAATTAGAGGGAAAAGGAATCAAAGAATTTAGGACTGCCAAGTAAATAAAATTTTCCCTCTCAAATTAAGCAACAAATTCATAGGTAACAAGGCTTATGCTATGAATTTGAAGGATGTCTCCTTTGTAACACAAGACAAAGGGAGCATAGAGGAATAAATATTGATTGAACTAATCATCTGATGAATAGAAAAGAGATTTACCAGTGCACCAATATAATAGCTATGTTAACTAGCTCTTTCATAGCGCATATGCTGCCCTTTCAACCTCTGACCCCATCCATTTCAATTTTTAATGAGGGAAACCACAGGTGTTATAATGGCATTTATAGAGAATCAAGCTAAATATAATAACCATGTGGTTAACTAATGGCATTGGGGAGGGGGTTCTTATGAGAGAAAATATTGTGATCACAGTGTCACAAAATTATTATGTTGAATTGCAAGCCACTTAGAATTTTGGCCTGCTCTATTCACCTTTAAAATAATACATCTATGTGGCCATCAATATTTCAAGTCCTAGACTTGTTGTCTGCATAATAAGTGCAATTTCATTAATGGTTAGTGGGGAGTTAAAAATAATATTCAGTGTATATTTTATCTACAGTGTATAATACCTTGCAGAAGTAAGCATTTAAAACATTTAAAAATAACTTTTAGCAAGTACAGTATTTTATACTAAATGTAACATGCATTTTTCTTGGTTAGTGCTTATTTTGTAACTACTAGAAATAGAATTTACTTTATGATAATCATTACAATAGTATCTTAATTTTGTTTTAAAGTTACATTGGGATGTTCTTGGTTTAGGCATATTCTTACAAAGGTCAATATAAACATGTTACCTTTTGCCAAAACATGCAACTAAATACTTGTTCAAAAACATGTTCTTATGAAAGAACATATGTAATTGGCTTCGACTTAAGCGTGTTTCCCTTTGCATAGTAAATATTTTATTAACTAGCTGGATATGCTGACTTCGTAAATTATCTAACTAAAAAGGGTATTTATTGGTGTCATTTTTTGTGTTTGTGATTAGTTGTCACATCTTGTGGTCCTGGGTTATATTTCTCAAATTTCGTGGATTTACAGACCGAAAGAGAATGGCAAATAATCTGGTTGATTACTGAATTATGTTTTTTGTTACTATCCTGCTTATTACCTTGTATTCATGTGAACCCAATATCCTGGTACATATATAAAAGATCTGGAATATGAAAGATATGGAATGCTTAAAGAAAATTGTTACAGATTTTATCTCATAGTAAAGCTTTTCTTCCAGTGAATATCGCAACAAGTTGACTTTAAATTATATTTTTTAAATTTTCCATATAACTGTCTGAAGAAGCATCCTTCTTTAAACAGAGTTACACCACTACCTGCATTTCATTAGGTTTATGTTATAATCATGTGACAAAAGCAGATGTAAAATACTTTAGTATTGAATTAGAAGTACAAAAGGTACTCTCTGAATTTGGGCACAAAATTATCCTTTAAAAAAGAAACAACAAAAGCTTTTTTAAAAGGCTTTGGCATATAATCATTACTTAGCATGAAATAAATCAGTATTGTTGGTTGCAAAAAATAAGGACTGTTATTTTATTTTAATCTTCTGGCTAGTTTTTTAATATCATTTTTAAATACAAATTTCTGTCCTTAATTGGAACCAATTAATCTTGATTCTCCCCTGTTCTGAAAATTTTGTCAAACTCATTGATCAATTCATTTTTAGGAGTCCAAATTAAGATACCCACTTTAGTATAAGACCATCTTCCTAAATGTTTCAGTTTTCAGTTTTAATTTTGAAAGGCACAGACTCGAAGATTTCATCTTCTACAAGCATATATATACTATCAGAAATGCATGTGACTCACATTCATTTATCAGTGATTTATAGAGGATCAACTCATTGAGAAGCACAAAATGAGCCCGAAGGCTTGCCTACGTGGATAAAACCTAGACAACTGGTGAGGTTAAATCTATGATAAAGTGAGAGGAGAACAGAATACAGTGGGGACGCTATTAAAACACCCAAGTATGTAAATTCATGGCTGATTCATATCAATGTATGGCAAAAACCACTACAATATAAAAAAATAAAATAAAAATTAAAAAAAAATAAAATAAAACACCCAAGTAGCTCTCATAGGGGAAGTGATGTTTGAGATGGGCCTCTGAGGTTGAATAGAAGTCTGTCTTTTGGTTAATTTGTTCATCATAAATGAGGTTGTTTCTTGTACTCTTAGTGTTATGTGAAATTTAGAACTGGTCCAAAAAGAACAGATCCTAATATAGAATAAGTAGTATTATTGTTTCCAAGTAAGCATTTATTACTAAAATAATTTACAAGTGATAATTTAAAAAAGAAAACTCTAAAGTAATTCTTAAATTACAAAAAGAAAATGTATAGAATTAGACAATATCACAGTAAAGAAGAATGTAACTTGCAAAATAAAAAAATTACCAGGAAAAAATACGGGAAAATACAATGTTCTTATACATTTATTTTTATAAGAAAAATTCTTGCCTTTGTAAAATAAAGAAATGCCTAGTAGATATTGAGTTTCATTTTCTTTAGTGTTTAAGGCATTACCTTAAATACCTGGTGGCTCAGATGGTAAAGAGTCTGCCTGCAACGCAGGAGACTGGGTTTGATCCCTGAGTTGGGAAGATCCCCTGGAGAAGGAGGTGGCAACCCACTCCAGTACTCTTACGGAAAATTCCATGGATGGAGGAGCCTGGTAGGCTACAGTCCATGGGGTCACAAAGAGTCGGACATGACTAAGCAACTTCACTTAAATACCTGGCATTACCTGAAAATAGTGATATCTGCTCCAGAGAGTATCTTAGATTACTAGATATCAGAAAGAATAAAATTCACTGAAGTAATAGGGTATGTCAGCAGTGTGTGAGGATCATAGTGATAATCTTTAAACTTTTCCATTCCAGAAACTTGGATGTAAAATTGAACTCTGAAAATCAAACTGTAAAATCCACATATAGTCTTACTGACTTTTGAGTTATTCTATCCCTTAAGCATATTTCAAGAAGAATTCCTGAACTCCTAGGTAGCAACAGAAATGTGAGTATGAAAAGCAACTATTGGCCTTGTCCATCCTAGCACTGTCTATCTATAGGTAAATTGCTGCTGGAGCTGGAAAAAAAGTATGCACTGCAGTTCACAATTAGGCTCTTCGTTTTGAAATGATAATTTGGCATTCCGGTCTTATACATTAGCTCTTGTGAGCTTAGTTAACTTGAATCCTTGTACTAAGGTCTAGGCTACTCTGAGACACTAGCGAGATCGAGTTTCTGAGCCTGCAAAACTGAAAACCCGGCTCTGGGCTGGGGAGAGTACAGAAAAGTAAATGTCACCATTTGAGACTGTCAGGCAGCCAGATCACCACTCTTGGTCGTAAACCTCCACATTAGCATAAACCTCATCTTCAAATTTCTACAAGTCATACATTTTCATTCTTGAAAAATAGATACATTTTAAAGCGCTGATTATTAACGGGAATTTATTAGACTGAGGAATGCTTTCTTGTTGTTGCAGCGTACCCTGATAATATAATGGCTGTTGTGTTTATGTCATGGAACTGGAAAAATTCAGGGAGTGACTCCCCATTTTTTTTGAGGATTTTCTGAAAAGATGAAAGGTTGGAAGAGAGGGCACAGAACGGCCCATCTAACTTTTAGGAGTTTTGATTAATCAGTTATTAAATAAGGCAACTTGTTTTCTGGACACTCTGGTGCTTATCTATGGCGTCACATGTTATGTGACCGTGGGCATCTGTGCCACTTCATATCATGCCTCTGCCAATGTGCTTTTCTGGGTGGTAAATGTTGATGGAACCTTTGGCGAACAATGGTTTATATAGATGTTATATGAAATCTGAATCTAGATTTTTTTTTTACTCTGACTTTAATGGAAATATGCCTAGTACTAGTAAACATTAAATCACTATTTTAATCTTGCCCTTAAAAAGACTATTTAAAGACAGGCTTGTTATATAGAATCAGAATGTGTTCTTGCTCATAATTGTTTCTGAGGATATGAAATTCCAACAGTAGTACTGTTTTTATTTGCCTGAATAGTGTAATGAAAATAATCAAAACTAGTTATTTGTCAAACCACATTTAAAATATGTTTCATTTCACCTGTGCAAGGAATGGATGGCAAAAATGCTTCATACAGATTCCATAATGCTGGATTAGCATAAAAGCCCATGTTCCAAGTTGCCCAAGTAAAAGTTTCATTACAGAGCTTGAGCCAGAATGAATACCCGAGTCACAGTTTACCACCCAGTGGCTGCTGGCTGCTAGATTTCAGAATCAAACAGTAACACATAAGTTTAAAGAACTTAGGCATGTTCAGTTTCTAATGAATAATTGGCTACCATTATCATTGTCGGTATTTCCTATTAACTTGTACGTGAATTGTGCCTGGCACATAGCAAAGGAATTAGACTTTTTTTTTTTTAAGAAGAAACCTTGTTCCAAATTTCCACAGTTGTTGAATATGAGCAAATGCCACACAGTCTGGTTGAACAGAGGAACATTTGTTCAGGAAGAACACATTAAGGTGCAGTGCTTCTTGACAATAATTTTAAAAAATATTTTGGATAAATTTATATAGAAATTTTTAGGATCCTAACCTATTCATTTTGCTCTAAAGTTAAATTTGAAACAAACAGCCTACCAATGTTCTGTTTTTTTATTTTAAATGCTGACTACTTTTAAAAGGCAATTCTAAGCACTTTCAGCCTTGCATGTATATTTTCATTCCTGTCATTAAAAACAAACAAACAAAAAAGCTAAGTACTAAAGGAACAGGGCTTTTAGAGTATCTTTCTGAAGACAGTTCAGAAATACCAATAATAAAGAATGCTAAAAAAAAAAAGAATGCCAATGAGGTAACATTAATACCTTTTCAATGGTGTTTTGATTTTATTTTGTTTTATTTACTAATATTACTAAAAGTCAGTCTGGCTGCCATACATGTCAGACTAAATTAAAATTTATTTTATCAGTTTTCGAAGGTGTTCTTTTGCATTTAAATAAATTAATTCTGAATTTTTTTCCACTGAAATTTCATTAATGGTTTCTGAAAGATTATCTAACATGGTTGACATGAATGGTGATTTAGAGTCAAAAAAGGACTTTCTTTTATCATAATACAATGACCAAAAAGTAAAAGAAAGTATATGACAGAGTTGTAGTTGACACTGTCTATAGTGGGTCAAATTTAAATGTGATTCAACAAATCCCAGTTATTGAGTACTTACAATGTATAACAACCCATGCCTTCTAAGACATCAGTCTCAGACACAACAAAAGTGGTTTTCTTTTAAAGTCCCTGAAGAATTCCTTCAATAATCTTTTGAATTTCTCAAATGTCCAGTGTTGACTATACCTCTTTTTTGTAAATATGAAAATATATGATTTGTCTATAATTATTTGTTAAGAGAAGTTGAGACCAGAATTTGACTTCAATCAAGGGCTTTTGACTCTGAGTCCAGTTCTGTTTTCATTACTCTATGCTTTCTCTTTTGGGCTTTGCTGTGCTATTTTCTGCCATCCCTGCATCCACAGCAGACATCACTAATCAATTATAGCATTAATACTTGCTAAGTCCAGATGCAACCTGTACTACCATTTGACCAGTGGTGGCCCTCAAAATAGAACTTATACCAGATCTCTCATGAGTATTTTGGCTATACATAATAGTGTATAGTACATAATAGTGTAGTAAAACTATATATTTCATCCAATCACAAGATACTCTTGGGTAAACCATAGTTCTCCACAGGTTTCACTCCTAAAATAATGATCGTGACATTTATCAATCTCAGGAAAAATTAAAGTAAGTATTATGAAAACAGGCTTTTCTGGTGTCTCAGCGGTAAAGAACCCACCTGCCAATGTAGGAGATACAGGTTTGATCCCTGGATGCGGAAAATTTCCTGAAAAAGGAATGGCCACCCACTCCAGCATTCCTGCCTGGGAAATCCCACGAACAGAGTCTGATGGGCTAGATAGAGTCCATGTGGTCGCAGAAGAATCAGATAGGACTTAGTGACTAAACAACAACAACAACAACGGTAATTACTGAAACATCTACAGATTCTAAATAGAAACTGTCCAGTAAAAATAATCACAAAGTCAAATTACATATAGTAAGATTTTGTGAATATAACTATTCCCTCAAAGATTCTAAAATTTAATTTCATTAAATATGTCTCATTTGACAGAGATTTCTAATTTTTTGTGAAATTACATGTTTATAGATTTTCCTCCACTAAGATCCTAACCTAGCTGCATCTACTTTAAGAAGAACAATTTTATGGGAAGTAGCTGTAAATCCTGTTGAGGTCAAAATACGAAATTCCTCTTCAGTAATCAACATGCGTTCACCTAATAGTTTATAATGCTAATTCATTAATTTGTCCCTCAGATTGTCAATTCTCTCCTCTGATTTTTATGTTTCTTAAGAGGAGGGCTATCTGTCTTTGGCCATAAGCATTTCAAGTAAAGGAATGGGTTAAAGTGTTGAGCATACCAGCATTTACCTGAGTTTAATTAATTTTGATTGATTGATTGACTGGGATTGAAAGTCTTGTCAGTATACCATTTATATCAAGGGCCTGTTATCATCCTAACCAACTCGCTATTTTGCGCAAGCATAAAATATTTTGTTAAGGAAGAAACCTTGACAACATTAAGAGGGTGCCATGTCTAATTGTGCCCAGCAACATAAAGAAAAAACCAATTAAATTTGACATTAATTCTGAATAAATGCAGAACTCTGCTCATCTTTAACAATAAGGCAATTTAATGTGTTTTGCGTTTTGGCTGAAGCATAATATTCCTTACATCAAGCTATCATTTATATGATTGATTTTTTATGCTTTCACATTAAGTTCATTCACATTTTTTAAAAGCATATTTATTAGTGCACTGTTATTGATTTTTCAGGCCTCTTTCGTGTGAACTGTGCTGTGCAAACATAGCTTGAAACACCAACTCTACCCTGTCATTTATTCTCCAGGACTTGAATTGATCTTATTATATAATGGCCCTGACTCCCACAACTCGACTACGTTTGACCACAGATACTATTAGAAAGAAGGTGGACTGCCTGTGAATCCATGCTGTGTGGTCTTCATCTTATATTTAGTGTCTACTATGTTTAATAATATCACACTGGGGAAAATGTAGGCTTATCGCAGATGATTCTCTTTGTTTTACCTCATATGAAAATACCTTCTGTGCTTACTCTGTCTTTTAGAAACAGTGGAATATTTCTTCATACTCATTAATTCTGTCAGTCCTGGCACTGTAGCTGAACTTAAGGAAAATTCTGAAAATGTTTAAAAAAGGGATTTCATAAACCTGAAGGAGCTGACAGATGCAGGCTCATTGCTTTACAAATGTAATCGCAGGTAAAATGTATAATACTATCTTGCCTGTGTTTAATGTTTTATAGTTCTCAGCGAGAGTCTGTAGGCACCGTCTGCATGATGCACACAGCATCTTGTGAGATATGCAGGACGGGACTAAATAGGAATGTGCCCTGGGTAGCTAAGCCAAAGGAAACCCAAAGCGATAAATGAAGTACCTTTTTTAACAGTTTAAAAATGCAGTTTCAACACCTCAAAAAGTCCCCCAAATGTAAACAGCTGTTTTATTACAAGAAGAAATATAAATGGCTTAATAAACAATTAGAAAGAAAAAGCTCAACTTCACTTATTGAATAATTAAAACAATATTAGTGGCATCTTCACCTGTCAAGTTGTGGAGGGTGTGATGAATTGGATGTAAACGCCTACTACATACTCTGTAGTTGGTGTATATATTCATATTGGCTCAGGACAATCTTTGAGCCTAAACTCTTAAAAATGATCACACTCTTGGGCCCACTAATTCATCATCTGGGAATCTCTCCAAAGGAAGTCAAGTGTCAAAAGAATTTGTTCCTCAAGTCTTATACCTAAAGATTTGTTATAGCCTCGTTATGATATTTTCAACCATATAGGGAACCTTTGCTGTAGTGCTCTTTATAGCACACTTTCATTTAATATACGAGTATGTAGTCATTGTGATTAGCCTGGAGAAAGAAATGGCTACCCACTCCAGTATTCTTGCCTGCAAAATCTCATGGGCAGAGGGGCCATGGGGCAACAAAGAGTCAGACACAACCCAGTGGTTGAGTACAGCCGCCATAGCTAACATACTTCACTAGTATTAAATGTTTATATGTATTGGACAATTTGCTTTAGGTTCTAGAGAGAAAATAGTGAACAAGGAAGACGTCATCCCTGACTTAACTAAACCTGAAAACAAATAAAAGTCAAAATGCAAAGCTGTATATATTACATGATCCAAACCATATAAAATGCACAAAAAAGACATTGAAGCAAGCGTATAGAAATTATTAAAAGTTACTTTGTGATATTAAGGTATCAGGTAATTATTTTCTTATTGTTTTTTTTTTTTTTTTCTGTACTTTCAAAACTTTCTCCACATTCTCTGTAGCTTAGTCTGTAGATAAATGTCACAATGAATGTGCAATTACTCTGGCATAGTAATAAGGCTATCATTTGTCTATGATTCACTGTATTTTACTTCATCCATTTGCCTGAGGTCAGCTCATATGATAATAGGGTTAAGGTTGAAAGTTTAATAGCTCACTACAAAAATTAACCTATCTAATATTTGCACAACTACTCACTCATTCATCACCAAGCATTTATTAAGGACCTATTATGCATCAAGCACTCTCCTAAGTGTCAAAAATACACAAGTGACTAGAATTCAGTCCCATCCTCTGAAGATCCTTAGAGTCTAGTCTTTTTGAAAGTCACATGCTATAATTTACAATAAGTGCTGGAAATAATATAATAATAATAAACAGCTAAAAAACTTTCTCCATCATTGGGAAATGAAGGGTATTGCCTTATTAAATGCTTATAAAGAGTTGGTTAACACTGCTTTTTTGTCTCTGAAGGCTATTATTAATGTGAGAAATTAATAATAAGGCTACTATTAACGTAAGAGGAGCCCCCCCCCGCCCCCCCCCCCCCCCCCGCCCCAGGCTCCTCTGTCCATGGGATTCTCCAGGCAGGAATACTGGAGCAGGTTGCCATGGCCTCCTCTAGGGGATCTTCCCATCCCAGGGATCAAACCCAGTTCTCCCACACTGCGGGCAGATTCTTAACCATATGAGCCACTAGGGAAGCCCAATGTAAGAGATAAATTACTGCAAATGTTGAGGGAAAGATCAGGATACTCATATTGAGAAATTAATCAACTTGCCTTCATTTTTCCTTCATTAAACTAGCCCATATTTATCTCCTGGCAACACCTGGGGGGACTTTGTAATCCATAGAGATGTTAAAGAGCACTGACACATATATTCAAGTCTCAAAGTATAAGAGCTAGAGGATGAAGTGATACATCTGGTGGGGCTATGGGAAGATTTTTAAATATTCCTATGCTCTGAGATAGATGAATCTCCATTTGCCCTTAGGACTGTTGAGAACTCTTTGGTCCTTAGTAGGACAGAATTCAAGTATGATGTTCCCTGCTAAGGAGTCTTCTTTCCTGTATTCTTGATCCCCTGGGGCAGTGGTTCATAACAGGTGGGAATTTTGCCCCCAGGAGATACTTAGCAATGTCAAAAGCCGTTTTTGGTTATCACAATTGAAGAGGTGCTGCTGGAATCCAGTATGTGAATGTCAGGAATGCAGCTAACCATTCTACAGTGTATTGGACAGTCCCCCCAAACAAAGAATTATTCTCCCCAAAATATCCATATCACAAAGGTTGAGAAACTTATAAAGGTTTTCTAAACAGAATCACTTTACACACCCTCAGTTTTCCAACGTGTTCTCTGAGAAAGTTGGCTCCTCTTTTGCTCCTCCACTTCCACAGTAATCTCACTTTCGTTCCACAAAAGATGAATTTTATTACCTGCATGGTTCCCAGGATGGAAAAACTTGCATTTCACTGCAACAAAAGGACAATTTGGATGCTGAGAAAGTGCATAATTCTAACGAAAGGGCAAAATGTGCTTTTACAAGTCAGGTAGTTTCTATTTCTTTGCTTTCAAGAATATTGAAGGAAGACAACCAAATTGTCAGTTATAGATCATGAAGGTAGTTTTTGATGATAGAATGTAGTATGTAGCTATGTAGAATGTAGCTATGTAGTTTGAGGCATATATTTCAGGAGTTTTAAAGAAATTATTAAACTGCTTTGGCAACATTAGTTCCACTTCCACCTACATATTTATTTGAATATATTTTTAACACTTTTACATTTCTAAAAACAAAAATAGGAATAGAAGTGATGCTAAACCCCATTACATTCTAGTAGTAAATAATAGACAAGCATAGGTACCAGAATTCACTGGAAGGGAAAAAAAGCCCCATCTGGCTTATTAAGAGATGAATTTCCCTTAAATATTTAATCTCATGTTTAGCAAATATAAAATTAGTAATATAATTGTATAATTTTGTTGATTGTGACTTAGCAATAATGATAATAATTCAATCCAGAAGGAAAGTTAAAACTCAGAACTTGTACTCATATGGGGAAAATTTTAAATTTAAATATATATTTATTGTTGCAGAGAAATATTACCAGGTAATTAATAAAAGACTTTCAAGTATAAAAATTTTGACATTAAAATAAAATTCTATAGGGGTAGTGAAATGGAAGTGTGAATTTAAGGAGAAAAAATATATACTGAAAAATTTTTGTTAAGAGCTTGTTTATGATTTTCTTTTCAAATGTATGATATAGATATCAAAACATTTTAAGATTTAGATTCCATTAATATATTTAAAGAGAAACTATCATTTTTATTTTAAAATATAAAATCTAAGATGCCTCAGGATTCCCTCATAGCTCAGTTGGTAAAGAATCTGCTTGCAATGCAGGAGACCCCAGTTTGATTCCTAGGTTGGGAAGATCTGCTGGAGAAGGGATAGACTACCCACTCCAGTATTCTTGGGCTTCCCTTGTGACTCAGCTGGTAAAGAATCTGCCTGCAACACAGGAGACCTGGGTTTGATCCCTGGCTTGGGAAGATCCCATGGAGAAGGGAAAGGATACCCACTCCAGTATTCTGGCCTGGAGAATTCCATGGACTATAGTCCATGGGGTCGCAAAGAGCTGGACACAACTGAGCGACTTTCATTTTCACTATCACTTTTCAAGATGCCTCAGAAATTACATCCCTTGCAGAAATATAGTATGTACTATATAGTCTGCTTTTAGAATAGTTCTAGGATAAAGGGGAATGCTCCAGGTCCCAAGATTCCTAGTCTATGGTGTCTGCTCTGCTTTTTTCAGGTTTATATTAACTTGATATCATAACTGCTTTAGTTCAGTTCAGTGGTTAAGTTATATCTGACTCTTTGCGACCCCAGGGACTGCAGCACGTCAGGCTTCCCTGTCCATCACCAACTCCCAGAACTTGCTCAAACTCATCTTCATCGAGTCGGTGGTGTCATCCAACCATTTCATCCTCTGTCATCCCCTTTTCCTCCTGCCTTCATTCTTTCCCAGCATCAGGGTCTTTTCCAAGAGTCAGTTCTTCATATCGGATGGCCAAAGTATTGGAGTTTCAGCTTTAGCATCAGTCTTCCCAATGAATATTCAGGACTGATTTCCTTTAGGATAGACTGGTTGGATCTCCTTGCAGTCCCAGGGACTCTCAAGAGTCTTCTCCAACACCACAGTTCAAAAGCAGCAATTCTTCGGTGCCCAGCTTTCTTTATAGTCCTACTCTCACACCCATACATGGCTACTAGAAAAACCATAGCTTTGAGTAGACTGCATAGGCTTGGACTGGGGCACCTCAGGCACCCTCCCTCCCAACACTGACTCAGGGCTCAGACCTTCAGCAATACTCCTCAGACAGAAGACCTGGGGCTGAGAGGAGAGTGTTGGGGTAGTCACGGCTGTGCGCCCAGGACCCTCCTGGGGTAAGGGGTGGCTTGGTGCGTCAGGGCATCCAGCTATAGGAATAGTTAGCTTTGTTGAGCATCACCAGCCAGTCATCCACAAAGTAGAAGCCGTCAGACTGTGTCTCAAATGGGTGAGGGATCATCTCGTTGATCAGCTCCTCAGAGAGAGTCGGGAAGTCATAGATGTGCTCACAAGTGTTCTTGCTGCCGATGGACCTTTGTTGATAAAGTAATGTCTCTGCTTTTTAATGTGCTGTCCAGGTTGGTCATAACTTTTCTTCCAAGGAGCAAGCGCCTTTTAATTTCATGGCTGCAGTCACTATCTGCAGTGATTTTGGAGCCCCCCCTCCCAAAAATAAAGTAACTTCATAACTGCTTAGGAACTTCATTAGATGGAGTACCTAAGTGACAACTGTTTCAAACTCTAAGAAGAACCAAGAATGATAACCTGTTCTCCATTAACTTTTCTTAGATAATTAGGCACAACTGTATATGAGAGGCTTTGGACAATAACCAGCTATTTTTTAATTTCACCCAAGTTTCTAAAGTGCCAATTTTCTGTAGAAGTTCTGGATGACCACTAACCTGAAAATCAGCAAACAATATCCTACTCAAGAAAGAGGTATCTCAGTACATTCTACTGGACCAGGGGTCCAAAAGCTTTAGTATATATATCTTAGACTGTATGGCCCGTACAGTTTCTGCTGCAACTATTTAGCTTTGATGTTGAAGCACAGAAGCAGCCATAGTTAATATATAACTAGATTATCATGCTGTCTTCCAATAAAACTTTATTTATAAGAACAAGTGGTGGGCTAGATTTTGGTGGACAGTTGTTCACCAACCCTAGCTCTGGACTGTGAAGTCCCTGACAACAGGATTCATGTCTTGAATTTAGTGTTCCCATCACCTAGCACAAAATCTGACATCTATTAAATGTTGAATAAATGAGTGAAAGTATTCAAGCCTTAAGGGGATGATAGTATATTAAGAATATGATGAAATACAGTGTAGTACCAGGCAACTTGGCCACATTTTAATAGAATGAGTCTGCAGTACATTATTTACACACATCCCCATATTGAATCATCAATTAATAGTTAAGCGTAACTCCTTATATATTTATTTTCTCTGTATTTTATCCCCTTGGAGTCAAACATCTTTGAATCCCCATCTCCAGACTCAATACCTTATCCATGCAGGTAATTGAAACTTCAAATTAGTTATGGATAAGAAAAGGTAACTCAAGAAATGACCAATTCAATAACCCACAAACAAATATTTTGCATATTTATATATTCTGAGCATTTAGTCATTGTGTGAGGCAATCCAATGAAGAAAATGTATTTATTAAAAAAATAAGTACCTTATGGCATTTATCATGTGTTATGTTCATGTCTAATTTCTAACAAATATTGACTCAGTTAATCCTCACAGCAATCTTATAATAAAATAGTGTTTATTATTTGGCTCTTTTGATTGGTGAGGAAACTGAAGTACAGAAAGAATAAGTACTCACCCGAGTCACACGTCTGAAAAAACGGCAAAATTGGGATTCAGATCCAACTGGGCTGCCCCTGGAGCCTGTGTTCTCAACCATTGCCAAATGCTCTTTTCTTGAGAAGTGGACCCCCGAGGTTTAAAAAGGATTCGTGTGAATCATTAGCTAAGAATACAGTGTAGTATGGATTGCCAAAGGACTCCCGTCACAGGTGAAAACTAGGGGAGTCAGAGTGATGAGGTCACTGTTAGCTCTCTAAAATCTACCTCGTGGTGACTGTCCTCACTCTCGTCTGACAGGTCCGAATATACCCAGTAAATGTGATTTCAAAACATTGGCTAAGCCCTGCATTGCATCCAATCTCAGAGAAGAAACACAAAGATTGTCATTATATTTTGATTATTTCTCCTTATATTTATTTATATTTGTTTAGCACGATCTCATTGGAAAACTTACAGGCACAACAATTACCAGATATAAATTGCAATGTTTCCCCACATACCATCTCATTGAATATTATTATACCTGTGGTGTTTTTTTCATAGTCATGGACGGTTGATCTATTCTTGGGGAGTGGGTTATGAAGGAGCTCACCACTTTTTAAATGGCAGCAGTGCAATATTCTGTTACATTTAGCACACAACCTTTAAGATCGCACCAAGTATCTAAAATGGTTGGCTCTTTTTTCTTCTTCCCAGTAAAAATTATGCTTTTTGTTAGAAAAAAAAACTTCTCAAAAATACATCTGAATCTGTTTTCAAATATAGACCTACAAAATGCATGTACAATTAAAAAAAAAAAACCACCTCAAATTCTCCATTATTTCCTCTCAAAACAAATGAATGATTGTACTCATCATTTTGTTTTTGAGATTCCCAATAGGGAAGTCATAATTTCAATGGCATTTCTGCCATAATGAAAGGAACTGACATCAGGAGATCCAAACTGAAACTTATGTAACTTGTACTCTACTCCTCCCAACATCTTAAGGTCTAATTAAATACAAAGTGAGTCAGTTGGCAGAAAAGTACAGTGTTATGGTACAGATATTAGCACCTTGTTAGCAGTCCAAAACCTGCTTTCTCAGGCAGAACTTATTTCTAAATACAAAGGTATATACCGTTATATATCTATATATATGCTACAATATTTGAAAGGCATTTAATGAGCTTATATTTGAATCCAAAAAAAATATATTTTCTTTCTGGACATTTTTAATTGCAAAAAATAAAAAGCTAGCCTAGTACTCATAAAAACAATGGGCAGGTTCCAAAGCATTATTTTAAGATAAGTGATTGTTTAAAGTATGTTATAAGGCCCATGTTCCCCTGGCATTTATCTATATTTTTTCATCATCATCATAGCTAATACTTTTTGATCATTTACTATGTGCCAAGCACTTTTGTAAGCACTTTATACTGACTATCTCAGTCACTCATCAGAATAAATCCTTGAAATTGGTAGTATTTAGGTTGGCCAAAAAACTGAATGAACTTTTTGGCCAAGCCAATATTTTTTAATCTTTATTTCACAGATGAAGAAAATGGAGCGTGGACAGATTAAGTAACAAAGTCACCCAGTTAGCACCTGGAAGAGTGGGATTTGAATCCAGGTTTTAACAGATATGTTCTTCCTCTCCCCTCACTCACTTATGGCCACAGGTTACTGCAAGCTGATTTCCTTCTCTTGGTCAGTTGTGTCTATCTCAGATATCCTCCCTAGGGAGCATGACCTTCACAGGCCGCCTGACCCTAGCCAACTCAAAGCTAGGTGAATTGTCTGGAGCAATGATCTGGTTCATTTTCCTTTTACATCTTCCTCTTACATCTTCCTCAGCACCATTCACAGAACACCAGGAATGAAAGGACGGTCATTCAGAACCACTTGAAAACATCTTTCTCCTATAAACATGCATCTTAAAAGTGGCCACCAATCACCATATACTGCCCCTGGTCATGAAACAACTCCTCTTAATTTGAGAACGTGTGGTTCACACCCACGTGCAAGCAGTATCCAAGACAGTGACAATTTGCTATCTCACAGAAGACAGTCCATCTTCTGCGGGTTCAGTGCAAAGAGTTCTAGAACTTGTCCAGGAGGCATTTTGCTGCTCCTGACTCTGCACCCTTGAGAGTCATCTCTTATCTCTAAATAAGATTGCCTCCAGAGCCCCTCCAGCTTTCAAAGTCCATGGGCACATGCTTTTAAAGATAATACTTTGTTACATTGTTACCACTGTTGGTTCTCAGTTGTTTTATTCAAGGAGGGATCAGGGGCTTTTATAGATTGAGTAACCTTCCCCAAACCAAAGAATTATGAGGTACACATACAGGGATTCCACTTGAGGATGGTGGAGTTCCAAAATCCTGAACTGAGATTTTCTTTGTGATTCTAAAATCCAATAAATCTGTCTCCTATCATAGGCCTGGGCTCCATCTAATTAGAATTAGATACATAGAATTAGAATTTTTACATAGTCCTGTATCTTACACTATACCAAAAGTACAATATTCATTAAAACTATAATAAGAGTCACAAATCTCAAAAGAAGAGTTTGATTGTTCTTGAAGTCTATTATAAGGCATTATTAATATCACTGAAAAATTTAGCTTCAGTAACATTGCATGCATGTTATTCAGTCATGTATGACTCTGTGACCCAGGGACTGTAGCTTGCCAGACTCCTCTGGTCATGGGATTTCCCAGGCAAGGATACTGGAGTGGGTTGCCATTTCCTACTCCAGGGGCTCTTCCTAGGATCAAACCCACATCTCTTGCATCTCCTGCATTGGCAGGTGGATTCTTTACCACTGCCCCACCTGGGAAGCCCCAATAACACTGATACCCTGGTAAATGAGTTGACTAAAGGAAATCAGTTCTGAATTCTCACTGGAAGGACTGATGCTGAAGCTGAAACTCCAATTCTTTGGCTACCTGATGAGAAGAACTGACTCATTAGTAAAGACCCTGATGCCGGGAAAGATTGAAGGCACGAGGAGAAGGAGTCGACAGAGGATGAGACGATTGGATGACATCACCGACTCTATGCACATGAGCTTGAGCAAGTTCCGGGAGTTGGTGATGGACAGGGAAGCCTGGCCTGCTGCAGTCCATGGGGTCGCAAAGAAGCAGACAGGACTGAGTGACTGAACTGAACTGAACTGAAATCCTTTCCTAAGAGTAGGTATTCACAGAGATTTAAGGAAAGACCTCAAGGGCCTGAAAACTTGAAAGATCCCTCCATCCCCTCTAGAAGAAGCTGAGATGAGATGAGCATAGAACAGTTGTGCTGATTTAAGATAAATATCCTACCTACTGCGCAGTTTTGCCGAAGGCTAGTTGGAGAGTTTGTGTGTGTGTGTGTGTGTGTGTGTGTGTGTGTGTATGCACTCGGGAAGTATTTAGAGAAGTCTGGGTGGGTAACTGGTGTGGGAGACAGGGGAATTCAATGAAGGGAGATACTTCAGCCTTCCCTTCAAGTACATCTCCCTTCTGAGTACATTTACTTCCATCACAATGGACTAGAAGAGACCCTTGCTTAGTTGTGCAGAACCCTTGAGACCTAATTTAGCTTTTATAGGAAATTCAAAAAGAGAGAGACAGCACAAGAGCAAGAGAACAGAACAAAGATATGAGTTTGTACAGGGAATATTGATACTTCTGGACTGCCTCTGTAACTCTTTTAAAAGAAATTTTCCAAGTAAATGCTGACTTAGGCTTTTCTGTTAGGGGAAGGCCTGAGCGCCTCCAGTGGAACAATGTGCAGCCCGAATTGTCTTTACAATTCCCGACAGACTGTCATCTCGGAAGCTCGGGTTCACTGGTTTCGATGCTGTGAAGGTCAGCAAACATTTCGGAAAAATAAATTTTCCCTTTTAATTTTTTAAATGTGTCCTCACAAGGATGCCCAGAAATAGGAAAGTTACAGAAATGCAAATTAAAAACATGCCTGACAAGCTGTGCCTGTTGGTCCCGTTGATCTTTTTTTTTTATTCATGTTTCCAAGCAATTCCCCAAATCATTGCCACATCTTTGTTAACTACATATCAATTAAAATGACTCTGAGATACAGGTACAATAACACCCTATTTATTATCCTTTTCAACAGCGAAAGGCCTACTTTTTATTAACTGCTACACATAGCACTTGGAGAGTTAGAAAGAGGGAGAGAGAAAAAAAAGCCTGCCCTTAAGGATTTCACAGAAGAGGAAGAAAGACATTTTTTCCAGTGCTGTAGAAAAAAAAACTCAGCTGTTTAACCAGGCAATCATTGGGAGGATCAGACCAGAACCTAGACATTGTTATTCCTCCTCATCCTTTGCAGCCACAAAGTCAAATAAATTGTCATTCACAGGCAATTTTGCCACACAAACATAAGTTGTTAGTGCAAAGAGCCCAAATTACTTTGTGGATGACTGTAGCAATGTAGTAGCGGAAGGCAGAGAGATTTTAAAAAGAAAAAAAAAAAAAGATAAACATTGAGCTTTGAAACTAAGAGTCTTTCTGCCCTACTCATTTCCTCAGTCTGCTGGGATTTTTCTCCTTCCTCCCTGAGTCTCAAGTTTTCTCACCTGTTTGATAGGAAACTGAGACCTACTTCATTGGATTAGAAACAGGAATAAAATGAGAATAAATATAAAAACTAGCAGGTACATAATTAGTAGGATTATCTGACAGATAGCAATCATACACAGTATTTACACTTCAAAAAGTTGGCCTTAAGTAGATACTTTTCATATAATGTAAAAGTAGATACTTTTCACATATATTTCTAGGACTGCCTTGTTTTTATGCCTACTGGACCCTCTCTGGGCTTCCCTGATAGCTCATTTGGTAAAGAATCCACCTGCAATGCAGAAGACACCGGTTTAATTCCTGGGTCAGGAAGATCCCCTGGAGAAGGATCTCCAGTGTTCTTGGGCTTTGCTTGTGGTTCAGCTGGTAAAGAATCTGCCTGCAATACGGGAGACCTGGGTTCAATCCCTGGGTTGGGAAGGTACCTTGGAGAAGGGAAAGGTTACCCACTCTGTATTCTGGCCTAGAGAATTCCATGGACTGTATTAGTCCATACGGTTACAAAGAGTTGGATAAGAACCTCTCTGTTCTGTTGATCTTGCATCTTGTTTGATGACGAGCTAAAGAGTGATCATTAACCCTAGAGCCTTTCATGTCCTTTGGCCTATTTACTATCTATAGCTCCACATCATTTAGGCTAGTTGTAAATGAATACAAAATACATGGTAAAATTCCGTGATTTAACAGCTTAATTAATCAGGTCGAGGTGTTAAATGGAAGCAATATCTTTATGTGACTAATATATATTTAGTGTATTGGGCAACTGGATGTTAAGTGGCATTTCCTACCAGCTAGAAAAATACATCAACATAGCAACTTCCCAGCTTCTAGACTCTGCCACTAACAAAAACTTGATTATACCACTGTGTTAATCACTGAGTTTGAGCTGCCACTCCTGTTTTTTATTCTTGGAAGATGATTTATTCAAAATAATGTTTCATTTAGGGGTCTAATCATAAACCTAAGATGATTCAGATGGTGAAGTCCAGCTGTAACAACAACAGCATTATCCAGAAAACTAACCACATGTATATTGAATCCCTTGAAAGTTTTCCATAACAGATGTAGGGATGATAAATCACACAAACTCATTCTATCATTAACTAAAGTGTTTCTCTTCCTTTACCATAATCCAAAAGGATTAGTCCATGGCCTTTTGTTGGATAAATCAGGGGGTCATTGTTTACTCTGTTGTGCAAAATTAAATTCAGATTTTAAAATCTAATCCAAAGAATTGCCAAACACACACAACAGTGAGCCTCTTCATAAACTTTAAAAGAAATCTTCACAGCAAATAACAGTTTCACTAGTGGGCAATAGCTATATACTAAATAGCCCAGGTGTCAGTAGTGTCTACTTTAGAACTTTTTCATGGGAATCTCCTGAAACCTCATGATCTTGTCTTCCAGTTACTGAGTCAGTAACATGGGTAAGCCAAGAGAGCCAGATTTCTACAGTTTATCCCTAATCTTGGATTGTCCCAAGGCTGATTTTTCACCATTTTATCCCTACTGAAAAATATAGTACCTGACACAAATGTTGAATAAATGAGCTAGGAAATGGAACCGTATGTCATTTCCCTATCTGTAATAGTTTTAAAGTACAGTTAACCTCCTGTGGATGGTTTACTATGAAATTACAAAGATGGTAAAGTGACATAGCTGCAATCCTACAATTTTTTCATAAATATGCTCCTTGTATATTACCTCCTGTATCTCCCAATTCATGCTCCTGGCTACAGCAGACCTTGGTTCTGTTCCTGTCTGGCTTCTGTTTTCTACTGTCACACCACTGATACATTTAATATAAAATCATTGAGCAGTCACTTCAGACCATATTGCAACAAAGCAGAAGATGGGTGGATGGATGGATGGATGGATGGATGGATGGATGGATAGATGGATGAATGGATGGACAGATAACTTTCTTTTTAGAGAAAATTTATAGTTGCTGAATTTTAGCAGCTAGCCTTCAATTTTACATTTTTAGCTCTCTAAAATTGGATCATCTTTCAAGAATTGTGTTGTGCTGAACTTATTGACTTCCACTGAGCATGCTGATTTCAATTGAGCCCATTACTTGATACATCATTAATATAATAATTGAGATCAAGTATTTTTAGATCCAAAGTAAGTGATATCAAAATTTTACAAGCATTAAAAAATAGAACTTAGAATTCAGGTTCGCTCTAGGAAATACCGACCAAAATAATTCTGTACAGTATTTTATTGCACTATTTTCTGATTTATCTGTACATAGGTCAAATAAAGGCTAAGAAATTTAGTTTACATTATTAACCCAAGTGCTGATCACAAGCTGGTAATACAGCAGTGGGTGGATGTTTGCCTCAATGAGGATAAAGCCTAATTCTTTGATTTTGCTAAGATAAATCATTTAATGCAATGCATTGTCTGTGACATGCTCCCCTAGAGGATGGTGCTGATATTCAGTTCTTTAAACTGGTTGCCAAAAAGAGAATCAACATCAATCAGAATCTGTGTGGGTTATTCTTCACAAGGAACAACCTGTAAGCTGAAGTCATTGTTTGGCTTTTCACTGTACTCAGATAATAAACGAAAGAATGGAAGGAAAATGTTTTGATGAATAGGGGCTTCACAGAAAATCACTATTAACCTAAAAAGGAGGGGGATGTAAAATTCATGTGAGTGCCTCTTTTCTAGCTTTCAGCTGTAGCTCTAATCCTTATTAACCCAACACACCATGCTGACTTATAGGGTAGAGACGATGCCGTTGAGTTTAGGTGTTTAACAAGCAGTAAGCATTCGACAGCTTTTTCTTGAGGTTTGACTCAAGTTGTTAGCTTTGATTCTCTCAAATTTTCTTCTCTATAATCACCTTGTGATTTTTTGAGCTCTTATGTTTTCTCTTTACATTCTCTTCCAAATTTAGATCTATTTGCTTTCTGTCATTTCTTAGCTTTTTCATCTCACAGCTTTCCACTTGAGGTTGATACTTTTCTCTCCTTTGTCATAGTCCTTTCTGTCATTTGTACATCTGCCTTTGGCAAAAGTTTATCAGAAGTGCTATCACACTAAGGGAGAAACAATCCCAGTATCTCCATCTTGTACTCTGGTAAAGGGGGTCAGATGCAAAGCATAAATAGGTATTTACAGGCCATCGATCTTGTTTAAGAGAATGTCGCATATCTGTGTTGCTTTATATATATAAACATTTCACAAAAAGAAAACTCTAGCCAGAGCATTCAAAAAAAATCTTCAGCCGATTGTTAGTGTCCTGTAGTGAAAAGTTAAAACGAAAAATCACCTATGATGTTTTCCAAGCTAAGTTTTCCAACTGTACTCATTCTAGGAGACTATTAAACCAAATACATTTTAAACTTAATTCTTTTAAAACAATAAGTAACCTTTTGTTTCCTGTTGAATCTTCCATCTACAGTCAGCATTAGTGTGGCCAGATAATTTAGATGTGTTGATTATACAGCTGAAGCTATTTGGGTTTATCAGTTCAATTCAGTCACTCAGTCGTGTCCAACTCTTTGTGACCCCATGGACTGCAGCACTCCAGGCCTCCCTGTCCATCACCAACTCCCGGAGTTTACTCAAACTCATGTCTATTGAGTTAGTGATGCCATCCAACCATCTCATCCTCTGTTGTCCCCTTCTCCTCCCGCCTTCAATCTTTCCCAGCATCAGGGTCTTTTCAAATGAGTCAGTTCTTCACATCAGGTGGCCAAAGTATTGAGTTTCAGCTTCAACATCAGTCCTTCCAATGAATATTCAGGACTGATTTCCTTTAGGATGGACTGGTTGAATCTCCTTGCAGCCCAAGGGACTCTCAAGAGTCTTCTCCAACACCACAGTTCAAAAGCATCAATTCTTCAGCATTCATCTTTCTTTATAGTCCAACTCTCACATCCATACATGACTACTGGAAAAACCATAGCTTTGACTAGACGGCCTTTTGTTAGCAGAGTGATGTCCCTGCTTTTTAATATGCTATCAGGTTGGTCATAATTTTTCTTCCAAGGAGTAAGCATCTTTTAATTTCATGGCTGAAGTCACCATCTGCAGTGATTTTGGCCCCCCAAAATAAAGCCTCTCACTGTTTCCATTGTTTCCCCATCTATTTGCCATGAAGTGATGGGACCGATGTGCCATGATCTTCGTTTTCTGAATGTTGAGTTTTAAACCAACTTTTTCAATCTCTTCTTTCACTTCCATCAAGAGGCTCTTCAGTTCTTCTTCACTTTCTTCCATAAGGGTGGTATCATGTGCATATCTGAGGTTATTGATATTTCTCATAGCAATCTTGATTCCAGCTTGTGCTTCATCCAGACCAGCATTTTATATGATGTACTCTGCATATAAGTTAAATAAGCAGGATGGCAAAATACAGCCCTGACATACTCCTTTCCCTATTTGGAACCAATCTGTTGTTCCATGTTCAGTTCTAACTGTTGCTTCTTAACCTGCAAACAGATTTCTCAGGAGGCAGATCAGGTGGTCTGGTATTCCCATCTCTTGAAGAATTTTCCATAGTTTGTTGGGATCCACATAGTCAAAGACTTTGGCATAGTCAATAAAGCAGAAGTAGATGTTTTTCTGGAACTCTCTTGCTTTTTTGATGATCCAGCGAATATTGGCAATTTGTTCTCTGGTTCCTCTGTCTTTTCTAAAACCAGCTTAAACATCTGGAAGTTCACAGTTCACGTATTGTTGAAGCCTGGCTTGGAGAATTTTGAGCATTACTTTGTGAGTGTGTGAGTGCAGTTGTGCAGCAGTCTGAGCATTCTTTGGCATTGCTTTTCTTGGGAATTGGAATGAAAATGAACCTTTTCCAGTTTTTGGTTTTATGCTCTATCTTTAATTCTTGAGCTAAGAAAAACTCTTGAGAATAACTCAGTGGTACTGTACACCAAGGTTTTAAATTGGCAGCATGGAAATTATTGTCATGACTTCATTCATTGGGTCGACCCCAAAAATTTTCTCAAATATTCCATGCCAAGACCTGTGTTAGATTCTGAGGGAGAAAGAGGAATAAAGTAAAGGTCATATTATATGCAGAGAGTCAGAGATACAACCAGTCAGTAATTACAGTGCAGTGTGCATGCCACAGTGAGGTTTCATACAAAGGGCTAGGAGGTCATAGGAAAAAGAGACTTAATCTACCTTGGGTCTGGAAAAGCCTGAAGAAAGGTGGCATTCATTCTGAGAGAGAAAGAGTTAAGATTCAATCCAAGCAAAAGCAATGTCCAAAAAGGGACTCAGATTAACTAGATGCGATAGAGAATGAAACTGGGGAAACACTTGCTATAAATAATTGATACCACAACTATATCATTATTATCTCTTACATACCAAATCTCAAGAGATCTTAAAGGAAATTTAAATGTCTTGATTTCTGCTAAAAAACTAATTAATTTTGTTTTTTGCTGACCTTTTCATTTCCTTCCCATAAGATGAGCTGGTGATTTAAATACATGCATGAAAAGGTTCAACTAATTTATAGGAGAAGATAATGTTTAAATATTTATTCTGTTGTTTGCTCAAACAACTTCTGTGGTCTCATCTCTATTTGCATAATGTATAAACATCTTTTAAACTACTATTGATTCTTCCCTTGTCTGGTAATCAAAACTTAGATCAACCATCATAGCTCAAATATGTAATGCTAAATTCAAAAAACTGTAATATTTGCCTTGATCTTTATATTCAAACAGTAAAAAAGAAAAAATAGTCTTATATATCCTGCAAAGATCACATTCAGAACCTAATGATCGCTCAAAATTTTTTTTCAGAAAATATGTCTTTGGTTCCAATTACGTATAATAAGGGAGACTTTTAGAAAGGTAAATGATTAGCTTTTACCTTGGATTTGCTGTAGTGTAAAACTAAGGGTATACAGGGTATTCCAAAACTACCCACTACGTTATATTTAATTTCACTTGAAGCTGAGTGTACTTCATGATCTACATTCTAAATGTTGGTAAATAAATACAAAAGATAAACTCCTGATTTTCAGAAAACAAGCATTGTTTCAGTTTGTCCACTGAGTGGAGAAAGAAGAGTGTACTTATGTGCCATAATCCCTGCTGTGACTGATTAAACCCTTTGTAAGTAAAATGTAGAAGTTATCAAGAGTTGGAGGGTATATTGATTTTTCATTACTAGCTAAAGGCTTGCATGCCATATGAAAGGAATTCTAACATCAAGGCAGGGAGAAGTTGTGTTTCTGAGATCCGTTTTAGAAATCAGTAGGAAACCAAACAGTTTTATAGCCTAGTTAATAAATCCAGGCAACAGGATGATGGAATTTTGTTTTTACTCTTTCTTAGAGAAAGCTAGAAAAATTGATTTTCTTAGAAAAAGCAATTTATTTTTATAATTTGTCAAATAATCTTTAGTTTTCCATCTTGCATTTCACATATTATTAAACCAGCCAGGAATTTCTTTCTCGGTTCCTCTTAAAAGAGAAAGAAGGTACCACACCCACACATTAGAATGTTCACTGTTAACACAGCAAGTGAGCGGGTAGGTGGGAACTCTGATTTCAGTTCACATGTTTCCATAGGAAGATAAACAAATCGAAGAATATTTGTTTTCAATTTTTATAATACACATAAAATTCTACTGGTTTTATTTTCCATCCCCATTCTGGCAGCACCCTGATGAGTGTTCCCCTTTGCTACTTGAAATCTTGCAACGAAATTAAAATCTCTTACAAATAGTATCCCAGGTGATACCAACACAGACCCAGGGCTGAGAGACATTGAGAAAATAACTGCAAACCAGCTGTAGTTGATCCATAAATTTTCAACATAAAGGGAAAAAAATTGCAAAAGAACAAGTGAGAAAATATAAGATGTGGTACAGTGATAAGAAAATATAGAGTTTGCTCCTATCTAATTTACAAATCACACCTACTCATTTTCACAATAAGAAAATCAAAATGGACCATCAGAGACCTGCCTGATTTGGATATAGTCCAGTTGTGGGCAGCTCCTGACTTGCATCAGAACTATCAGGGAATTTATTCAAAGTGCAGATTATTAAATCAGAATCTAACTGAGGGGCTCAATAAATTAACCATCGACTTTTAGCAATGACCCCAAATCTTTCTACACTATGACTTATAACTCATTACTCTTGTTAAGTCACATACTTTCCCCTTAGGAAAATAAAAACTTACTGCATTTAATTTTGCTGTTCAAGCAACAAAAGAGAAAAAGCCTAAAGATTTTTTCAGACTCAGCTGGACAGTCTGTCATGGTGATCCTTGCATGGAGCTCCAGTCTCTTATGTGTGGGGCATCTGCTTTCTCACCTCTGCAGACCAAAGCTGCCCACCTTTCCACGGGTCCATTTTCTTCCAATATTCCTTTCTCCGAATTTCTCATGACTTTTTCATACAACTGAGAGCTCACATGTTAGACAGCCAATACACGTGTCTTGTCTACTATCAAAAATTAAAATTTGTGCCAGAAATTTGGAGAAGGTATATTTCCTTAAACGTGCAGTGAGTTGGCAGCCATGATCTGTGGTCCTACTGCCATGATTTCTGTTTCTTTAAAATTATGTAATTATAATCAGTTTCAGAATATACATCAGCTATTATAAAAAAAAGAGACACTTAGGGCAAAGATGGGAGACTCATGGTTGATGAGAAAAAGATGCAGACAAATATATATATTTCAGAATGTATATTTTACATGAAATATATAAGTATATATAAATTTATATAAATATATTAAATATTTAATATATTTCAGAAATGTATGTTTTAAAACCCCAAAATCAATCAGGATGGTAAAGAACAGCAACATATATCAACCTTCCCACACCAAGTGAAAAACAAGACCATAAAGATTAAATGTTAGAGAAAAGACGTTCTGTGACACTCTGGTAGAAACAGGGCTGGTGAGTTGAAGTTCTTAAAAAGCAAATTTACACTCATAGTAAAGAATAATGGTCTAAGAGAGCTGTGTTGGGCTATGTCATTGCTCAAACAGAGCTTGGAATGGCTGACTTTCCAGGCTGTTTACAAACATAAGCCTCACAGAGTGGAAGACTGGAATTGAAAATCTAAAGTCCATTTCAGAGCTTATATTCTGGAAAGAAAAGAAAGTGTCGGTAGCTCAGTCATGTCTGACTTTTTGCAACCCCATGGACTGCATCGAGGCTCCTCTGTCCATGGAATTCTCCAGGCAAGAATACTGGAATGGGTTTGCCGTTTCCTTCTCCAGGGGATCTCCCCAACCTAGGGATCGAACCCTGGTCTCCCGCATTGCAGGCAGATTCTTTACAATCTGAGCCACAAGGGAAGCCCACTTATATTCTATGTTGACATATTTACAGCAGTTCACAAAAGAAAATTTGGAAAAGACACTGTAATTAATTAAAGCTGGCCTTAAAAACTCAGGAGAATTTGGACCTAGAAATCATAAGCATAAGTAGTCAGCTCTTATTTCTTACTAGTAATGCAATGTGAAAGGACTATGAGTATTATTCAAATTTTAAATTATAAATTTATTCTTAAACATTTTTCAGATAGAAGGCAAGGAGAAACTTTAATTACGTTATGCTGCTATGAAAAACAAGATACTAAATTATGAACAGTTATAAAACTCATTTATTCTATAAGTATTACTTGGCACCTATTATGTGCCAGTCATTCTTCCAAGATCTGGCAATACAGCAGTGAACAAGAGACCAAAAATCCCTGTACTAGTGAAATCTACATTCCAGAAGAGAGACACAAGATAATTTTTTAAAAAGTAAAATCTATAGTATTTGTGATAATAGTAATTTCTACAAAGGAAAACAAAGCAAGGAAGAGAGAGAGAGAGGTGTTAACATAAGAAATTGCAGATAATCACTATTTTTCTGTTTATATAATGAAAGTATGGACTTCTCAGGCGGCTCTAGTGGTAAAGAACCCACCTGCCAATGTAGGGGACTGAGAGACATAACCCAGTTTATTATTGCTAAGAATGATTTTAGAATTCACAGATTTGGTCATTTATTTCAACCCCCCTGACTCTGCAGAAGAGAAAGCAGAGCCCACAGATGCTCCAGTTTTGTCTCAGATTTCCAAGGCCTGAGTTCAAGTCTATTCCTACTAATGCACAAACGTATCCTATGCATTTTTTACAAGTTTAGAAATTGTCCTTCAAATCCATTTTGTCACTGCAAATGAGGCCAGACTTTGACTAAGAATATTTTCACTCTTCCAAAATATTTCTCTGTGTGTATATCTCCCCAGCAGCATGTTTATAGGGTAGCCGGTCGACTTCATGCACTTGAAGATAGATGGCTGCTAACACCATGTTGCAAGTGATGACGTAATTTCACATGATTTCCAAATGGAGTTTCAGAGCTACTCTTCCAAGACTGAGATCTATGTAGACTATCAACAGATGACCATAAATATACTTTGCTATCATATATTTTTAAACTATCTATCTGCTTTTAAAAGACACTCCAAATCTGTCACTTCCTTTTCCCTAAACTTCAGTGACATAAAACAAGAGTCCATTTTTCTGTGGAGGCAAGGACCCAAGGGACCTCGAGGGAAAGGGTAAGCAGGAAATTACCCTGCTTTGAGTAAAACCGTAATCTACATAGAGTGGGCTCTGTCCCTTACCGTCCAAGTGTTGAAAACACTTTTAAAGTGCAGTTATTATAGAAGTGACTGTGAAAATACTCTTCTCCTAGTGCAGCTGCTCTCTTCGTATTTGCTTTACTGAAAAAAGAGAAATGTTTATTATGGTTAGTAATGCAGGCCCCAGGCATCAAGTGCCTCCTAATCTTACCTCGCACAGAAGTGTGTCTGGCGATGGGGTAGGTTCAGCCCTAGATGTTTCAATCCAGGATTTAATGTGCCCGGCCCATGTCTTGTTCCTCTTTCTACCTCTAAATCATGAACAAATGACAGCAAGACAGTGATAGGGTGTGGATACACCGAAATCAGTTTTCACTCTATGGGTATGACTGGGCTTTCAATACCTTATTTAGGGACAAGCTGAAGATGATTTCTTGTGAATGTAATATGTTCTTATGCAGTATTTCTAAAATTATTTTCTTCTTCATAGGTAATGTCGTACTAGCACTGATCTAGGAGATCCCAGGTACTAGTTCTGTTTGCTTTGTTTTAGGTTTTGTTCCATGGTGAGGAGAGTAACCTCTATTGTGTGCCTGCTCTAAATCCAAACACTAGGCTAAGAGATTTACATTTGTTATCTCATTTCATCCTCCCAACTGTCAGATGAGGTGGATACTATTATTGCTGCCACGTTTTAGGCAAGTCTGTGAGACCAAGAGAGGTTAAATGACATTCCCAAGATTACCTATTTAGTGAGTGTCAGAGCTGGAATTTCAGACGAGACCAGCAGGATTCAAATTCATGAAGCTTCTTCCATCAAAATGCTGACTGAACTGTCTTTAGATGACCACTTTTTCCAGGAGAATTGCCATGTTTTCTACCCATAGAGATGGCTAAGGAATGAAAGAAGCATTTTTGCAAGTATCAAGTATTTCATAATTAACAAAGATTTATTTATGCTGTCAGAGAATTTGTATGCATGGACTTTTAGATAATATTTCTTTTCTTCATAAGAGGAAGAAATACTGTAACAAGGATTTCTGGACATTGATTTTTTTTCTCATTGGAAAAATGAGAGGAAAAGGAAAGAAGGGTAGTTTGTAGTGGCAAGAGGGCTGAATAGAAAATAAAGAAGATAGAGAAGATAAGGAACCAATATGCCAAAATCATTCATTTTCCTTTATCTCACTCTTCCTGGTAGTAAGAAATTAAGGACATCAGTCCTTCTACCTGGCCTCAAGGTGACTTGATTTCTAATATGGACTAATTGTTTATTTCCCAGTGAATACTTGAGATGTTTTTAAATGACATCTTCCTTCTCACCATCCCCATTTAATGTGGTTCTTATCCCAGAAATCTATTTATAACCCTTTCTTGTCTTTGTTGTTTCATAAATTACTAGAACTATTATATTATTAATCTCAACCTTTGTCCTGCAACATAAAATAGTGCTCCCCTAAAGACACTATTCATTTCAGGAAGAGAATCCCCTACACTGGGATCTCAAAGTGTACACAAAGGAACCCTTTGCTGGGCAGGAAGTTTACTTCGAAACAGATTTGTCAGTCATTGTGAGTGAGCTCACACTTTGTTCTAGGTGTAAACTGACAGCCTAAACACTGGGATTTCACTGATTACTGTATCAAAGTGACAATGACTGATCAAGGTTAAATGCTAGTTTCAAGCTTTCTGCTTTTCCCCACACAGCCATAACCCCAAAGCTGCCAGCTCCAATACCTGCTAGATTCCACCTCCATTCTAGGCCATATACCCAGCCAGATCAAAAGTGCCCCCAAAGCTCTCAGTTCTCTATGTATTACACCCAAACATAAAGATCTGAAAGTCCTGGGGAAGCTGAACCTCTCCCCCTGATGGCATTCCTATTTCAGAAATACCAAGCTTGTACTTTTATGCCATTTTATCCCCCTATAAAATGCAGTTTTGTCATGAGATCAGTTTAGAGGGCTCAGACATCTTAGGGTGAGACATCTGAGTTTCAGATATGTATAACCACTGCATAATTGCCTCTTTAAATAGAACGATAATTACATTTTATTGTTATTTGGCTTCTTTAATACACAAAAGAAAAAACAGGCCCTACATTTTTTATGGAATCTTCTTTTGAAAGAGAAAACAGATATGTCAACTCAGAGATACTTTTCTCTCTACACTCTTCCTCACTAAAATTCAAGTGTAAACATGTTAAACCTTGCATGGGAACTTTTTACAAAGATTGCTAAGTCTTCTTGTAGATGGTGTGCAGGTTTATGTGGAAGGAGTGATGAACTCCTAGTTTTGAAATTCACAGTGTTAAAATTATTGCCATTTAAAGTCATGTCTTGAAAGTTTTTCATTGGAATTAATGTTACATGATGTCTGAAGCCCATGAGAAACCTTCAGCATGCCTTTTCATCTAAGTTGACACGCTGTCACACTGAATAAAAATAAAAGAACATATATAATGCTGCAGAATTGTTTGCAATCAAAAATTTTCTTTCAAACTTCCTGTCCTTGATCAGCTATCCATGACGTCTACAGTTAATATTAGTTTCTAAGAATCAGAACCTGAATATTTCTGTAATTCTTTCCTGTGCTTTTCTGCGCATAAGGGAAATGACCAAATGTAAATGCAGTCCTATTCCAACTACAGTCACTTTAGCTAGAAATGTATATCTGGCAAGATCACTCAAAATCTGATTTTTCACCCTAACCCTTTTTTCCCTTTTATTTCCCCAGTCACCACATCTGATGTTTACTCCAAAGCATCACTCTGAACTTAGGTTTTATTTTCTCTCCCCAGTCTCATTCACTCCTCTTGGTCTTTACTCCTCAAAAAGTCTAATTAACTCATTACTATTAATTAAAAGGAAGAGTGCAATGCTATACTCTACTTTTCTAGGACTGTTGAAGGGCTGTTTTCATTACTTGGTTTCCCAGGTACACATCATACTCTTTGAGAGTAAAATTCTTGATTTCAAGATACACAGTGTCCTTCAGAGCATCAACAATAAACTTTATGTATGTTCAGGAAACCCTCCAGAAACATAGATAACATGATAACAAACTCCATAAATACAAATGGCAGCTGGTGTGGTGAATCTTACCAAGATTTTGTTGTTGTTAGTTTACGGTTTGGGCTCATTTTTTAATAAATCGTCCTAATTTTCTAAGCAGGAAACTTTTCAAAAATCCAGGTGTCCAGTTTCTGTTTTAAAAAGTCAGGAGCGGGACTTCCCTGGTGGTCCAGCAGCTAAGACCTGGCCTTCCAGGGCCCAGGGTGCGAATTCAATCCCTGGTTGGGGAGCTAGCATCCTACACGCCTCACAGCCCATAAAACGGAAGCAATTTTGTAACAAATTCAATAAAGGTTTTAAAATTCACCCACAATCAAAAAATCTTTTAAAAAAATAAATAGTAAATAAAAAGGCAGGCGCCTGGGACCTCCATTTCACACGGTAGCCACTGGAACCAAAGAGTGACTTCCCTCCCTAGATGGAGTTGCACTCTCTATTCCCGGGGAGCCACTATGCTTTCTTCACTTATTACACTAGTTACCTGGCCATTTGAGCTTGCTACTTCCGCTCTGCAGAAACATTGTTCAAAATCTTTCTAATTCACCTTATAGAATTATCTCACAAGTGCAATTTCCCCGTGAGGGGCAAAATGATAGATGCTTTCCACTGGTAGGATCCAGTTGGTATCAAAATGTTCCTGTGGTTTTCCTCACATTTATGCAAAATTTTGTGGGACTTTTCTTTACAGTTCTACAGGAGTCCTCATTCAGCTGCTCACACTCTGGGAAAATGATGAGATCTGCACTTTTGAAATGTTCTGCAAAATATCCTGCAAAATTACTAACAGTGGCAGTGACAGAACATCTCTACCTGGAAGAGTGCTAATGGCAATAAGAGGGTAGCAGCATACTTTCAGCATCTCTGTTTTCATCACAAGGCTGTTCTCCAAGGGTTAACAAATGCTGATGCTGAGTATTTTGTTGTGTTTATTTTTTTAAATCTACCCCCTAACTTTAAAAAGATTCATTTAATCTGGATGGGCCTGTCAAGCTTATTTAAAATGGTTGTAAGGTTGGATGTCCGTTGGGAAGGTAATGGCATCAGCCCTTACAAGTTTTGCTGTGTTATTATATCCATGAGCTACAGTGGTTACGATTCTTTAATTAGGACAAACTTGGAGAAATGTTTTAAAGTTTTTTAATGTGGGTGCTGCTGCCAAAATTTCAGACTTTTAAGAACTCTGATTTTTGTTTTCTTACTGAAAAAATGAGAAGTTGATAACATTCTTGAAAAAAAAAGTTGCCCAGTGCATTTGGCCGAGGGCCCATTAAAGATAGACCCTTTCTTTACACATTGACTCATTGATTTGTCTTGCAGTGGCAAGAACAATCCACCCAAAAAGTGGGTGGCCTCTGTGGCACCCAGATTACTGATCTGTTGACAAAATTATTCGTTTTTTTCTCTGGATGTTCTCCAACAGACTGAATTTCAATGGGACTGTCCTGATGGAGTTCCTCCTTCTATTTCCTAAGTATTTTTTTCCTATGTTCTCTGTTTTCTTACTGTTGTTAAAATGGCCATGTTCCTAAAGGGATAAAGAATAAGCAATATGACTTTGAGCCCTCTCTTAGGGAGTGAAGAGCATTCTGAGAAAGAAGTTTCCTTCAGATTTGGAATGCTGAATAGACGTTGATTGTCAAAGGGCACCAGTTAAATATGATTGAGAATGGCTTGATATTATTTCTTTGATCTTATTTCTTTTTCCTCTCTTTAATCCACATGAATAGTAATGAACACAGCTGAGTGAATGAACACAAAGGCAGATAAGCTACAGCGCGCATTTTGTATGCTCCGATCTAATGAGCACATTGTCTTTAACATCCTTAATGAGTTTTGCAAAATCTGTAATATTTTCATAGAACACTACTGCAGCTTGTTTAAGGGTCATTTGACCATATTTTGCCCCTGGCACCAGAGTGCTGGCTTAATTTTTAATTACAAATGCTAATTCTAATTAGCAGGCCTGGAAAAAGTCAGAATGAGTTCTGTGTGACCCTGTCCACCCACTTCTACCCCAGATGCTAAGTTGAACCCCAAAGCCACAATATCTGAATTCTCCCCAGGGTGCCTGAGAAAAGATGCTGACATAGCTCCCGTACCCGCCAGGGCGGATACAGAGTGATTTTGATGTAATGATGACAATAATGCTTTTGCTCTGCAGTTACTGTACCCCGAGTGGCTATGTCAGGACATCATTTCTTCTTTTTCTGTTTTCTCAACCACAAAACCGGGCTCACAATTGGCTTTGGCAGCTGCCGAGCTACCCTAATATAGCAGCAGACGAATCCAGGCAAAGAACAGATCTATCACTGTATCTGACTGATCTTTCTGCTTATGCACAGTGACAAATTCTCACCTCTCCATATAGATCAGCAGGCTCTGTAACCAGTCAGTCACGGATAAGTTGTGACAGCGCGTCACAAGATTGGCAATTCGGAGCCCTGGAGAACAAGGTGAAACATGCAGTTATTTTACATGAAAACTGCAGTCTTTCCCAGAGCAACATAGGAGTGTGTGCGCGGGTGTGTGCATCTTACAAAAAGAGACATATTGTTCTGTTCACTTTATTAAAATACAGAGAGAGAGGAGATGAAAAAAACCAATCTTTGTGCAATGGGAGCAGGATTTACATTGTCCTTTGGCTGATGACTACCCAGATTTCTTTTCCCACCTGCTTCTAAGTTACTCAGAGAAGCTAAATCAAGGGAACCTCTGGCTAATGAGGATCTGTGTTCATGTCTCGGAGATTCCAGTGCTGTGGTTAGGATAACAGATGAAAAAGTCTAGGGATAAAATTTCCAGTCTTCACCCTCCTATTTCCAGTGAAATGCGCTCTCCGGAGTTTCTGTTTACCCTCACGAAATCAAAATCTCTTACTTTTAGCTCTCCACTAACAAACTTTGAAAAGTGGTTTTGGTATTTACATGGATTTTAGAGAAACTCCCTTTGTTGTTTCATAGTAAGCATAGTTCACAAAATAAAATGCCTAGCTGCTTCGGGAATGTTTCAAGGGATGAGGTGGAAATCATTTTCATGAGCTACCCAAATTCGGAAGGCGGTAACTTGCTAATGAAAGAAATCTATTAATAATGTGCATATGTTGGAATTTATAGGTTAGAGGTATATGAATTAAATGTATTTTAACATTAATCATTTAGAAGCCACTAAATCTAGGAACAAATGACTTGAAAAGTAAATACTATAGGATTTTAGGATTGTTGTTGATTATCTCAAAAGGAAGCAAAAAATCTGATACCTTAGAAATAAATTTATTGCAAAGTTTCATAAAATATAACAAATTTATCTTGTTACATAAGTACTAAATTTACTTTCACCAAGGGAAGACAAGACTTTATTCAGGTTTGTTCTGGTTTACATGGTTAACCCCTTGTTAACTGCTTTGTTTTTAGGTTTAGAAAAAGGGGGAGTCATAGTTATTGTGCTTTAAGGGAACTAAGATACTACATTGAAATTGAGTAGAAATTCAGTATTTCATAATGATGATGTTGAAGGAGGAGAAGGAAAGTAAGAGGAGGAGATAAGGGAAATTATATTAACTCTGGCATATTTCTGTAGGATAATATACAGAGAGAACACTAGGTTAGCATACCAGTTCTTTGACTTTACCTAAGTTCTTGGTAATACATAAACTGAAATCCTTCACCTCTTTCAGGGACATTAAAATACAATTTTTTCAAATATTTGGTCAATTAAGATTATAAACAACTCAAAATCTCCTTTGCTGTCACTTTCTGTAGCAAATCCAATTGACTATAGTATTTCGATCCAATTGCTCACTCTGATTGTCCTGCAGTAGTAATAAGACCATTTCAGTAACTTCAAGATTCCAAAAATGGATTGTGTAGCTGGAGTCATTTATTAAATTGTTCCCATAACATGAAAAAGGGGGAAAAAAAAAATCCTGAAATTCTTAAGATGTAAAAACTACAAAGGGGAAGTATCAGCTGACTAACTAGCCCAAGGTCACCTGGTGAGACAGTGATAAAGACAGCAGTTTAATATCTGCCATTCAAAAAGCTTTTAACTTGCATAGAGAAAGGAGGAATTTTTAAGCTTTCCTAAAATGTGTGAACATCTCTGTGACCCACATAAGGAAGAATTCTCTGTTATATTGATATTGAACTTCTATCCTTTGCACATGTGGTTCACTTATTTGAATTGATTCCCAGAAGCATTTGGAAATACATATAAGGCAGGTGAAAGACCCATTTTACAAATAAGGAAACTGAGCTCCAGGGGGTTAAATGACAAGTTATAGAACCAATTAAGAGCAGAACTGAAAGAATTCTCCTAATCTATTGTCTTCTAGAACACCACCATAACTGCTTCATCATTACCTCTTCCCCGTGCTTCCTGACACAGAAATCTGTTTTTGCTTAGAGGATATAAAGAATAGAAACTGTACATGCACTTACTGGTGTAATAAACAGAAGTGAATGAAGCATTAATGTGTTAATCCTCTGAAAGCAAAGACATTTTTCTGCATGTGACTTTCTACTTTTTAAAGGATTTTTTCCTCCCTTACTTTCGTCTACTCAAAAGAAAGTCCCCATGGAGTCTCCTGAAACTTGAAAAGGCTAATTTGTTTGCTCCACATAAAACCCTCCACTCTGGTTAAATATACGAAATCTTCAAGCAGGTGTTTATTTTCTTAAAAACAAGAATGACATTTTAACTTTATTCATTCTTCTTCAAAAGTAAGCATTTTATTCATTAGTTCAAAATGAAACATTTTCAAAGACCTTCATTGCTGACTAGTTTCATGCCATTTGAAGTCTTAAATGTCATTTGATAAGTTTTAGCAGCATAGACACAGAATAAAAAGATTTTTGCTAACTGGTGAAACACGCAATATTCTTATTCTCAAGAATACTTGGATAATTTTAAGTAGTGAAAAACAAATTAACACTAGAGAAATTTATCTGCATTTGTCCACTGTTCACCTTCTCAATTGAAAAATTAAAGATGAACAAAAGAAAAAAAAGCAGGGAAAACAATTTCAAGAAGCCATCTATTTGGTACAAGTTACTGTGAAAGTGCTTCCTCTGTTAGCTGGTGCTTCAGCAATACTATTATAAATACTGTGTACTTCAATTGCTATTTCAGTTATTTATTAATAATTATTAATTATTCAATTAGTATACAAATAAAATAGGACTTTGGGGGGCATTTATAAATGTATGCATGTATTTTTTATGTGTAATATACTTAATAAAATAATTTTGAGTAGCTTACAATAAAAGACAAAGATGCAAACAATATATAAATAAAGTTAAAAGGAAAAGTTAAACAGTGAAAGGGAAGTAATCCAGTTGTGATTAAGAATATGGACTTTGGAGTCAGATAAAACAGTGCTTGAATCCCGGCTTGACTGATGACCTTGGACAATCTATTCAACCCTGATCCCCAACTCCTTCATCTATAAGACAGAGATAATAATGACCATTTCAGCAAACATAATGGTGACTGCTATTGTTTTTATTCCTGAAATGTCTTTACTAATAGACTCTATTGCAATTAAACACAAAAAGAAAATTCTGAGCTACACTTTCCTCCCTTACTCAGGATTATATAGAAATATAAAAATAAATACTGAACTAAAGTTATTTTTCCTGTGAGATTAGAAAGATTCAGTCATATTGTAGAACAAAGTCTGTAGAATGGTATCCAGGAATACATTCCATATGTTGTCAATATTTATGAAAGTAAACAATCAATTAAGAGCTCAGCAGGAAAATTTAAGTAAATGTCAGAGATAACCACATACATTTATTCTAGTTTTGCATTAAACTTCATATAGAGGTTACTGGTTTCTCTTTGTAAGACCCCTCGAAAGGCAATGTCCTTAGAGAAACTAATTCCATAATACCATGGAAATGAATGCACTGCATTCCAAGATTGGTTACGATTTGGATGAGAATAAAAGAAATAGAAAACAATGTTAAAAGAAAAAAAAATAACCTTCTCACTCTGAACGTATATATTTATATAGAGAGATTAAACTGGGACTTTCTATGATAACATCAATAAATATTTACTGAAAAGGGGGCCACTGTTTCTAAGTGTGTTGAGCTATAGCATCAAAAAGCAAGTCAAAGTCCTTGTCTGCACAAAGCATTTTATTCATTAATTCAATAAGGGAGACAGACCATGAACAAATAAACATAGCAACAAAAATGACGTGAATGGCAATTATTGATAAATGCCATGAACTAAAATAAAGCAGGATAAAGGAAGAAAGTATGGCAGGAAACCAGGGGCAGTGAGATAGAGCCAGATTTTACCATGAATTCCATGTGTGGATTAAAATAAAATACCATTTTTCAAGCACAATTCCAGGAAAATCTTGAATTTTCTGGTTAAATAATCAGAACACCTATCTATCTCAACCCCTCAAAAAAAAAAAAAGTTTTTAAAGAAAACAAAGTAATTTTGCTTGTTGGATCCCTTAAATCATCTCCCAGACACAAAACCTATCATCATTTTTTAACTTAAAATGGTATAGGAAAGAGTATTTTATTATAATGAGAAGATTCTTTTCATCTCTGTGTCAGAAAAGAAAGGCTGAAATAAAAAGGATTTACAAATTGGCCTTGGAATTTCTTCTTCCAGTGATATGGCAAGCTAAATACTTCCACTGAAAACAACAAAAAATGCTAGATGGTTTTAAAAATTATATATTTTGCTTGTCCAAATATATAATTCATCCACACAGTGTGTAAACAAAAAATGTGAGAGGGTACACATTGAGACCTTCCTCTTACCCCTGCCTGCTCCATCTACTCCTGCTGTGCTCCATCCTGTCTCCTTCAGCTTCTCATTTGCATCTGTTTCTTATGTATCCTTCCGTTTCCTAGCTATATGACCTTGGGCCTATTACTTAACCTTCCTATGCTTCACTTTCTTCATCTGCAAAAAGGGTTTAATGGTATCTGCCTAAAGGGCCTTACATGAGGATGAATTGGTTTGATATTCATTAAAATAATTAGACGAGTTCCTGGCAATTCAAAGTGCTAGGTGCATATTTGTTAAGTAAATAAATCAACACATACAGCCAATAAGAAAATATATTAGTTATTTCCTCTTTGCTGTACAAAAAGTAGAATGCAATATATTCTATTTTGTACTTCACTTCTTTTCAGGTAATATATCTTAAAGTATTTTGTGATTAGTACAGAGAACTTTCTCTCTATTACCAGATCACCTATCTGTTCCTTTTTATAGCTGCATAGTATTCCACTGAATAAATGGAATAATTGGTTCAATTATTCCTTCATTGCTGATCATTTGAGATGCTTCCAGTCTTTTGCTTTTACAAACAGTGCTCAGTGAACAACCTCACAAATTTGTAGGTGTTCTGGGAAAAGGATACTCATAATTGTGAAATGTGTTTAAATTGTGAGAGAGATTTTCAAAGTTATATACAAAGTTTTGTGTGGAAAAATATGCTTTCTCTTCAGTAAGCTTATAATCATACCTAATCCAGGACAAGAGAGAGAGGAAGGGAAGCATTTAAGTTGCCTTTCATCCCAAGCCATCAGCCACCCTTCATGAGCTTTGAATTTGATGACTGTGTGGGGATGGGAGAGAGTTCAAGAAAAAATATTTAGGACTTGCCCAAGATAGGGAGTCTAATGAGAGGCACCCGCAGAAAATTGGGAAGGGCTAGTACTACCTCAACCTTCACATTAGTGGCAAAAACATCTTTCTGAAGGATTAACCACCAACCACAAAGTAGTCCTCTGATGGATTTGCAGCCCAGATTTATAATGCTTACAGGGGTGTAACAGGAAAGCCCAATCTAACCTAAAATTGTATTTTAAATAATCAGTAGTACCCTCAGGTACCTAACAGAAGCAAATGAAATCCTCTCTGGAAAATGAAACTTCATTTCAGACCTCAAAGAATTCACACAAAAGAAGTTCTAGGGAATATAAGTTAAAAATAAAAAATAATTAAAATACTGAAGGAAATAAGATACTCTTGACAGAAACACTATGCAGAAAAACTATTGACAGAGACTTTGGATATTGCAATTATAATGTCCAAAATATAAAATTAGTGTGTTAACTCTGATTCAAGAAATAAAAAGTGATACATAATATGTGAGTACTGAGTGAGAGACAATAAATGAGACTGAGCTTATTTGAAATAAAACATAAAACCTGTAGACATGAAAAATATATTGACTCAGAGGTCCAGGGAATTTTAATTTAAAAATAAAAACCTTATGATCAAGATTATGTAATCCAATCTACTCACTCATTTTATTGTCGTATTAAAGTGCCATTCTCTTTTTAAAAAAGAAAAAAATGTAGAGAACAATAGAAATGAAAGGATTGTAGAATTATGAATTGATCATTCATGTTAGTGATATATTGAATCAATCTAAAAGTGTTAATTGAATGACTCTTATAGCCAATGATTCTTATACATAAATGTACCTATATTGCCACAACATAATGCATACTTTGCATTTAGATTACTTTACACATATACACATACAAAATAAGACTGATACTGATTAATTTTCACCTTGAAGTATTTTATTAGGTAATAAAAAAGTAGGTGGCACAGAATACAGTGAATAGTACTATCTATTATCTTATCACCCACTTATAATATGAAAACATATTGAATAAAGAAACAGTGTTGTATTTATAAAAATAAATAAATAAAAATAAAAATCTTACACTGATAGAAGAGGAGGCCTAGGAGTTGAACTGGTGAAATGATGCATGTATGCTCAAATAAAGACAAACTGAGTCTGAAAGTGGTATGTCCCTAATCACTTGTATCACATAACTAAAATATAATCTTTTATCAGTGATGTTTAAAAGAGAGTTGGGAAACCTTTCTGTTTGTAGTAATGTAAATAAAATGAGTATCACTTCATCAGAGCATGAAAGGAAATTATAGAGGAAAACAGTCTCAGCTAAATACATATGATATGAAGCCTCATTTCATCTATGTGTGTATACTAGGGTGTGCAGTGGGCTTGCAATTGAATAGAATAACTTGAAGCTAAACTCAAACTGCTAGAGGATTTTGTTTCCAATTCCTTGACCTAGAGCTTAAATTGGATGGAATCTTTCAGAATATTGTGCTAGTGACTCTCTTTGGTGGAGAAGAGCCAGTGAAATGTACTGTCAGCAGACACAATATCTTTTCACCTTCTTATTTTCTCTTCATTACTCGCCTCTGCTCTTACCTCCTCCAAAGACTCTCAGGCTTGCCATTTACTTGGGCGCCTGTGTTTGCTCTATTCTCTATCATTATTGTTCTGATTTGAGGACACAGCTATTGATGTTGATTGCTACCTGGCCATGTGAGGGAGGCGGAAAAGGCCCACACGGATACAGTCAGCCCTTTTTCTTCACACACATGCACACAAAGGCTATTCTTCAGTTTCCAGTGACCACAGGATGTCTATGCACAATTCCATCCTGTAAATTATTAAAACCAAAGACGGGAGGAGAGATGTGCTACCTTATTGCATTGTAATTTTCTAATTTGCATATAGTGGGTAATAAGTAAATAAATACAGACACTATGGGAGTGGTCCTGACTTTGAGGCCTGGGTGTGTGTGTGCTAAGTTGCTCCAGTCATGCTCTTTGCGACTCCATGGACTGTATCCCACCAGAATCCTCTGTCCATGGGATTCTCCAGGCAAGAATACTGGAATGAATTGCCATGCCCTCCCCCAGGGGATCTGGTTGCCATGTCCTCCTCCAGGACATCTTTCCCACCCTAGGATCAAACCCGCATTCTTAGGTCTCCTGCATTGGCAGGCAGGTTCTCTTACAACCAGCACCACCTGGGAAGCCCCCTTGAGACCTAGGTCTGTGCTAAAGTACCCTCGTCTAGAGAGCCAGAATCTCTTCTCCCACCTGCTCCGTGCTTTGCCTTCTCCAGCCTCTGCCTCAGCAGACCTTCCTGCGCAGCAGTAGGTCATAGGAATCCTTCAGTCAGGGCCCCATCACCATCAGCGCTCCCCTAGATTCCTTAGCAGGCACATCTTGGCAGGATCAGGTACCGAGATACCCATCCTGTGCACATGGAACGTCCTAAGGGAGGAAGTCTCCCCTCAACTCCACCAGCTGAGTCCACCCAGCCTGCAGAATGGCAGGTGTCACAACTGGCTGCCCATCATTCAGAGGAATAAACATCAACTTTGAAGACAGATCTTTACAAGTGGCATTCAGCATGCCCACTAACTAACTGTATGCAGTAGGGGAAGCAGGGGGCCAGCATTTAACTCATCAGAAACTCATTCACTTCATCTTGAAATTGGGATTAACCATACAGGAAATTGGGCTTCCCAGGTGGCGCTAATGGTAAAGAACCCACCTGCCAATGCAGATAGATGTAAGAGACGCTGGTTCAATCCCTGGGTCAGGAAGATCCTCTGGAGGAGGGCACAGCAACCTACTCCAGTACTCTTGCCTGGAGAATCCCATGGACAGAGGTGCCTGGCGGGCTACAGTCCATGGAGTCACACAGAGTTGGACACGACTGAAATGATTTCAAGCGCAAATACAGGAAATTGTGACATTTAAGTGTGGAAACACACTAAAAGCTCTTTGGAAATTGTGATATACTATGCAAATGTGAATTCTTCTCCTCTTCTCCATCTACTAGGAGTGATATGTAGTGACTTTTGTATCCATGAAATCTCTATTATTTTATACAAAAATAGAAATCTAGCCCAGTGAATTCTTTGAAATAACCCAAGGCAATGTTTATTGTCAATATATCTAACATGATCATAACTATCTCATTCTCTGTTCTTGTAGATGCACAAATCCAATTCACCAGTTTAGATAATCAGAAGAAGTTTTGTAAAATAGATAATGTCTGAGAAAAGTCTTTGAAAGTCAGAGAAAGAGGTGAAGTACCCTTAAGAAGAGGAACAAGTCAAGGTAAAGGCAGAGAGATGGAAAAGTGCGTTAGAAGTTGTAGAAAAATACTCTTGTTAAGTTGGAAAGTTCTACTAAAGAGAAAAACCTTCCCAGTTCAAATGTTTTGAAACACTTCATACATCCTTTTTGGAGACTTACAATGAACATGAGAAGAATAGCCTACAATATGAAAATTAGGATTTAGTTACTCATATTATACCTCAAAGTCATTTTTTTTCCAGGGGATATATGCCTATTATCATCAGCATGAACGAATGATAAATACATTATTGACAGAGTTTTTCAATCAGAGAGACGACAAATTCAGTATTTTATTTCAGACATATTCATCTAACAGAAAGTAAAGACATAAAAATAAAAAGAGAAGAACAATGCAAAGTATTTACAGATTGTTGTATTTAGTCCAAAAGGATGGTAGTAATGAGAATTTTAAGAGGAGAGATCTCAGTATGTGTGTAGATGGGTAGGAAAAATGAAAGCCTTAAGAAAATATATATGAGATGAGATCCCTGGTGAAACATAGCCCAAAGGAAGGGAGGAAAGGATGGGATTTGAGCATGAGCATAGAGCATGGGTTTAAATAAGAAGTTTTTATCTCCCTTGGAAGAAAGAATAGAAAGAGTAGGTGAGACATATTAAGATTTAGAGGTAAGCAAAGCAAGAAGATACATTAGCTAAGCTTTAATAATTACAAATGTGTTGAAATAAATTTTAGACTCAAGATGGAGTCACTCATGCCAGGGGTCCAAGGTCAGCAAACCAAAACCATAACTTTCATGACCCTATAAATCCTCCTTAACTAGGGACTAGGTATATCCAATCAACTAATCCCCAAACACCAAGCCAGCTCCGGGCTGTATTCTTATTTCCTTCTCACCCCAAACAAGGTTGACTCTGAGGCTTCTGTCAGTCTGATACTTTCTATTTTTCTCTTCCTTGTTCTTTATTCTTTATCCTGTAAAAGTCTTCTTCTGCCCTGCAAAAGGCCCTGCCTTCTGCCCTGTCTTGCAGCTCCCCAAATGGAGACCATCCACTTCATGGAGTATTGAGTAAAGTTTGTTTGTATCACCTAACCTGTTTTCTTTAATCATTTTTTTTTAAACACAAACCTGTCAGTTAGCAGAGAACAAAAGATGCTCTGCTGACAGTGAGGGAGATAAGATTAGGATGGAAGAACCAAGACTAGATCAGGTGTGTCCTTAGAGCAGCTGATGTGGGGAATTCTAATAGTAGACCCTAGAGGTTTATGATTTTAAACAGGATGGTCAGGGAGACCTCACTGAAATGGTGACATTTGTGCCAAGATCTCCAGTTGGTGAGGGAGTGAGGGATGTGGTTATCTGCTGGAAAACATCCCAGCGGAAGAAAGAGCAAGTGCAAAAGGAAAGTGCAAAGTGCATCAGTGAGAGAACACCTGGCGTGTTAAGTGAACAGCAGTGAGCAAGGAGATAAGGTCAGAGATTTAACAGGGGGAGGAGAAGTAGTGATTCCCATAATCCAGGATTACATAGGACCTTGTACACCATTGTGAGTAATTTAGTTTTATCTTGTGCAAAGTGGGAATCCATTCCAGGGTGGAGCAGTTAGGTGATATGATCTGACCTACATTTTAACAACATCCCTCTCTATGCTGAGAATAGGCTGAAAGAAGGCAAGGAAGGAAGCAGGAGGTGCCAGCTAGCAGACTCCTGCAATTATCCAGGTTACAAAGCAGAGTGACTTGGACCAAAAGTGTAGCTTTGAAAATGGCTTAATGTTTTTAATGTTCATTTTCCAATATACTTTTAAAAGAAAGCGAAGAGAATTGCTGATAGAGTGAATGTAGGGTGTGAGAGGAAGACTCTCATTTTCTTAGCAAGGAAGACTCCTCATTTTCTTAACATGAGCATACAGGGCAATAGCATTACCAAAAATGGGATGACTATGGTGGGTGGTGTGGGGATCAGCTTACATGTATGAGGTAGGTGCTGTTATTGTGAATTTTCTTACCATCACGTTGTCTACTCCCAGACATTAATTTTTGCACCAAATAGTATTACTTTTATGTATTCCCCAAATAGTATTCCCTTATGGCAGAAAGCAAAGAGGAACTCCTCTTGATGAAAGTGAAAGAGGAGAGTGTAAAAGCTGGCTTAAAACTCAACATTCAAAAAACAAAGATCATGGCATCTGATCCCATCACTTCATGCAAATAGATGGGGAAACAGTGACAGACTTTATCTTCTTGGCTCCAAAATCATTGCAGATGGTGAATGCAGCCATGAAAGTAAAAGACACTTGCTCCTTGGAAGAAAAGCTATGACTAACCTGGACAACATGCTAAAAAGCAGAGACATTACTTTCAACAAAGGTCCTTCTAGTCAAAGCTATGGTTTTTCCATTAATCATGTAGGGATGTGAGAAGTGGACCATAAAGAAGGTTGAGCACTGAAGAATTGATGTTTTTGAACTGTGGTGTTGGAGAAGATTCTTGAGAGTCCCTTGGACAGCAGGGAGATCAAACCAGTCCATCCTAAAGGAGATCAGTCCTGAATATTCACTGGAAGGACTGATGCTGAAGCCGAAACTCCAATACTTTGGCCACCTGATGTGAAGAGCTGACTTATTAGAAAAGACCCTGATGCTGGGAAAGATTGAAGGCAGGAGAAGGGGACGACAGAGGGTGAGATGGTTGGATGGCATCAGTGACTCAATGGACATGAGTTTCAGCCAGCTCTGGGAGACCGTGAAGGATAGGGAAGCCTGGCGTGCTGTAGTCCATGAGGTCACAGAGTCTAACACAACTGAATGACTGAACAACAACAAGTATTACCTTTATGGATGAACTGTGTTAGGTTTTTTATATATTTAGGAAATATTTTCACAACTTCAACTTCACTGAAACAGCAATTTCCGTTGACTGAGAAGTGTAAAAAATATGTAATTCCAAGATAACACAGGGACAGACCATATACTGGAAATGAACTTTCAGTTAGAAAAGATTTTCTTTATCCCATGGAATTCAGTATTTTTTGTCCAGATTAATTGTTTTTAGTATTTCTTATTTTGCAATTTATTTTTTTTAATAATAAGTGGATTTACAACATAATCTGAACTGCTGCTTACAGCCACACAAACAGTGCACTGCTCCACTCCGGGGCCTCCACTGTGGCCTTTTGCTCCCTGAAGTGACACCAGGCAGCTACCTTGAAAATAATGTCAGCTTCAAAAGTAATAACTGATTGCAGAGAATGTGGACAATACAAAAATGTATAAAGAAAAAACTTATGAACACCTTGAAATATATTGGGGAATTTTCTTCCACCCATCTTTTTTACGCATGCTAGATATATACTTTGTTTTTTTTCTTAATTTGAGATTATACCATAAACAAATCATATACTATTTACTATCCCACTTTTACATCTAAAATACTCTAAGGATCTTTTTCTATGATCTTCCATTTGCACCGTGGCCCATACTAATGAAGACATCGTATTTGTTAAATAATTATACTTATTAAATATTTGCACACATACATGCTAAGTTGCCTCAGTTGTGTCTGACTCTTTGGAACCCAATGAACTGTAGCCTGCCAGGCTCCTCTGTCCATGGGATTCTCTAGGCAAGACTGTTGGAGTGGGTTGCCACGCCCTCCTCTAGGGGATCTTCCTGACCCAAGGATTGAACTCAGGTCTCCTATGTTTCCTTGTAACGGCAGGCAGGTTCTTTACCATTAGCGCCACCTGTGAAGCCCATTAAATATGTTTTTTCAGGTAAAATATATTAAAGTCTGTTTTCATCCTTTACTTAAACTTCAAATCCTCTATTTACCTGTTTGACTACCCCAAAATGGGAATACTAGACTAAATCGCATTAGTTTTTAAAGACTTTTGAAAAATCTACCGTTATATTGTTTTCTGTGGAAGTTGTGCATATTCACCTTCTCATTCACATCCTTTGAGACTGCTTGTCTCATTCTCCAATTTAAGATCATGCGCTATTTCTAATTCCCTTTCTTCAGGTCACACTAAGTAATGTCACCAATCTCTTATACAGCCACCAATTCAAAAATCATAGTTATCAGTACTTTTGTAAATATTTTGAAATGTTTTATACCTTCCCACTGTTAGTTCATTTGATGTTTTAAAGGCAGGATTTGTTTTTAATCTCAAGTATTTTTCCAAGGAAAAAGCAACCCACTCCAGTATTCTTGCCTGGGAAATCCCATGAGCAGAGGAGCCTGGCAGACTGCAGTGCATGGGGCCAGAGTCAGACACAGCTTAGAAACGAAACAGCAACCAATTTTTCCAAGTAGAAAAAAAATTATGTTTTTAAAATACAACAAAAGAAAAGATGGCAGAAAAAGAACTCACTTCTGAGAAATATACCTTTTTTAACCCTAACTACTCTAGGTCAAAGGTAGACTTTGGGTAACTGTAAGCTTTGAAAGCTCTGACAGTGGTCCTTTCACCTAGCCAGAGTTGAGAACTACTTTTCTGTTAGTTTCTAACAGAAGAGAAGTCTTTATTTCTAGCTCTCTGGAATTTCCTCTTAATTGGATAATGCTAACTTTGGTCCCTTCCACCTTTCAATTACCACTTGACAGTACATTTGACAGAAAAGGATGTCACTTCAAATCATTTTCTCTTCTCTTATTATATAGCTACTCTGGAAGAAAGCGATTGCTAGATCAATCCCATATGCTGGTCATAAACAGCAAAATCTAAAGGGTAGCTTGAAGAATAAATGTCTGTTGGACATTATCTCTTGTATGAACATTTAGAGCTGCTTTGTCCAATATGGCAGCCACAACCACATGTGGGCTGTTGAGCGCTTAAGTGTAGCAAGTGCAAATTGACAATGTTCCACAAATGTAAAATGCACAATGGATTTTAAAGACTATCAAATAATGTAAATTAGCTCATTAATAAATTCATTAATAAATGTCATGTTGCAGGCTCAGTAGCTCAGCTGTGTCCAACTCTTTGCAATCCTAATAACTGTAGCCCACCAGGCTCCTCTGTCAGGGGATTTTCCAGGCAAGGGTATTGGAGTGGGTCACCATTTCCTCCTCCAGGGCCTCTTCCCAACCCAGGGATCAAACTCAAGTCTCCCTGTGTCTCCTGCATTGGCAGGCTAGTTCTTTACCAGTAGGCCAGCTGGTTACTTACATGTTAAAATGATGATTTTTGGTTATGTTGGGTGAAATAAAATCTTTAAATTTCACCTGTTTCCTTCTACCCTTTTTTTAAATGAGACAGCTAGAAAATGTTGAATTACATGTGAGACTTGTATACAATTCTGTTAGACAATGCCATCTAGAGATAAAGCATACCACTGAGGCAAATTAAATTTATTTTCACATTATTGAAAATCTTGGCATCTAAAAGTATGCAATGTAGTTAGAGACTTAAGAGTAGATAATTTAGTTTGATTTAACCTTAGCAGTATTTATGGTATGTATAAAAATCTCTGAGAAATAACAGCACAAAGTGTTTGTCCTGAAAAAAAAAGTGTTACTGGTTACTTGTTGTTTGATTTTCAAGTTTATTGTGGAGCTCTTTTCACAACATAAATATTTTCTAATTGACTTGATAGAACTAGCCAAGATTTTTTCGTGCCCAGAACTTGTTATTCAAAGTGCTTTTAAAATAAGACTTTTTTTCTTTTTCTGTTTCTCATAATGCAAAGTGGCCACAGGGTGTCCCCGCTGTAGCCTAGGAAGATAGAATACTGTTAAAGGCATATTAAAGTGCTGTTTCCAGAATGGAATCTCTGAGAAGCCAGAGCAGGCAAACAAGCGAGCTTGGATGCAGTAACCTGACATGGTTGTGACAAAACAAATGTTGGATGAGACTCAATCCTGACAGTTGGGGCTAGTGGCAGACTGCAAGCAGTGACGCCATGGCGGTGTGGCAGGCTGTCTGCTGGACACTCGGCACAGAGCACCAGGCCCCATCAGTTGGATGTTCCCAAGCCCTGACTACTGTGCCAATCCACAGGATAATCCGTGGTGCAACTCTGGAAGAGAACAATTGTCTCTTTGAGGTATAAATCTCACCAATTCAGGGCTATGCAGTTTATTTTCTTCATAGGTATCTTTTCTTCAACGGAAGCAATACCTTTCCAATACAATATATAAGAACATTAACTCTTCAGTATCGCATAATGTTGAATTACAGGATTTCATAGAACATTAGAACTGGAAAGGGCTTTACTAGATCACCCAGGGGCATTGGTTAGTGTTATGGAGAAAAAAAAGTGCTGAGGAAAAAAAGACAGATTTGAATACTAAGAGAATTCTATTCTTTGTGGGTCTTAGAAATAATAATATGCAGTGTGAATCTTCAGGTTGAGGGTATGGTAGGTGGCATTTTCCGAAGCTTTACACCACAGCCGGTGAAACCATTGTTCTGAACATCACTGTTTGGACAATCTGAACTAGTTCGGGAGAAGGCAATGGCACCCCACTCCAGTACCCTTGCCTGGAGAATCCCATGGATGGAGGCGCCTGGTAGGCTGCAGTCCATGGGGTCACTAAGAGTCGGACACGACTGAGCGACTTCACTTTCACTTTTCACTTTCATGCATTGGAGAAGGAAATGGCAACCCACTCCAGTGTCCTTGCCTGGAGAATCCCAGGGACGGGGGGGCCTGGTGGGCTGCCGTCTATGGGGTCGCACAGAGTCGGACACGACTGAAGCGACTTAGCAGCAGCAGCAGCAGAGCTAGTTCTACCCACTTATTTTCCAGATGAGGTAACTGAGGCCTAGAAGTGTATAGCAATTTTTTCACAATTAATAAACAAGTGAACTGGCAGAGTCCAAGGCTCCTGTCAGCTTCACCAGGAGAAAGATAAGCAGGTGTCAGAACTATGCCTAGTAAGAGATTTTGGCAGATTGGTAACTAATGTTGCTACATATTAGTTTCTTTTTTAAACTTTTTTTGACTAGGATGCACTGTTTAATGTTCTCTATATGAGCCAATGTATACACACACACAAACTATACACACAAATGAAACTAAAGTGTCATAAAATTGTGCTCACCTTTACTGTGTGTGCTGTATTATGATATTTTATTTTCAATTTTTTATATGTTAGTTATACAGACAATATATTTGTGAGAATCTTGGAAATTCGAATAATGACTGACCATCTGAGGACACTAAGGAATTTATTTTAAGATTTGACAATAATTTTATAGGTATATATAGACTGCTTATATTAATATTTTCCTAATTTTAGGTGAAATGATATGATGCATGAAACTTGTTTCACAATAATTCAGGAAGAGAAGGATTAGATGTGGTACAAGCTGAGATGAGATTGGCTATAAAATGATAATTGCTGAATCTAGGTGATATACACACGTTGGTTCATTATTTTTTGTCCATTTTTCTATATTTTTTACATTCCCCATAATAAGTTTTTAGCTTAAGGAGACAAAGCAATATGATTCACTAAGAAGATTTTATAACCCACTGTTCTGATAGTAACTCACAGTTTGAGGTAATGTTATTTTAAAAGATAAAATCTTGTCACAGGTGCCACTTTTCAATGACTAACTTGCTTGGGAAATTAATTTTATTTAAAAGCTGAAGTATAGTATTAACACAAAGTTACACAATAAGGAAGAGAGAATTTGCAGCATTGCAAAATAGGAATTTCAAGTGAATTAAAATTTTCAAAGCTTCCATACAAACTTTCTGTTTGTTTGTTGAGGAATGAATGAATACAAAAGTCCCCAGTACAAGTTGGAATCACTGTTTTGGCTACCAATGAAGTTATTATTTCTTCTATAAATCTCCATTCATAAATTCTGTTAACATTCATTAATGGAATTATATTATTAATAATGATGGAAAAAATTTGCTCACTCTTTTACGTCGGTCAGACCATAAGGAAAATATTGTATTCAATACTGGGACCAAATTTTTAGAGGATATAAAATAGAACAGCAACCAAAATAGTAAGAGGCCTAAAGTGTTTCTATATAAGAAGCCACTGAAAGAATAAAGGGATAGTCAGATTAGCAAAGAAAACATTTAGGGAAGCAATGAAAAGTAGCTTCCAAAACTGAAGGATTGCCATGTGGAAGAGAGATTAACCTTGTTCTATAGGCATCAAAGAGTAGAACTGGGACCAGGGGGTAGGGGAAATGTTAGGAGAAATTTGGAGTCACAGAATAAGAGAAATCATTTGGTCATTTGCCATGAATTTTTGGGGGGAAGTGAGGGAGGAACTTATCTTAGGAGCCTCATCTTACCATCCGTAACATAATGATTAAAAGCACTTGTTCTGAAAACAGCCCAGGTTTGAATCCTGACCTTGTGCTTAATGGATTCCTGACTTCAAGAAAGTCAATTAACTTCTCTCTTAGTCAATCTTCTCATTTGTGAAATGTAAGCTATGATAATATATTAACAAATTAAGCACTTAGAAAAGTGTCTAGGATGTAGGATGTTCAACATACATGTTTAGCTAGGTTAATGTAGGCTCATGTTTCTATACAAAGTAAATGAATTTCCCCTATATCATGTTTATAATATCATTTGTCCTTGAATATGTTGAGCATGTATCATGCTCCATACACTCTGCCAGGCTCTAAGGATAGGGTGATCAATAGAGAGGATGAGGATTCCTGCCATAAGAGAACTTACATTTTCAAGAGGAGATGGATGCACACACAGCTAATGAAGATATAAATATCTAACAAGAAAAATAGCCAATAACAAGTGCTATGCAGTTGATATGAGATGAAGTGACTGAGTAGTCATGGATGGTCTTCAAAGATCTAAATCAACGGAAGGACTCAACTTAGCATGTGTAAAAAATTAGAGAGAAAGTGCTATTGGTACAAAGGCCCTGAGGAGGAAACTAACTTGGCAAGTTCAAGGATCAGAAAGAAGGTCACTGTAGAGTTTAGAAAGCCATGGGAAGATGATCTAAAGCAGATGGGGTTGGTGAAGAGAATAGAGAATTTGGACTTTTTTCTGAGAGCAACAGGAAGCTGGTGGAGGATTTTACAGAGGGATAAGGAACATAAGCAGAAGCAGGAAAACCAATTTTGAGTAGTCCTGGTAAGAGAAATGGTTTAAACAATTACTTTTTAATCCTTGAATCTACCATTATCAGATGGAACTTTCATAGTCTGTTTCTTTTTTCATTTATATTTTGGTTCTAAAACAGATTTATATTTCATGTACTTACATATGTGGAAATCTAGAATCATAAGCAGATATCGTTCATTCTAGGCAAGAATGCTCTTATTTGACAGATAAGAATTTTGAGACCCAGCGTAGTGATATGACTTTATAATCATATTTTGTCAATGACAGAACTAGAACCAGAATTAATCTCACATGGTTTACCAGTGATTATACAGACCAGCACTTATTTACCAAGAACTAGTGTCACGTTCAACAGTGATTATCAAGTTTATCTAAACAAACATGATTTTATTTCATTATTTTATTATCTTTATCTTTTCCAGCTTTATTGAGATGTAACTGGCACACCATTGTGCAAGTTTGTGCACAATTGTGCAACCTTGTGCAAACCAATATATTGATTTGGTACACTTCTATATCACAAAATGATTGCCACTATAGCATTAGCACACCGCTTATGTGCTATTTTTTCATGGTGAGGATATTTAAGATCTACTTTTTTAGCAACTTTCAAGTATGTAATACAATATTATTAGCTATAATCACTATGCTGAAATGTATCTGGCAGACATGATTTTGAATGCAAGAAATAAATACAAAGAGTGAACACAGATTCTGTCAACAAGAATTTCTCAACAAGTGAATTTCCATCTATGTTTTTACAAACCAATTTGTAAAGCTATAGATACTGCCCATTTTCTTAAAAAATTGATCTTGCACTTTCAGGGAACACTTGCCATCACTTTCTGTTTTAATTAGTAAGCAAATGACTTCCATGAAAACTGGAATCTTGTGATTTTCTACTAAAAGCCCAGGATGATGAGTTATGACCACTCCTCTGTTCTCTTGACCCAGGCATAAGCAACATGCAACAGCTTGGAGCTATGAGGAGCCCTTCAGAAATTGCAGATCCTTTAGAATCATCCAATTCAATGGTTCTTAGGAGTGGTTCCCTGTCCCACAGCCTTGGCATCACCTCGGAAATTGTCATAAGTGCAAATTCCCAGGCACCCCCTTCCCCCCTCACAGCCAGACTTGCTGAATCAGAAACCTTGGAGATCAGATCCAGACCTTTGTACTTAGTGTAAGACCTGTAGGTTATCCATCTTGACCCACACTTAAGTTTGAGAACTGCTGATCCTTTCAAACTCTTTATTGCAAAAGTGAGACAGCTGAGAACCAGAAGAGTAAAGTGATTTGCTTGAGATGACCCAGCTTGTCAGAATCTCAACCAGCACTAAAATCTGGACCTCCTGCCGCCTGGTGCAAAACATTTGCATCTTGAACTGGACTTCCTTCGTTTCTCTGCAGTTGCAACCTGAGAAGCTCAGGTTGGGCCCAATCGTCATTGCTTTTTGTCTGTGTCCTTCTATCCTACATCAGGGAAAGGTATGTTTCACTGAAGCACCTGGGCTCTTTCGTTTCTTTTTGGACAGTTGCAGGCGTTTGTTGTTTGGAAGCTGCATAAATAATGAGCAGGCACAGCCAGTCCTGTTAAGCCCCAGCTAAACCTTAGAAGGGGGTGTAGAGCTACCTGAAGTCCAGCCTCTTCCAGATGCAGTTTGAATAACTTAAAAAAAAGAATAGTAGTCCACTATCTGTTTTCACAAGCATTTATCTGATCATAGCTTCAATACAAGCTTTCTGTTTGTTTGTTTTTTGAGGAATGAATTAATACAAAGGTCCTACTAAAGTGGAAAGATAGTTGAAATACTAGCCTGAAAATCCAGATGACCAGTGACTATTTGGTAGAAACAGGCCATAGCAGAGTACCCCCTGCTTTCTTTGCAAGTAAGATGGTATTACGAATTCAGTTCCCACTAAAAAGATATCTGGTCATCCTAGAACTTTACCCGGCATCTCCTTTCTATAGTCGTTAATATAGCCAAATACGATACAATTACCCCAACGGTCGGGTGATGTTTCTGGCAGGTGTGATTGCAAGTGTGTCCGTGTGCAAAAGAGGTGAGCAAAGGAGTGAGACAGAAAACTGGGGAAAGGAGCAAATCAACACTGGGAATTGTCTATCTGAGGAAATCAGTCATTAAAACTAAGCACATGTTAATCGTCCAGCCCTGGCCTCCACTCATCCTCTTCATGGCCCCTTCCCAATCCAGTTTATTCTCCTAAGCAGTGAGGCTACAGCCCCACTGGCCTCTTATGTAAGTCTGAAATCAGATCTGGCGTGCAGTTTGTTTTAGCCTGTCACAGACGCAGGGCACTTTGTTGCCCTGACAAGGCGGTTCAGCATAGCATATGACTGTAAATCTTCTTTTTTATGCACCACAGTGGGGACCTTTGTCCTAGCTGTGATTTAGCAGCTTTTATTAGCCTGAGAAGCAGCCAGTAATCAGGAAACATTTAAAGTGGGAGCTGGCTCATAGCGAAAAATCCAGAAACCAAGGCTTTTTAAAAATTACTTTTGATCAAAGAGAAATAAAACTTTAATAAATAAATATATGGTACATTTCCATTTTAAATCTGTTATTGTTCAAGCCAGTACACACATGATTTAGCAAAGACTTGAACTTACAACTGTTAAAGTATCTTAGAATTCTACATCCATCAAGTCATGAAGTGGTGGTGGGGGGCGGCGGCATTTATTTAACTTTGAGTTTTCAGAAGTATGCATTTTTAAAGAAAGTGGATCTTGGACGGCAGCTCTGTATATGTTATTCAGATCCTGGAGTGGACACTGCTTTTAAATTCACTGTAATTCCAATTAGAGCTTGGGCTCAGAGGTTGGCAGCAGCTGCAAATAAGAACTACTAATGTTTCATTCCACTACTTATGTATTCTGCAAATGTGTTCTTAACATGGTAGTTTGCATATGATGTCAGCGTGGGAAAATAAGACAGTATTAGCATCTGTAAGCCCAGCAGAAATTTCTCAAGAGAAGTCACCACATAAGCTCTTACAGCTGATTCCACAATTTAGGTAGTGTTTGCATTTTTTAAAAATGTGATTTGGTGATTTCTTTAAATTAGTTGAGACATAGAATATCAGTGGCTCTTTATTTGCATGTATTTGCAGTTTTTAATTCACTTTCACTGAGATCAAGTTTTCTATTACAAATTGGTGGTCTTGTTGTTTTCTGCCATTCTAATTTTTATACAGATATAAAAATCATTATTCTTGGAAATCTAAGCATATACGTATAGTCAATCAATGTGAAGGCATTTGTTGAAATGATTTTTGTAAGTTCCTAAACTATTTGTGAGAAGACAGAAGTATTATGTGAATTCAGTTCATTCATATCTTATACTTATTATTGATATATGCTATTGTAGAAACACAAGGGCCTCTGCTGTAGGTCTTAGGACCCTCTGGGTTAGTGAAAGAGTGTCATATGACTCTAAAAGAGTAAAATAAGCCTTTCAAAAGGAACTCTTGCTTTTTAAATGTGGTATAAATGATCTTATCTCCACAGCAAGGAGTTTGATCCTGATTCACAAAGAGCTGGAGTTATGTAGCCAAAGAAAAGTGGAGGCCTGTCCATTTATCTGAGGATTTGGGGGCCATCACAGTGACCAGGCAGGTTGTTCAGGAAACAAAGCCCACCTTCCCTGCATTATCTGATGGCATAGATGGTCTTATATTTCCCAGATAATTGCACCACACACTGTTTTGCTTTGCTGGGTCATAGCAATTGGCAGATTTGCCGTGAGATAAATGGAAGAAAAATCACCAGGAAAGTCATTTCTTTAAAAGTATTTACCTATATGCTGTAGTGGGTGCTTTGTGTGCTGGAGAGCAGGCAGCCAGGATGGGGGAAGGGAAGGAATCAGAATGAGTAACAATCTGATAATGGAGCTGAGTGGGGCCATGGAAATATTTTTGCACCAGATTGCTATTGCTATAATAGCTGAAACCCAGAAAATTTGTGACTCTTCCAATGCAATGGTTTGTTAATGCTAAACCCTGGAATGAATTCCAGGGGGTTCTGATTCTTTTTTTTTTCCCCACCATGATTATACTATCATGTAGTAGATACTGTTCCTTGCCTACCCAATATGTATTGCCCCTCTTTTATTCTGCCTGCTAGAACCCCACCCTGCCCCATATTTTTTTCTAGAAGCAGTCATCCCATGTAGTACAGAAGACCCTGGCCCAGTTGATTCTATCCTCATTGTATGTGTGTGTGTGTGTGTGTGTGTGTGTGTGTGTGTGTGTGTGTGTGTGAGAGAGAGAGAGAGAGAGAGAGAGAGTGTGTGAGAGAGAGAGCGTGTGTGTGTGTGTGTGTGTGTGAGAGTGTGTGTGTGTGTGTGTGTGTGTCTGCTTAGTTGCTGTCATGTTCGACTCTTTGCAACCCCGTGAACTGTTGCCCACCAGGCTCCTCTGTCCATGGAATTTTCCAAGCAAAAGTACTGGAGTGGGTTGCCGTTTTCTTCTCCAGGGGATCTTGCTGACCCAGGGATCAAATCCGCATTTCTTGTGTCTTCTGCATTGGCAACTGGGTATCCTTTACCACTGAGCCCCCTTGGAAGCCCTCTTGTCATCCAGAGTCTAAATCAATCACGCAAAGCCCTCCCCTTTGCTGAGTTTGGCCTCAGAAACTAGGCTTAAGCCAGTCATCACAGGTCCCTCTTTAACATCATTATTGGCCCAAATAAATTGATAGAAAGGACTTTTGTCTCATATATGAGGGAGAGATTCTCTTGTCCTTCCACAGACATGAGTAAGGAGGCAAGTGGCCCCAGTTGCTGCTGGCAGCCATCTTGAAACTATCAGAAACACCAACTTGAGAAACAAGCCTTCCACACAGAGGAGGGCAGTGCCAAGAGAACAGCCTCGATCCTAATGGTATTGTACGTTGAATCTGTTCTGCTTTGGAATATTTTAAGTGATAGTAAAGTTTTTTTATTGTTTCATCCAATTTAAGGCTTGATTTCTATAACTTGGAATTGAAAACATCCCATCTAATATACACTAATGTGTTCAGATACATGAATGCACTCAATATATGTTATTTATACTAAGGAAAGGATTGTGCCTTTTTGAGAAGATCCCACCATCATTGTTAAGACAGCCTTCTAGACCTTTGACCTTAATTATTGGTAATGGGCTTCCCTGGTGATTCAGATGATAAAGAATCTGTCTGCAGTGCAGAAGATCCAGGTTCGATCCCCAGGTTGGGAAGATCCCCTGGAGAAGGTAATGGCAACTCACTCTGGTATTCTTTCCTGGAGAATTCCATGGACAGAGGAGCCTGGCTGGCTACAGTCCATGGGGTCACAAAGAGATGGATATGGCAGCGACTTTCACTTTTCATGGTAATGGCAGAGAACTCTTTGTCATCTCTCACAACTCAGGTCGCCTTGGCACACAAATGGCAGTACACAGAAACATAGAGACCAGAATTCTCTCTCCTCCCTTATTTTTAGTTTTGGTGTTAATTTATATAAGAAGGAGAAAACACCATGTTTGATGTCTTTCAGACTACTCACATTAGGAACATTTATTGGTCCATGTTATATTTTCCTATAAAATTCAAGTTTCTAGAACTTAAGATGTAATAACCAACTATTGGGTATCCCTAGTGGTTTAGCATTAAAGAATCTGCCTTGCAGTGCTTGGAGAATCCCATGGACAGAGGAGCCTGGTGGGCTACAGTGCACAGAGTCACAAGGAGTTGGACACCACTGAAGTGACTGCACACGTGCCCAATCACCACACACAATTTTGAAAAATATTAAAATACAAAGAAAATAAAAATGACTTATCGTAGTTTCACCCTTCAGAGCAAACCATTGTTGGCATATGATCACATATGCTTCTACTCTTTTATCAAGGGGTACATATTATCCTTAATATTTACATAAATGCTATTTTAACTATTTTATTTCCCATGTATTATGGGCATCTTGATTAACGTTACCTTCCCATCGAATCATAACCTCCTACAAAACTCCTCAAGTAACTGCATCCAGTTTGTGTGCCTACAGATTCAAAGGCTATCTGGTTGAGCGTAAGCAGGAGTGGGTGACTGCACAGCTGGGAAGTGATATTATTCAGCGCTGAGAATCTGCTGGCCTTGGACTGGCACCCCTTGGAGATATGCCCATCTCCTCTGTCAGTTTTCCTTTTTTCTATTCATCTTTATCTTACTCTCATTCCCACTTTAAGACTATATTCAAACAGATACATGGGGTGGTTTTAGAACACTAATGAAAAATGAAGATTCACTTTTTATCTTCAGCTGCATTCATTCCCTCACTCAGCACACCCTTATGTGGAGGGAATGGATAGGAGCACCTAACCTCCAGGGTTCCCAGTCCACGGAGGGAGACGGACTGTACAATCACCATGGCAACACAGTGCCATGGTAGGTAAGAATGCAGTGATGCAAAGAAACAGAAGAGAAAACAGCTAGGATCTGCAAGCCATACTGCTCTTTAGGAGCTGTGCAAGTTTGTTTTGTAACGTAGTTTTATGTAAGGCTTAAGATTGGTTACCTGCCAGTTATCCTAGAAGTTGAGCTCTAGAAAGATAGAGACAGAAAAAGACAAATATCATATGATCTCACTTATATGTGGAATCTAAAGACAAAAACAAAACAGGCAAAAACTAAGCTCATAGATACAGAGAACAAATTGGTGGTTGCCAGAAGTAGGATGGGGTAAGTGTGGGCAAAATGGGTGAAGGAGGTCAAAAGATATAAAACTCTAGTTTTAAAATAAATGTGTCATGGGGAATGTCCTGTCCAGCATGGTGACTCTATGCTTAGAAATACTATATTGCATATTTGAAAGTTGCTAATAGAGTAGATCTTTTTTTCTTTTTCATTTACTTTTATTAGTTGGAGGCTAATTACTTTACAATATTGTAGTGGTTTTTGCCATACATTGACATGAATCAGCCATGGATTTACATGTGTTCCCCATCCCGATCCCCCCTCCCGCCTCCCTCCCCACCCCATCCCTCTGGGTCTTCCCAGTGCACCAGCCCTGAGCACTTGTCTCATGCATCCAACCTGGGCTGGCGATCTGTTTCACACTTGATAATATACATGTTTCCATGCTGTTCTCTCAGATCATCCCACCCTCGCCTTCTCCCATAGAGTCCAAAAGTCTGTTCTATACATCTGTGTCTCTTTTTCTGTCTTGCATATAGGGTTATCATTACCATCTTTCTAAATTCCATATATATGCGTTAGTATACTGTATTGGTCTTTATCTTTCTGGCTTGCTTTACTCTGTATAATGGGCTCCAGTTTCATCCATCTCATTAGAACTGATTCAAATGTATTCTTTTTAATGGCTGAGTAATATTCCATTGTGTATATGTACCACAGCTCTCTTATCCATTCGTCTGCCGATGGGCATCTAGGTTGCTTCCATGGCCTGGCTATTATAAACAGTGCCGTGATGAACATTGGGGTACACGTGTCTCTTTCAGTTCTGATTTCCTCGGTATGTGTGCCCAGAAGTGGGATTGTTGGGTCATATGGCAGTTCTATTTCCAGTTTTTTAAGGAATCTCCACACTGTTCTCCATAGTGGTTGTACTAGTTTGCATTCCCACCAACAGTGTAAGAGGGTTCCCTTTTCTCCACACCCTCTCCAGCATTTATTGCTTGTAGACTTTTGGATAGAGTAGATCTTAAATTCCTCATCATAGGAAGAATTTCTTGTGGATGTGTGTGTGGGGTAATGGGTGTTAATTTATTGCAGTGATCATTCTGCCATATGTATGCAAATATTATACCATTATGTTATACATCCAAAACTAATGTTTTATGTCAACTATACCTCAATAGAAAACAAAGACTGGTTGCTCGCCAGTTATTCCAACTTTAGGTCTAGAAAGGATTTGAGCACTTTTCTGCTGTAATAAAAATTCCCCTTGGAGAGGGTCAATAAGCAGACACATGTAATAAGCAGACACAGGTCATTGTTAGTAATAATTACTAAAAGAAAATTTGCGGGAGAGCATGACTGGCCCATTTAATTAAGATGTTAGTCTCTTAAATTGGAGCACGATTGTCAACTTTAAAGCATAATATTTGGTAGTTATATTTCCCAAACTCAGGGCATGGGATTTGCTAATCACCATGGGCTAGTGGATCAGAATAGATGAAATTATAACTATGTTGAAAAACCCAAGGCACAGAATCTCTAGGAACCATATTTATTTTGAACAAGCCGTTTTACTTACCTTCTATACCAGAATGCCAAGTAGTGACGTCTAAAAACCCCAAAGAGATAGAATAAGTTCCCAGACATGGATTCCCGAACTCCAAGGTGCAGAAATTAATGGTAGGTAGAAACTTTCGAGGGGCTCCTTCCATAATGTGAAAATAAGGCTGGAATTGAATAAAGTTATTGGGTACCAGCCCCCCTACCTCTGGTTCATGAAACCCATTCCCAATATCCTCACCGCCATTTTTCCTTGGCTCTTTTTCTCTCTGGGAGTTATTTTTTATTTTTAATATAGCCACAGTTTCACCTTTGACTTTGCACATTATTGATAGAGTAGAAAGTTGATAAAATTTAAAAACAAATCTAAATCTTTCAGGCTGGAGTTATATATACAAAGACAGGAACTTTGGACTTTAAAGTTCACTCAGGCTAGATGAATACACCCTGATAGCAATATTGAAATATTTATAACATTTCCATAAAGTAAATGTAGTACTGTTATTATACCTTATTTATGGGGGAAACCAAGACTTGCTTCTTTTAAAGGCACTGTTCAAGATCAAACAAAGTGGCTAAGTTGGGACTTTCAGGGTCTTTAAACAGGAACAGTAAGGAAAGATTAAAGAATTCTATGTAAATGAAACACAACCACATTGCAAACTATTCACAAAATCTCATTTGAATGTATTCATATTGGGTTGTCATATGCTTGAAATTCATGTCTTAAAAAAATGGCAGCAAAGGTATTTGAAAAAAAGTTAAGAGAACTGGAGCCTTTGTTTCCTCTAGTTCAACCTTTTCTTTTCTTATTATTGATTTATTTACATATTTATTTTTGGCTGTGCTTGGATCTTCATTGCCCCCGGGACTTTTCTCTAGTTGTGGCGAACAGGAGCTACTCTCTAGTTGAAGTGCATGGGCTTCTCACTGCAGTGGTTTTTCTTGTTGCTGAGCATGGACTGTAGCGCTCACGGGCTTAAGTAGTTGCAGCTCCCAGGCTCAATAGTTGCGCATGGGCTCCGTTGCTCTGTGGCGTGTGGGATCCTCCCACATGAGGGATCGAACCTGTCTCCTGCATTGGCAGGCAGATTTTTTTTTTTTTTACCGCTGTGCCACCAGGGAAGCATTCATTTAACCATTTCTATTCACTGTTCTTCACTGACATATGGGAATCTCATGGTTCATAGATCATGTGATTTAAGAGTAAGAATCTATTTCTAGAAGTCTCCTTTGGCTATTTCGCTTACAAGTTAGTCTACCAAGTTCAAATTGCAGTTTACATATTCAAAAGCAAGATATTGTTAACCTATTGTGTACCTGGCGTATGGTAATGAAAATACTCAGAATCCAAGGTAGAGTGTAAAAACCATGTCCGAGAGCACTGTGCCACAATCCCTTAAATTTTCTAGCAACAAAGAATGTTATCTTATACAGAGCATCTCAAAGAGCATTGTAGCACCACATATTAATAAATGCTATGCCTGAATCACCTGCAAATTCACCTATAATTTTTAAATTACTTGCCCCACTAAAAATCAGAAGACACATAAATGGTTCATTTTTACATGCTGTCTTCATTTTCTCTTACATGATCCTCTCAGAGTCATGGAAATGTATACTGTTTGCCATGATGCTGTCTGAAAATATATCTGTTATCAGGATTAGGCCTGAAATCCAGTGTGAGACAATGGTCTTAGCTTTCAATATGTGAAGCAGATACATGAAGCTATTATTCCTCAGCCTCTGAGTCAAATTAAAGATGATATTGCCTACAATAGATACCATTTCCTTTCCATTCTTGTGAAAGAGAATGAACCATGCTTTTCAACATACTTCCGAAGGATGGAACCAAAAGAAGAAACACAAGACTCACATTACAGCAGTGGAAATCTCCAGCTCCCTGGGATACCTTCAGTGACTAGAAATGTAAGAAAGAGTATTTTTACTCGTTACCCCTTTCAGCATTGTATGTTTTTCTATCTCCTATTCTAAATGACAATCAAAAAGAGGAATGAAATATCAGTGAAATAGAGAATAAAGTACCAAATTCCCTTGAGAGGTACTCAAACTAAATATCTTATTTTCACATAAATACTATGAGCCTAAAGAATCGTGCTTTGACTTTGGTCTGTAAATACCAACTAAATGAGTACAAGTTTAAAATCGGAAACATTTTATGTCTGGCATAAAATAATATTTTAGGACTTAATGTGCCATGTTTATGCACAAAACTGGAAACATTCAAGATAGAATTGTGATAGTTTTATTAGGAAGAATGAGTTCCTAGTGGGATTTTATTTTCTATTTTGAAATAATTTTAGACTTACAGAAAAGGGAAAAATAGTACAGAAAGTTTGCATACACCCTTTTTTCAACTTCCTCTAATGTTAACAATTTATATAGTTACAGTAGTGTGATCAAAACCAGGAAATTAACATGCATACTATTAACTAAATTACAGACCACATTCAAATCTCACAGGCTTTTCCTCTGTTGTCCGTTTTCCCTTACAGGGTCCTGTCCAGGATTCCACATTTTATTTTGTTGATATGCCTCTCTGTGGGAGTCTCTCAGTCTTCCTAGTCTTTTGTGACCTTGACAGTTTTGATGATTGCTAGTCAGGTATTAGGTAGAATGTCACTCAACTCGATATGGGTTTACTGATGCTTTCTCGTGAATAGATCAATGATATGTGTTTTGGGCCAGAATATCACAAAAGTGATACTGTGTCTTTGTCAGCGCATTGTATCAGAGGCTGGTGCATGATGTCAATATATAATATTGCTAATGGTTTTCATCTAGATCATTTAAGATGATGTCTTCCAAATCACTAGTAATCTTGACTCCATATCCATGACCCAATGAAACCTACTGTACCCAAGTGTGCTTCATATTCTAATTTGCTATCCTGTTATAAACCCAATTATATGTTAGATGTGACTCCATATTTTACCTATAAGGGTCTGCTAAAATATTACTCTTGGAATCTCAAACTTAGATTCAATGGAACAGGAACTTAAGTGAAAGACTTCATCATGTACTGTGATTACTGCAATCTGTTATGTGTGTGTGAATACATTTTTCTGAGATGGTCAGCACTTTATTTTTTTAACAGTTTATTATAAAACAGGCTTTATGTTGATAGTTTTGCATGACTGTCGGCTAATGTAAGTGTTCCTAGCATGTTTAACGTAGGTTAGGCTAAGCCATGATGTTCAGTAGGGTATATTAAATGCATTTTTTATTTAACATGATATTTGCTTTTTTGAATAAGTTTTTAGCTATGTAATACATGACATCATGTGTTACATTTTGTGCCATGATATCAAGAAATTTATAAACTTCCATTTGTTTATGAATCCTATTTGAGAGCAAAGATAGGTCTCTGAATGCTTTGGGAAGTACCTTGACCACTCTCCTGCGGGTTTGCCCCCACCTTAGACCTGATGAGCGATGTGCCATGTTTTCTTCTCACCACCCCCTGACCATGATGCCCATGTGGCTCTGAAGTAATAAAAGGGTTGAATGGCAGGATAATCATTTCTTAGTAGACACACTTTAACATGGAAATTAGAATCCTTATCAGTGAGGATCCTGGCAGGAAGGAGACTGTACACTCAGCTAGAATTCTTGAAAATTCATTTTAAAAGGTTTTTTTTTTGTTTTGGTTTGAACAAAACCCAATTTACAGAAAATCTTCAAGAATAGTACAAAATACTCCTAATGTACACTTCATCCAAATTTCCCAATGACCACTTCATAATGATTGCTTTCCTGTTCTGTCTCTCTCTCTCAGTATATATATACACATTACTAATCTTTCCTGTTCTGTTTGAAAGTCAGATGAAGACATGAGTTCCTTTACTTCCCTAAATATTTCTAAGTGCATTTACTAATAATAAGTACATTATAACCACAGTAGAATCATCAACATCAAGAAATTACCAATGATATACTGCCATTACCTAATGCACAGACCTTATTTATATTTCACTTATTTTATCAAGAATATTCTTTATGACAAAATATAAAAATCTCACCTGGAATCCCATCCAGGATCACACACTGCATTTAGTTGTTAAGTCTCTTAGTCTCCTTTAATCTCTAACATTTGTCCAGTCTGCATTTTTTTTTCTTTCATGGTCTTGACATTTTGAACTGTAAAGGCCTGTTATCTCATAGGATGTCTCTCCATTCAGTTTTGTCTGATGTTTTCTCACGATTAGATTGAAGTTGTACATTTTTGACAGTGATGTATCTTGAAGAGAGTCATGATGAAGAGATAATGTACACAGGTAAGGGCAGAGTTAAAGAAATCAGCAAGGGATGCAGAGGCATTTAAAACCAGCAGAAGTGAAAGTAGCTATGCCCCTGGGGGAGTCTCATAAACTAGAGCTAGAATACTGGGCGTTGGAGTGGGGGCCCTTGAGAAAAGCTGTGATCTTAGAGGAAAGGAAGCACTGCCGAAACAGTGGCAAAGCACAGAGGGAGCAGAAGTGGGTGCCTCCAGTGGGTGAACACGAGGAGAAGCCAGAAGACAAAGACCGGTGATACACAGTTCATAAATGCCAGCCGCTCTGTGACTCTAACAAGGCAAAGACAAGCAGAAAATGGATCTGGTAGGCAAATAGAGACTAGCCACTCCAGAATTTAAGACTCCTATTTCTCCTTTCTCCCCTTTTAATCAACACAGAGCATTGAGCTTCGATGCATAATGTTCTGTGCAATAAAACAGAAAGAATTCTAAGCTATGAATCAGAAAGCAAAAGTGAAAATCGCTCAGTTGCGTCCGGCTGTTTGCGACCCCATGGACTGTGGTCCATGGAACTCTCCAGGCCAGAATAATGAAGTGGGTAGCCTTTCCCTTCTCCGGGGGATCTTCCCAACCCAGGGATCGAACCCAGGTCTCCTGCAGAGCAGACAGATTGAGACACAAGAAAATCTGAACTCAATTACTAGCATCACCTCCTTCTGGCTGTGTCATCTTGGACCAAATGCTTAGCTCCTCTGAATGTCTGTAAAGTCAGCATGCTAGCCTCTGCCCCTCTCCTCCCTGGTGTAGCTGTAACAGTTGCAGAGATAATTATCATGCTGTATAATAGGTGCATGGCTATGAAGTTAGCCACAAATATTTCACTTAGAGCAAAAGTAAATGAAGCATAATAATCTCTGTTTATGTCTCATGTTCAGTGACAATGCCAGTGCCTCTTTATTATTATAGATTTGTTTTCTTCATTATTGTAGCATTGTTTTCCAAGAAAATCATTTTCCTGTTTAGTGTGCCTTTCTTTCTTTTTTTGTTTGGGTCTTTTTGCTGGGTCTTCATTTCTATGCGTGGGCCACTCTAGTTGAGACGGTGGGCCTCTCACTGAAGTGGATTTTCTTGTTGCAAAGCACGGGTTCTAGAGCATGTGGGCTCAGTAGTTGTGGCCCACGGCATGTATTAAGAGAATCTTTCAGGACCAGAGATCGAACCTATGTCCACTGCTTTGACAGGCAGATTCTTATCCACCATACCACCAGGGAAGTCCCTAGTGTGCCTTTCTTGCATCTACCATGTTACTACTTCTGAGTTTCCTAAGTCATAAATATTAACAGCTGTAACTTGCAAGCCCACCATTTTCTCTCATTCAGAGATACTACAGAAAAGAATTGAACTTGTTTAAATTGCCTTGTCTCTTGTCTTCTCTGTTTTTTTTTTTTTTTCTTGCTCTTTTGCATTTCTGTAGTATTACTTTGCAGTTGACTACAATTCTTTCAATAGTCAGTAAATATTTGGTTGGTGAAAGGTAGATAGAATGAATGCATACATGACTTTTGGTGTCATTTAAAAAAGATAGAATCCACCAGGATTTAAAAGGAGGACGTAAAAATGGAGGAAGATTTTTAAAAATTGGATGAGAAAAAGCACTGCTAGGTGACAATTAGAAGGACCTCAATCTCAGTTCTAGTGCTTTTTTTTTTTAAAGAGTGTTAAGATACAAGGAGCTTAGACTTAGGCTACTTTTTGGTTGGCAGCAAACATTCAGAGCATCTTTCTACTTCATTTTCTCAATGTGGGTTGAGTTCATCTTGGTTCACTATCATCTTCAAGCAGTAGTGACTCTCATGTATCTTTAATGTAATGGGCATTTGTCAGATACATGGAAAGGTGTCTCTTTAAAATTTCCTATGTTACTGATAAACCTCTTTTCATATTGGTTCCTATTTTGTGTTGTTTGAATCTGGTATTCAGGACCTAATGACATAAATACCATATATAAGATAAGTCTCAGCTGAAAGCACCCACCATTTGCAAAGACAAACCACAAGATGTGGACTCAGAAGGGAGCTTCTCTGTAAAAATCCATTGATTCGAGAAGCTGTACAAATAAAATTACTGTCTGAAAAGTTCTTGAGAAAACCAAAAGGCTTCTCTTAACTGTTCCATCTGTGATTTAACATTTTTGGGTGGAATAAGAATAAATTGTTGAGACATATCCAGTCAAAATAAAATATTGATTAAAACCACATAAATGATGAATGTGGTCACTGTTCAGTTTTCACTTTAGCAGGCTCATATCAGCATCAGACTTCACCATAAGCTCTCTTTATCTTAGCAATCAATGGGCTTTTATTACTTTTTTAACATTTATTTATTTGGCTGCATTGGGTCTTAGTTGTAGCACTTAGGATCTTTGCTGCATCGTGTGGGATCCTTATTCACAGTTCTTAGACTCTCTAGTTGGCACACAAGCTTAGTTGCCCTGGGGCGTGTGAGGTCTTAGTTTCCTGGCCAGGGATTGAACTCATATCCCCTGCATTCCAAGGTGGATTCTTAAGCACTAGGACCACTAGGAAAGTCCCTGATTTTGCTTGTTTTTAAAGACACTCCACTTTATGGGCATTCACATGGCATCTAAGCAGTTAAATTTAGAGAATGCGAAGTCAAGTAAGATGAAGATTATCTTTACATTTCTTCAATAAATGGAATGTAAAAACTTGTCTTAATATCTTTAAACATGACTTTCCTTAAAAGCATCATCTTTCTCATACATTTTTATTTAAGTGTTTCTGCTTATATGTTGCCAAATTAGTCTCTTTTGGGTTATATAGGACTGACCTATTCTGTCTGCATGATCTCCTAGTTTTATCCTTTATATTTAGGCCTAAGTCACGGGTCAGGAAGATCCCCTGGAGGAGGAAATGGCAACCCACTCCAGTATTCTTGTTGGGATAATCCCATGAATAGAGGAGCCAGGTGGGCTACAGTCCATAGGGTTGCAGAGTCAGATACTAAGAACACACACACAGTTCCGTTCATGACATTCTCTGACATGAATACCAGAATTGCTTAATCTGGATAAAACTTCTCTGATTACTAACAAGTGCTCTTTAAATGAAATGTTCTGATGATCTCCAGTCCTAAAATTCCCCTGTTTAAAAAGTTCTGTAAAAATACTTCATGTATCATAATCTTGCTGTCAGCCATTGAAAAGCAATAATGAATGAGAAAGACCACAGCCATTTATGTATTTATCTATCAAGGAAGGTGGAGTAGTACCCTAAGCAGGGGTGGGTGTGCATCTCTTCTCTTCTGTCCTTCACCAACCCTTATCACAATGTTCTTTTCAAACACTGAAAAAAAGAGTGAGCAAATGGTAAAATTCAAGATCAGGGGAATGCATTAGCCAAAACATCCTCTTCATTAATGTTTTTCTTTGAAAGCTTTTATGGCTTTTCAACTTTTCCCAGCTTTATGAAATCTAAACTTTTAAGGTCAGAATCTCAAAATGATCATATTTCACACAACTGTTGCATGTGCATTTCTTGTCATGTTTTAAGAATGTTTTGTTATTTTCCATTATTTTGTTATCAGTATTAGTTTTGTTATCTTTTCTGTGCTATTATCCGAAGTTTTCTGTTTCTACCATGGATCCTTGTATCTACCTCCCCTCAAATCTTCTCCTGCTTTAAGTCTTTAAGACTTCCTAAGCTTACTGAAGGAAGTGGGATAAGATATAAGGTTATTAGCCCCAATGAAATCAGAGAAGTCATTAGTATTTCAGTAATTCATCCATATTGATGTTGTCACTTGATACAAATTATCTTTCTATGTGGGAACCTAAAATAATCTAGAAGATTCTGCATGAAAGGATGGGTCTGTGAGTTACTTTTGGTTTTACAAAAGCTGTTAATTACCTGCCTCATTTGGGACAAGGAATTTCCTCTATTTGGGGAGACCCTTAAGTCCTGGGAAAGCTGGATGGGTTCCAAAGAAGGTAAGGCAGAGGTTAGTCTGAAACCAAATTGAACTGGACCTTCTTGTTTTCTTCTTAGTAACTGAGCTCTCATAATCAAAAGAGAGAAAAGGAGAAGAAGTTAGAGCAGGAAACAGCAAGGGATGAAAAGTAGTTTTCTCTAATATGTTGGTCCTCAAGAACAGATAAATGTGGGGGAAAATGATGAGGGTCTCCACAGAAAATAGTTTTGATGTGTGCCATCTTTTCCAAGGTAGTGACACATATCAAACTTAATTTAGCACCATACTTGCCCTCTTTCTGAAACTTTGCTGCCCGTCTTAAGGAAAACGATACCTCATAAAATATAAAGACTCAGCAGTCCTATTTTCAGTGCTCTGAGACAGCACATCCCTTTATTGAGCGAATAGGTGCTTTTATTCAAATGTATTGCAAATATCTGTGCTTCCTTTGGAATGGAGTGTCATGAAAGAAAACACATGTTGGCCAATTACAGAGCAAATATTAAGAACTGTCGGATGACTTGTCAGGAAGTTTTTAAGCTTAGTGTCACTTTATTTCTACAACTCAGTGTTTTAACAACTCAGAAGCTTTCTATGTATTCATTAGCCATAAATCTATAACTTAAAGGTACAAATTCTCCTGTTTAATAATCTAATGCATAATTTCCATTAAGTATTTTCAGGTTCTTCCTGCTCTCAATACTCCAAATAGAGTCAAACTATTCCAAACTCTTGTAGCACGTTTCACATATTAAAAAGTTTGCAGTTTTGCTGAATTAAACAAAATAAAATAAAATTCAGCACTGGACAGCACCCCCCAAAGCTGCTTGGATCAGGTGAAATGTATCCTGTTTCCATATTGGCCTGTAGCATGTATTTATGTAAGTTTTCTGAAAATAAGGACTTAACAAAATTATGTGATTTTTTTTTTTTTTAGGTCTTTACATTGGGGCTAGAGAGATATCACCTAATAATGATAAACATTACCAAAATAAATATGACTTACAAGAGTAGCAATCACTTAAAAAAAAAACTAGGATGTTGTCTTTAAATTTTTAGAGTGATTTTAAATTAACATTTTCACCTAGAGTGCGTGAACATTTAAAATTGACATCTAAACTGATATTTATAAGTCAAAATATACATTTAAATACTTTTGCAGTTACCTCTGGATAGTTATAGTGCAGCCATTCTCCAGCTATGAAAATCCTTCATTTTTTACCAAATATATGATATTGAAAATCTTAAAACCTCAAAAAAGTCCCTATTACAAGAAATACTCTTCAAAGAACACATAAGAGATATACCTCCAGCTAGAGATGTTGCATTGAATGTATCAGTGTTAAAGATATTGTTAGCTGAAGACAATCTTAATATGAATATAAACTACTGAAATATTATTGTATAAATAAAGCACACATAAACCTACTTCAGTCACAATAGACAAGTGGAAAAAATTTAATGGGCCACAATAAAATGAAACTGTTATTATCCAGTTCAGCTCAGTCACTTGTGTCCAACTCTTTGCAGCCCCATGGACTGCAGCATGCCAGGCTTCCCTGTCCATCACCAACTCCCAGAGCTTAGTCAAACTCATGTCCATCAAGTCGGTGATGCCATCCAACCTTCTCATCCTCTGTCGTCCCCTTCTCCTCCTGCCCTCAATCTTTCCCAGCATCAGGGTCTTTTCCAATGAGTCACTTCTTCACATCAGGTAGCCAAAGTAGTGGAGCTTCAGCATCAGCCCTTCCAATGAATATTTAGGACTGATTTCCTTTAGGATTGACTGGTTGGATCTCCTTGCAGTCCAAGGGACTCTCAAGAGTCTTCTCCAACACAGTTCAAAAGCATCAATTCTTTAGTGCTCAACCTTATTTATGGTTCAACTCTCACATCCGTATATGGCTACTGAAAAAACCATAGCTTTGACTAGACAGACCTTTGTTAGTAAAGTAATGTCTCTGATTTTTAATATGCAGTCTAGGTTTGTCATAGCTTTTCTTCCAAGGAGCAAGAGTCTTTTAATTTCATGGCTGCAGTCACCATCTGCAGTGATTTGGAGCCCAAGAAAAGAAAGTCTGTTACTGTTTCCATTGTTTCTGCATCTATTTGCCATAAAGTGATGGGACCGGATGCCATGATCTTGAATGTTGAGTTTTAAGCCAGCTTTTTCACTCTGCTCTTCCACTTTCATCAAGAAGCTCCAATTTGTCTTTGTTATATTAATGAATACAATGACATAATCACCATTATTTCAAGCATTAGCTTTTAAGGTTCATCTTTATTTTTCTTAGTTTTTATAAATATATATAAAAGTAATTTTTTAAAAATTTGTTTTTGGTATAAAGACTATATTCAAAGGTATTATTAAGAACGTGTATAGAGTAGTCATAGCCAAGATTTACTAGAAACATCAAGCTGTTTTTGCTAAAGTTTATTATGATAGCTTAAAAGTGAAGTCAATTCAAGAGTGTTTGTTGCATAGGAAAAAAGGTAATAACTATTTATAATATACCTTATGGTGTCTGGGGATAAGATTATTTCACAAATTTGATGTGTTGCATTGAAACAGCATAGAAAGACACAGATACTTGACCTCAGTGCTAAAATGTGTGCTGTTTTTGAGAGCCCCCACTCGTTCTTGAAACAACCTGAAGATCTCAAAAATGATGTACAAAATTAAGACTTTTTTGTTGTAAATGAATTTTAAATACCTCAGGGAACATATGAAAAAGAAAACTATATACAACATTTTTTCATAAGTATGGCTCTTTGACAACCAAAATACAAATGCAAATTTCTTTTTTCTTTTTTTTTGGCTAGATATAAATAAAGCCAAACATCCAATATATTTGATCAGAAATTCAACTATATGTCCTCTCTGCCAAATATTTAGAAACATTTGAAATTTGTATTTCCTTTCTCAGACCTCATTATTTGATCATCTTTTTTTATTCTCCCTCCAACTCCCACACAGCTTAAAAGGGAACAGCATATACATTCCAATAATATAAAACTTCAGTTAATTTGTTTTTAGCTAATAAAACTATATCAATATTATACACTAAAATCCTTTCTTCCTCAGAATATATTTTGGTAATGACATAGTGAATAACCAACAAAATAAATACAATTCCTTAGAAATTAGAGTTGTTTCTAATAAAAATTTCTACCTAAGCTTTTGTCAAATAGCTTTGTTCCAATCTTTCTTGCTTTCTAATGTATCATTATATGCCATTATTTGTTAAATTAGTAGAATTCTGCATACAGGCATATATGTGCTGAATGTGGAAATGAATATGTATTTGTCATCTTTAATGTATTTGAATTTGGCTGATGGGCCCATAAAAAAGCCTCCAGCATATTTGCATAATTAATCATAATATTATGATAAGCCATTTCAAGGGAAAAGTTGGTCTTACCATCACAATATGTTTATTTTTTTAACCTTGTGTATTCAGAATACATTTGTGAAAAAGAATTGGAGGTAGAAAAGACTGGCTATGTCTTCATGAAGAGAGGTGAACTTTATTTTAATTTAACCTGGTGTTATGCTAAAAAGAGGATTTATGTAATAAACATTCAGCATGACTGGTACAATTTTGAGGGGTAAGGGTAGTCTTTCCTTCCTAATGTTCATGTAAGAACAGATTTATAGAAGGCAGTATTAATTAGGCCTGTAGTATACTATACATAGCCCATGTATTCTGTATGTCTGTATGGCTGTATCATAAACGTGCCTATTTTTGTAACTCAACAAATTGTTTATAAATAAGTAGTATTCAGTACATAGTCTTCGACTAACTCTATTAACTCTTTGACTAACTCTTCCAAATTCTCTTTGAATTATATCACTGTAACATATGTGAAGGTTAATAAGTAAATGGATCTTTTGAAAGGATATTTTAAATTTTTTACAATATTTAAAAAGTAAACTTAGAAATGTATACATGCTAGGAATCATACTATAGGTATAAAAGAATAATAAATAATAATTTAATAATAAATTAATATTAACTTTTTAGTTAAGAAAACAAAAGGAAAATAGAAAATAATTTAACCTATAGGGAATTGCATGCATTAAAGTTCTTCCCCAAGGCTATAAGTCCGTGCTGTAGTTATTGGTGACATCGTGTGGTTGATGTTGGTATCGACAGCAGAGTCAGAGTTTCCTAAAAACAGTTAAATTACTCTCTTAGCAAATTTTAGTCATGCAACAGTGTTATCAACTATAGTCCTCATGTTATACATTAGATAATCATATCTTATTCTTCCTATGACTGAAATTCATCTTTTTTTTTTTTTTTTCTTGAAATTCATCTTTTATCAACATTTCCTTACTTCTCCAACCCTCGGTCCCTGGCAAACACTTTTCTACTCTGGTTCTGTGCTTCAACTATTGTCACCAAAAAAAAAAAAAAAAAGGATAACTATGTGAGGTGATGGATTAAATGAAGGGAATCTTTTCACATTATATAAGTATATCAAATCATCATGCTCTACACTTTAATCTTATAATTGTGTTCATCAGTTAAACTTCAATAGACCTGGAAAATAAACACTTATCAGCAAAATAAAAGACTCTTAATATATCTGGTCTAAATTAGGGGCTTCCGTGGTGGCTCTGTTAGTAAAGAATCTGCCTGCAATGCAGGAGATCTAGGTTTGATCCCTGGGTCATGACAAATAATTTGTCCCTCAGATTATATACTTCCTTTAGAGTAATGTGATGTGCAAATTCTTGTGAGAATTGTGACTACCGTGTGCAGAATACATTAGGGCAGTATTTTTGCTATAGCATTTGCTCCTTTCCATTATTTAAAAAAACCTGAATTTTTAATTACTAGAGTTGAGGAATAGTTGTTCTCAAAAAGAAGGGTAGAATTCTCTATTCACCATCTCAAATTTTTACTTGAAAAATGCCACTGCTATTAAAACCAGAAAACCAAACTTTCTCTCTTTTTTGCTAAACTTACCTATGATATTTTAATCAAATGTTATTTCTGTAGGGAAGATCCCCTGGAGTAGGAAATGGCAACCTGCTCCAGTATTCCTGCCTGGAAAATTCCACAGACAGAGGAGCCTGGTAGGCTGCAGTTCATGGCATCGCAGAAAAGTTGGATGTGACTGGCCCCGTACACAGCTACACTGTACAGAGCACATAACGTCACCCAAGGTTTAGAAAGGTGTTGTCATAATTCCCTTTTCAGTTCCTAGTATAAGGTGATTTTTGTTTAAACCTTGACGTTGAAAATTCCTTAAATGAGAGTGTTGGTTACCAGCCTTCAGCGTTCTGCTCCTGCAGTTCTGCAATGGAAGGAGGCAGCCTGGAGTGTTGCCCTTGGCTTTTTGGAGGAAAGGCAAGGCTGAAGCCCAGCCCCCTGTGGCAGCAGGTGTGGTGAGTGCCCACTGAGGCAGCTTCGTCCAGCAGGGCTCAGAGGCGGTGATTCCTTGGGCTGCTATTCGCAGCATCCCCATCACCCCTCTCCCTCCCTCCAGTGGCTCTTCCTGGTTCCCACCTCCCATTATGCTGCACAATACAGATCTCTCTCAGGATCCTTCTCGCCCTACTTGGGGAAGGATCTCGAAGTTCTACTGTGTCTCCACCAGTGATATCAATTTGCGACTTTTGCTAGGGTTCAGTGAAAGCGAGTTACCCGGAGGAACTCTCATTGTGCCACAGGATTGTAAGTGAAAAATCTCTCTCTCTTTAAAATTCAAGCTGCTAACTTCAACGGGATGGGGAAGCACAGAAAACATTTTATTTACAAAGGCGATTGTCACTGGTTTAAAAGGAAAATAGGAGTGATGGGCATGGTATTAAAGAAAATGTTGTCGGTTGTGTCTCAAGACCAGAGTCCCGGGAAACGCAATCTTTAGTTGACTGAGAAAGGGTCTTGAAGTGAGCACAGGGAAGGAGCGTCATTTTCCTGAGCCTGGGTGATTGGGGGAATCTGGGATGTGCCAGGGACTGCAGTGCAGGCTGTTTTTGGAGAGAGCTGAGACCTCTCGTTGCTGTGCATTGAGAAAGATGCCCCACAGTGATAGCTGGTTATTGCACTGGTGGCTTTGGCAATTGATGAGGAGATGGTATCATCCTTTACGTGCAGGTCACAGGAGGAAAAAAGGGTGATCTTGAGGGCAACAAGATACAGGACCAGCGGAATCACACTGCCATTACCCAGAGCTAAATTAAAATCAGTAAGGAAAAACCCCTTGGAATATTTTTCCTTCTACACTTGGGGCCAGTCTTAGGACTAATGAGCTAAATTCAGCTGAAATCCTCTTTTTTTTCTCAGTAGGTTTCACTTAATTACCTCATATGTTTTCTCATCCAGGTGTGACATAACAAGGTTAAATTCAAGCAAGTTCCAGTACCACTTTCTAAAGTACATTCTCAATTTCCCCCTCATGTATGTGACAGACAGGACAAGAACTTCTAGAACATGAGGAAATGGCTTATAGAATAACTACTTAAAAATTAGCATATTGTAGCTGAATTATAAGGAGTAATTTTCACCCTTCAGAATTTTGTGATTGTAGATTACCAAGATCTCACCTCTTCCGTATTAAATTCTTTTGGTAATTCAGTCAGGAGCGCCGCTTTTCCCAATCTCTAAAATATATAAATTGAGACAAAAGTAACGAAAGTTTCTCATGTATTTGGATTACTGTAAAGATTGGCAAGCTTTTAAATGTGCTTTTTCCACATCTTCACTCTATTGGCCTGACTTTTTGTGAAGCGTTTGAGGTGCCATTTTGGACATTTAATTAGCTGGTACATCTTATAAAGAATTCAAGCGTGATCTGTGTAACTCTTTTAAAGGGGACTTCACATCCCACACCGATGAGGGGCCAGTCAGCCACTTGTGAGCGTCATTGGTACAAGTGCATTTTCCCATTCAATTTTGGTTCCACTCTAAATGATGACTTGGGTGCTTGAATGTATTCCGTCCACGGAAGGTCAGGAAAGCATTGTATTCCCAGAGCTTCACGCAACAACCTTCAACGGTTGAGTTTTTGTTGTGAGAAAAACGGGGTCTAATGATTACAGCAAGCAGGGCTGGGATTTTATTGGTGGACTTTATGTGAAGGTGACAGTGTTGACATTAAATCAAATTCAATTAGCACGGGCTTGCTAATGACTCACACTGCCTCAGACAGTAGCAAGGACAAAGCACTTGGCAAAAAATTTCCTGGTTACCGTCTAGTCTCCAACGCCTTTTGTGGCTTTCTAGCGCCACAGCAAACTGCCAGCTTGTCTCCATAGATGAACATCAGAGAACTTCACTAATGAAACCCCTGCCACTATCTGTGTGTGATGGGAGGGAAGGGGTGAGGAAGGCAGGGGACTTCTGTCCTCAGGTGCTCTCAATGCGATTTCGAATCCCACTGTGGAATGCGTCGAGAGAAACAGCAATTGCGTCCCTCGAGGATAACTTGGCTGGACAGGGTATCAAATCTGCAAGGGGAAATGAGGTCTGTGGTCAGGATAGGGTTTCAGTAAAGCTAGAGGCACCCTCTCGGAATGTGTGGGAGGCCAGGCCTTTATCTGAGCAGCACTTTAAAGGAACAGAGGCTCCATTATGATACCTGCACCACCCCAGCAAGACGAAGACGATGTCCATTCTAGATAGCCATGGCTTTGATTGAGTGCCTCCCCATTGCTTCTCCCCCGATTGTCCGGCAAGCTCATTTCATATGGACCCCCTTCCCCCAGAAGTGGGCAGACAACACACACCTCCCGTTTTGCTATCAGCAAACAGTCCCAGCCCTGAGCCAGTTTCAGGAATCCTCTGTAAACACAATATTGAATAAATAAAATATGATCTTAATTTAGAGAATGAGTTTATGAGAGAAAAAGCCAATATCCTGGCATATTGTTATCTCACTTTAATACTTCAAGCTTGAATGTTTATCCTCAAATTATCTTCTCCCTTTCATCTCATAGACATTTTCCCCTACTATGTTTTTTCTATTCATTTAAATATACTGTTAATAACAATTGCATAAAGTAGCATTAAAGAGCTCCGAAAAGGAAATAAAGCATAGTTTCTGGTTAGAGCATCCGTATTTGTTTAGTCTTTAGTCATAAAACATTGTCCACATTATAGTGCAACCGGATTATTATTTAAAAAAAAAAAACACACAAAGCCTTCCGAAGTCAGAATTGGGCAAAAGCATCAGCCGTCCTGGGTTACATGTCCTGATAGGCTACTTTATATTGTGAAATTGGAACTTGGAAACACCACACAAAAAAAGCCCTGAAGTAGCCATACAGTTGAGAAACAAAGCCTATAGTGAGGTGATTTTGATATTATGAAGAAAGGAAGGAATCTCCCAATTCTAGTGACTTTTGAGATTATGAACAAAGAGAAAAGAAAGGAAGCAATGTTCCAGAAAGGAGTTTTCCAGTGCCAGTCACGCTTAGCTCTAAACTCATCAGGGACTGAAGCCTGGCGTAAGTTGGGGGCAAAGGAGTATTTGTACAACAGGAATACAAAAGAAAAGAATGAAAACAAATTCAAATTCCTCTAAGTGTATCGTAATCCCTGCAAACGTTGATTGAGTCCTGTGGAAAATGGTCTGGAAACCTCAAATACCTGGACTGGAACAGAAAGGCCTCTGTCTTAGTGACAATTGCAAGATGACCTTCATTATGCCTCTACTTGAAAGCAATCAGCTTGTTAACACTTTAAAATTACTTTGTAAAATAGATATTATTCCTCTCATTTTACAAACAAGGATGCTGAGGCTCAGTGGCAGTTCTAGGATTTCTCAGTGGACACGACCCCCTGGAAGAGGCAGCTGAAGGACCTGTCGGGCTGTCTTTCCTTAGTAGTCACACTCCTTTACCTTAAACAGATTATTTACTCACATGGCACTTTCTTAGCGCTGCTGCTCTCCTGACCAGAGAAGGTGAGAAACTTTTTCAAAATCTACCAGGTAGTATCGGAAGTAGTACAAGGATGATTTGAATCTATCTGCCTGACATCAAGGTCTGCTCTAATAGAAGGCTGACAAAATGTGCCACCCATAATAACTTTATTCACTGTTGCAGGCTTCCAAAACTATGTACATGTCTGGACATTCATTCAGGAATAGGCTAACTGTTCCGAAAGGCCCAATTTTTGAAAGATTTGACTGCTCCAGCTGACAGGTCAGTTAACACAGAAAAAAAGTTACACAATTTCCTCTCTACAAATTAGGGATTTGCCACCTTAAGTTTTGCACAGGTTAGAAGTCAGAAGGGGGAGGGATAAAGAGCGGTCTTCCTATGGAGTGGTACAGGGAATATTATATTCCACAGAGTAGGAAAGACAAATTGGACACAGACTTCTATGAGAATCACATGAGATAATGTATGTGAACACATTTTGTAAAAGAAAAGACACTGAGAAATGTAAGCTAGTGTTAGTAATAGCATGATTTCTCTGCCTCCATTCTTAATGAAATAATGGTCTCCTTCAAGGTCCTTAGAAGCCAATCCAACGAGTGTGTTTCCAGAGAAACAAAATGTAAAGGTAATTGTGGATGTTCGATAAATATTAAAGAGCCTCACTATTTGTGGGAAGCTTCAAGTACATGATTAAGTTGCAGGTGATGGTAAAGGAAACCAGCATGATCTTTAATTATAAAATACTTGTTAAGTTTGATTCCAGTAAAATGCAATTACCTTGAGACTTCTGGTTATATCTCACAAGAGGTTATGTTCTGAAGATGAAAGCTTTTGTGGATGGATGTTAGACTCTATTGTTTGGGACTATCTATACCTGTCTGGGCCCCTGTCTGCAGCAGCTAATCACCATTAACTTGGCAAGCCTTGCAGGAATTCCCAGTTGTATGCCAGCCATTCTGTGGCCCGCCTTGAAGTATGGAAACATCACAGAAGTGGGGATAAGGGCAACAGTGGCAGACCAGAACATTAGCTAGGATTAAGGAGAAAGGGACTTAAAGGGAATTCAAGATTTCATGGTGGACAAAAGAAAACTCAGTAGGAGGGAGAAAATGGAATTGTCCTTGTACATGTCACCATGATTATAATACAAATATATATATATATAAGACTAGCAAGGAAACCTCTGAATTTCAGTTTGGAAAACTATCCATTAGTTTTTATAGCTTCATTTTAAATTGAAAATTTTAATCAGTGCCTGTTTTTTTGACCTTGCCTATGGAAGCAATTGATGGGCTAAGGAAATGCTATTTTGAAAGTCTTTTTTTTGTTGTTTTAGTTTCAGAGTGGTAGGTTTCCAAAAACCTTTTATTAAGAACATTCTTATGTAGTGATGATAACTAACATTTAAGCAGTGCTTACTACATGCCTTGTACTTGCAAGTGTTTGTGTATGTGTGTGTGTGTTCGGTACTCATGGTGAACCCCTGGAGAAACTGAGACCCACTAACTCTGTGTGATTAGTCTCACTAATGTGACTGTCTCTGGTCACACTGTCTGTAATGAGAGGAGTCATTTTCTGTGACCAGGTAGTCTGGATACAGAGTCTGTGCTCTTATCAATGACACTCCCACCTCCCAGGTTAGTGCCAGAGATGCTTCCAGTGTATACAGGTTATAAGACACCTATGTCTATGTGAGCTGTATAACTTATGGGCTGAAACAATTGAATTTTGCTGGCTTGTTTTTATGTTCATCAGTTTCATCCCGTACAATTGGATTTAGTTTCTTCTCTAATGTCAAAATGGTTCTGTAGAAGAGTCCCATCTCCTTTTTAAGAATGTTCAGTTCAGTTCAGTTCAGTTGTTCGGTCATGTCCGACTCTTTGAGACCCCATGGATGGCAGCACGACAGGCCTCCCTGTCCATCACTAACTCCTGGAGCTTGCTCAAACTCATGTCCATTGAGCCAGTGATGCCATCCAACCATCTCATCCTATGTCATCCCCTTCTCTTCCTGCCTTTAATCTTTCCCAGCATCAGGGTCTTTTCCGATGAGTAAGTTCCTTGAATCAGGTGGCCAAAGTAATGGAGCTTCAGCTTCAGCATCAGTCCTTCCAATGAATATTCAGGATTGATTTCCTTTAGGATTGAATGGTTTGATCTCCTTGCAGTCCAAGGGATTCTCAAGATTCTCCAGCACCTCTGTTCAAAAAAAGTACTTGGCATCTTTTCTTTTGCCTTCAAAATTATTTCTACCTTAAATTAGAATCGGAAGCTTAAATGCAGGGTGACCATCAATGTACTTTTAGGAATCCTCCTTTTTTTCACCTCATCCTAAATTTGCCTTAGTGAATAATGGCAGACTTCAAAGTCAACGAATCTTAGAAATCCTAAAATATTATCTGGCCTAGCTAGAGAAGCTATTAATCCATACCCACTCTCCCATTATACAAATAAGGAAATTAAGGACTTGGGAGGGTACATGGCAAGATCATACAGCTAGCAGGTGATAAATACAAAATTGGAACCAAATATTTTGCCTCCTTTAAGGGTATTTTAAAAATTATGGTTGTTGCCTTTCTCCGTACTGAAAGTCTTAGGCCAGTAGGGGTCAGCCAAGAGCAATTCTCTTTCTAAATGTTTAGCCTTGATTCCAGGGACCACTGAAATCATAAGATAAAAATAGGGTTCTAGGAAGAACAGGGGCTTCCCAGGTGGCTCAGTGGTAAAGATTCCACCTGCCAAGCAGGAGATGCAGAAGACACGGGTTTAGTACCTAGGAAGGGAAGATCCCCTGAGAGAGGAAATGACAGCTCACTCCAGTAATCTTGCCTGGAAAATTCCATGGACAGAAGAGCCTAATGGGCTACAATCCACATGGTTGCCAAGAGTTGGATACAACTGAGCACGTGAGAGATGAGGAAGAACAGGAAAAGTTTAGATTATTTTAGGCCATCAAATGCTCACATAAGGAAGCTAACGGTAACAGTTTAGAGAGCACGATTAAGACCCAAGCTGAATGTATTCTTTGAGCACAGTCCTTTCAGCATATTATGTGGGTTTGGGCTTCCCAAGTGATAGGTGGTAAAGACTCCACCTGCCAGCGCAGGTGCCACAGAAGACACGGGTTCTGTCCTTGCATCGGGAAGATCCCCTGGAAAAGGAAATGGCAACTCACTCTAGTACTCTTGCTGGGATAATCCCATGGTCAAAGGAGCCTAACGGTCTACAGTCCATGGGGCTGCAGAGTCAGACATGACTGAGCATGCATACACAGTGTGTTCGGGTCCAGGGCATGAAAGATTCTAGGAAGTAAGGAGGCTATGAGAGCCAGGTGATACAGGGGTCTCATGAATCAATTCTTAAAGTTGTTTGTGCCATAAAGTGCAGTAAAAAGACTTTGTTTTGAATACTAAAAGTTTACTTAAAGTAATAGACTCTTTTAAAGATACTTTCAGTTCAGTTCAGTTCAGTTCAGTCCCTCAGTCATGTCTGACTCTGAAACCCCGTGAACTGCAGCACATCAAGCTTCTCTGTCCATCACCAACTTTCCAAGCTTACTCAAACTCATGTCCACTGAGTCAGTGATGCCATCCAACCATCTCATCCTCTGTCGTCCCCTTCTCCTCTCACCCTCAATCTTTCCCAGCATCAGGGTCTTTTCAAATGAGTCAGCTCTTTGCATCAGGTGGCCAAAGTATTGGAGTTTCAGCTGCAGCATCAGTCCTTCCAATTAATATTCAGGACTGATTTCCCTTAGGATGGACTGGTTGGATCTCCTTGCTGTCCAAGAGACTCTCAAGAGTCTTCTCCAACACCACAGTTCAAAAGCATCAATTCTTTGGCGCTCTGCTTTCTTTATAGTCCAACTCTCACATCCATACATGACTACTGGAAACACCACAGCTTTGACTAGACTAACCTTGGCTGGCAAAGTAACATCTCTGCTTTTTAGTGAACTGTCTAGATTGTTCATAGCTTTTCTTCCAAGGAGCAAGTGTCTTTTAATTTCATGGCAGCAATCACCATCTGCAGTGATTTTGGAGCTCTCCCAAAATAAAGTCTCTCACTGTTTCCACTGTTTCCCCGTCTATTTGCCATGAAGTGATGGGACCAGAGGCCATGATATTAGTTTTCTGAATGTTGAATTTTAAGCCAACTTTTTCACTCTCCTCTTTTCATTTTCATCAAGAGGCTCTTCATTTCTTCGCTTTCTGCCATAAGGGTGGTGTCATCCGCATATCTGAGGTTACTGATATTTCTCCTGGAAATCTTGATTTCAACTTGTGTTTCATCCAGTCCAGGATTTCTCATGATGTACTCATAATATAAGCTAAATAAGCAGGGTGACAATATACAGCCTTGACATACCCCTTTCCCAATTTGGAAACTGTTTGTTGTTTCATGTCTAGTTCTAACTGTTGCTTCTTGACCTACATACAGATTTCTCAAGAGGCAGGCAGGTGGTCTGGTATTCCCATCTCCTGAAGAATTTTCCACAGTTTGTTGTGATCCACACAGTCAAAAGCTTTGGCATAGTCAATGAAGCAGAAGTAGATGTTTTTCTGGATCTCTCTTGCTTTTTTGATAATCCAGCGGAGGTTGGCAATTTGATCTCTGGTTCCTCTGCCTTTTCTAAATCCAGCTTGAACATCTGGAAGTTCACGGTTCATGTACTGTTGAAGCCTGGTTCGCAGAATTTTGAGCATTACTTTGCTAACGTGTGAGATGAGTGCAATTGTGTAGTAGTTTGAACATTCTTTGGCATTGGAATGAAAACTGATCTATCCCAGTCCTATGGCCACTGCTGAGTTTTCCAAAGTTGCTGACATATTGAGTGTAGCACTTTATAGCATCATCTTTTAGGATTTGCAATAGCTCAACTGGAATTCCATCACCTCCACTAGCTTTGTTCGTAGTGATGCTTCCTAAGGCCCACTTGACTTCGCATTCCAGGATGCCTGGCTCTAGGTGAGTGATCACACCATCGTGATTATCCGGGACATGAAGATCTATTTTGTACAGTTCTTCTGTGTATTCTTGTCACCTCTTCTTAATGGCTTCTGTTTCTGTTAGGTCCATACCATTTCTGTCCTTTATTGTGCCCATCTTTGCATGAAATATTCCCTTGGTATCTCTAACTTTCTTTAAGAGATTTCTAATCTTTCCCATTCTATTGTTTTCCTCTATTTCTTTGCATTGGTCACTGAGGAAAGTTTTCTTATCTCTCCTTGCTATTCTTTGGAACTCTGCATTCAGATGGGTATATCTTTCCTTTTCTCCTTTGCCTTTCACTTCTCTTCTTTTCTCAGCTATTTGTAAGCCCTCCTCAGGCAACCATTTTGCCTTTTTGCATTTCTCTTTCTGGGGGATGGTCTTGATCACTGCCTCCTGTACAATGTCATAAACCTCCATCCATAGTCCTTCAGGCACTCTGATACCTTATTGCAACCATAGACATCATTGACTTAGATGAAACGGGACAAGCCCTTGGACTTTCTACTTGATTTTCTTGTGATGTCTGTTACAGGATTTCCCAGTTGGCACTAGTAGTGAAGACCTGCCTGCAGGAGACATAAAAAAATGTAGGTTACATCCCTGAGCTGGGAAGATCCCTTGGAGGGGGGAATGGCAACCCACTCCCGTATTCTGGCCTGGAGAATCCCATGGACAGAGGAGCCTGGCAGTCTGCAGTCCATAGGATCACACAGAGTGGACATGACTGAAGCGACTTAGCACACATTCATGCACGAAGTCTGTTATGGTTAAAATCACCACTAGGGTTCTACCTTCTGAAGTCCACCTAACTCGTTTGCATAAGTCCCCATCCCCAGTTAAGTCCTCTATCAGTTAATGTTGTGTTTTAGCATGTCCTTCTCCGTTTCCTTCTGCCTGTGCTGCCTGACTTCAGCTCAGTAGTCAGCGATCGTCTGCATGAGAAAAGAGACCACTCCTTGACCTTGATTTTATATATATGAGTAGATGAAAACCTCTTCTCAACAAGCCAGTTTATAAACTATATTCATTTTCTATTAATATATATAAATATATACATGTATAGAATATAAATATTTTTAGCTGATCAAGTTATGTTTTGTGATTTTTCTAAAACTTATTCCACTGTTTCCTCACCTAGATTAACAAATAATAATTTACATTTAGTACATAATACTTTCAATTTTGACTTAGCAAATCTAGCATGGAGCTTAAAACTACATAGATGTAAATTGCTGAGCAATAGCAAAACTACTGTTTATTTACTGATACATTAATGATGATTTACACATTGCAAAGCATACTTTACCTTTTCCCTTTTAATGTTTCTTTCTTGCGTTTGTCTGTTTTAGATTGCTGGCAGCATCTTTTAGCACTGTTAAAGGGCTGAATTCCCAAAGGCTTTCCTCTCTGAATCGTAGCATGGCTAACTGAACTCTGAGGGTTGGGCCTTCCTCTTATAAAAAGCTATAAGGTGACCAAGAACAAGAGTTGAATTGAGGCACCAATTAAAATGTTGATGGTAAATACTTTTCCATGGGAGATGGAAAAGTAGTTTTGTTTGCTTGAGAATGTAATCATGAACTTGAGAAGCATTTTTCCTATCATGTCGCATTCACTGCAGTGGAAGAGAGTATTTTATAAAACACTGACTTTTTTGAAAATACTAGATTTTTATTTCAACTTGTGTCGGTCAGCCTTGGCTCACTTCTCTCTGTGGTGTCTGTGTTCCATTTGGGTAGACTTATTTGTCCAAGAAACATTGGAAGGCATTTCAGAATCACCTAATAAGGCTTTTATTTAGAAAGTGAAACTTGGAAATGGCACAATTGTAGTAAGCCTCAATAAGAGTGTAACCAAAGGAAATCATCAATTTGAGATAAACTTTCCTGTTACACCAAAGAGTCCAAAAAATGCATAAAATACATATGGATTTTTCTCTGCTAATTCGTTAAGCCAGTGTTACCAGTTACCAAGATTTGCATGAGTATTAAAAAAAATGAAATCTTTCTGGTATCTTGCCCCTTTGTTCTCCTAGTTTTGAGATATAAGTGACACATGTCATTGTGCAAGTTTAGTGTTCAGCTCAGTTGCTCAGTCATGTCCGACTCTGCAACCCCATGGACTGCAGTATGTTAGGCTTCCCTGTTCATTACCAACTCCCGGAGCTTGCTCAAACTCATGTTCATAGAGTCGGTGATGCCATCCAACCATCTCATCCTCTGCTGTCCCCTTCTCCTCCTGCCTTCAACCTTTCCCAGCATCAGGGTCTTTTCAAATGAGTCAGCTCTTCGCATCAGGTGGCCAAAGTATTGGAGTTTCAGCTGCAGCATCAGTCCTTCCAATTAATATTCGGGACTGATTTCCTTTAGGGTGGACTGGTCAGATCTCCTTGCTGTCCAAGAGACTCTCAAGAGTCTTCTCCAACACCACAGTTAAAAAGCATCAATTCTTTGGTGCTCTGCTTTCTTTATAGTCCAACTCTCACATCCATACATGACTACTGGAAACACCACAGCTTTGACTAGACAAACCTTGGCTGGCAAAGTAACATCTCTGCTTTTTAATGAACTGTCTAGATTGTTCATAGCTTTTCTTCTAAGGAGCAAGCGTCTTTTAATTTCATAGCAGCAGTCACCATCTGCAGTGATTTTGGAGCCCAAAAAAAAATAGTCTCTCACTGTTTCCACTGTTTCCCCATCTATTTGCCATGAAGTGATGGGACCAGATGCCATGATATTAGTTTTCTGAATGTTGAGCTTTAAGCCAACTTTTTCACTTTCTTCTTTTCACTTTCATCAAGAGGCTCTTTAGTTCTTCACTTTCTGCAGTAAGTGTGGTATCATCTGCATATCTGAGGTTATTGATATTTCTCATGGAAATCTTGATTTCAGCTTGTGCTTCATCCAGTCCAGGATTTCTCATGATATACTCTGCACATAAGTTAAAAAAGCAGGCTGGCAATATACAACCTTGACATACTCCTTTCCTGATTTGGAACCAGTCTGTTTTTCCATGTCCAGTTCTAACTGTTGCTTCTTGACCTACATACAGACTTCTCAGGAGGCAGGTCAGGTGGTCTGGTATTCCCACCTCTTAGAGAATGTACAATGTGATGATTTCATACACATATTTATTGCAAAATTATTACTACAATAAAGTTATTTAACATATCACATTATCATTATTACATAATGGTTATTATTTACATAATAAATTATATAGTTATTATTTTGTTGTTATGGTGAGAATGTTTAAGGTCTACTCTGTTAGCACCTTCAATTATACAATACAGTTTTATTCACTAGATCCATCAGGCTAGACATTAGATCCCCAGAACTTATTTGTCTCATAACTGGAAGCCTGTACCCTTTGAGCAACATCTTCTGCATGTCTGTAACTCCCCAGCTCCTGCAGCTACCATTTCAGTCTGTTTCTATGAGCTTGGCTTTTTTAGATTCCATATATGAGTGAGATCATTCAGTATTTGTCTTTCTCTGAGTTATTTCACAGATCTTGCCCCTTGATTGGTACCCAGAATCATCTCTCCAAAATTATTACCTAGAAAACAGTGTAAAACCAACACTGACGTCCTTTCAGTATACTAATTCCTTGTGGCTATGGGCTTCCCTAGTGGCTCAGACAGTAAAGAAACTGCCTGCAAAGCAGAAGAATAGAGGATTCTATCCCTGGGTCAGGTAGATCCCCTGGAGAAGGGAATGGCTACCCACTCTAGTATTCTTGCCTGGAGAATTTCATGGACAGAGGAGCCTGATGGGCTACAGTCCACGGGGTGGCAATGAGTTGGACACACCGGAGCAACTTCCACTGCTTTCACTATGGGAGAATTAAAAAGAGAATGTCACTGTCTTCCTGTGACTGCTAATCCTCCCAAAGAATTCTATAATAATTTTTAAGGAATATACTATTCTTCCGAGAAAGGAATTAATACCACCAAAGTTTATTCATCAGGGATGGTAAATCAAGCAGCTGTTTGTATCCTCTTCTGGGGCCTGGAGGAAACTCTTGGTGCTAAACATTTCTCAGAATCAGGTCAGGAAAGTGGCAAGAACAGTCAACGTACCAGTGATTTATAAGGATATTACACTCCCTAGGGAAAGTCCCTGAAATAAATCATGCCTCAGTTAACTGTGCAAAGCGAATTTTTACAACAGCAATAGTAGAAGAGAGTAAAATTTCTCTAGTAAGTCTGGAAATAAGTAAGGGAATGTCATGGCCTTTTTAGAATCAAATACTCCATTGAATCTCTAGAAGTGAATGAAGTTTTATTCTATCAAGCTGTGGAAAAGGAGCCAGATGTTCTGGTGGGCAAACAGCTTGACTCCTTCTCTCTACTCTAGAGACTCAAGTCTCTGACCTTGGTAGCACAGAATCCCAAAGAACCTGCATATCTCCTCAGGGTTCCTAGGTAGAAGTAAGGATGTATTACTAGCTTCTGTCTTGCCTTATGAAAATTAACCAACATCTTAAGAACTTCAGCTCATTCCTTCCAAAAGACCTATATGGTAAAGTTTCATGCAGTCTCAGGCATTTAAAATGTTACCATGCCTTATAAATCAACTATACTTCAATTAAAAAAAAAAAAATCATTGTCAAGGTGGGGGCAGTGAAATAGGATCCAGAAGGTCTACTCTTTCTTGAGCTGTAAACAAGCATTTTCCATGCGCTCCACTCCTACATCAGCTGATTAATAAAACTAAGACCAGTTTCAGAATTGAGATAGGAAGAGATCATTTACTAAGGAAACCAGATTTGTTTTGTTTTTTTTACCTCTTATCCCAGGAACTGAAGATCAAAGGAAGGCTATTAACAAGTGAGGTTTGCCAGCAATAAATTGATTGCCTTTACAACCTCACCAGAATGACAAGAAATAGCTCCATGGGCTTGAGAGGGAAAAGTTTGCAGACCTCAGCCCAAAATGCAAAGGAGCAAGAGGCATTAACAATAAAACATGAGCCCACATGCTCCTCTTCAAATATTCCACTCTCCCTACAACTGTATCTGTATCAGTCTATTCAAAGGCTCCTGTCTGTGTAACTCTCAGTGAAATTCTCTCTTAATGAAGTGATGCCCCTGAGAGTCAAACATTATTTGATATTGAATTCATGACTACGGTTAGGCATTAGAACACAGGGCATCCCTCTGATGGATTATTTGATTGTATATTTTATGCCACTCTTTCTCTAGAGCTTTAGAAACTCAAAGACACCTGCGATACACTTTATGCATGTGTAGATTGTTATTTTACATCTTAAAAATAGCATTGTTATTTTATTTCTTAAAGCCTGTACTCATGAAGCAAAATAAAAAATTCTCACCCATATCAATCAGTTGAAAAAAATCAGATTCCTTGTATTTGTAGTGACAATATAAATATTCTATCGTCTATTCAGTGTCTATTTATATCTCCTCTTGAACTTCCCAGCATGGATGAAATATTGCATTCTGTCAGAAGAAGTAATACCCAAAATAAGATTACATTTTAAGTAGACTGGGAAAAGTTTATGACTAGTTTGCTTAAGTTGTTAGGCTATGATGTTAATACGACCAGGATTTCAGTTTCAAAGTATGAACCTGTTAGCCATCTGGGTTAATTTACTTATTCTCTAAAATCAGTTTCCAGATGGCTTTTGTTATGTGTACAAAAAAGAACTCGGCCAAGAGGGTAAATGGACCAATGGAAATTGTCACTGATATTAGAAAAATGGCTCAGAGCCCACGCTCTACTAATGGCAGGTAACGAATTCCAGTTACCTGCCACTTAAAAATGTGAGCAAATTATTAAATTGAAGAGCACCCTACAAAGGTTACAAATTGGCAGACTGCCTGCCAAATACTCCCAACAATATTATTTTGTTTTGCCCCTATAGTGTTTTTAAAACACTTGAGTCAGTTACCAACGTTCAAAAATTGGAAGACATCACACAGAATCCTGGGTTGCTTCTGTGTCTACAGTCCTACTCAGCAACTTCAGCTGGATCTGAGCAGCAGCTGCTCCTTTGGATAGAGTGTGTGCTTACTGGTTCACTCCAGTCCCCACCACACCCCACTCTCGTGCTTATCTCGCTTCTACTATATGTTACCTCCCCAAGCCTCGGACGGTGCTGGTACTTGAGCTTGAGATCTCCTGCGTATCTCCTGCATGCGTGAGCGCTAAGTTGCTTCAGTCATGTCCAATTCTGTGAGACCCTATGGACTGCAGCCCACCAGGCTCCTTGTCCATGGGATTCTCCAGGCAAGAATACTGGAGTGGGTTGCCATGTCTTCCTCCAAGGGATCTTCCCGACCCAGGGATCAAACCTTCTCTCTTGTGTCTCCTGCATTGGCAGGCAGGTTTTTTACCAATAGCACCACCTGGGAAGCCCATGATCTCCTAAGGTTCTTATATACACAATATGAACAGTTGTAGGATCTGAGTCTGGAGGAGGATGTGGCAACCCACCCCAGTATTCTTGCCTGGAGAATCCCCATGGACAGGGGAACCTGGCAGGCTAGAGTCCTTGGGGTTGCAGAGTTGGACAAGACTGAGCGACAAAGCAGAGGATCTGAGTAGCTTATTTTGGGGGGAAAAAGATCCATTCATTTAGTTGATGTCAATATTTGCTTTGAAATTATAGAAAAGTGAGAGCTGCTGTATCTTCAAGGAAAGACTCAAGAACTTGAACTACTGTGGCTCTCTTGCTCATATCTCTGCCTGGGATTGTTTGTCCCAAGGTTTGTCTGTGCTTGCATTAGCAGCTGTGTCACACAGACTGGGCCCTATTCTGTGCAAATGAATGGTGGAGAATGTATCTCTAGCTCCTTCTACCCATCCTCTTTCCCTAAAAATCTACAAGGCTTACCACTTCCATATCAGACACAAACCTACTTTTCAACCCAGAGATGTTCATCTAGGGCTCAGGCCAGTGTTTCTGCATAGAAATTTGCTGTGGCCTCAATAGATGGCTAATAAAGCAGTTTATAGACTCAAGATCCAGCTTGCACCATGCAGACAATTTCCAAAACTGCACATGTCCCAACAATCTTCCCCGAACATCCTGACAGTCTCTGTGGACCTATTGATCTGTTTTCTGTACATAGCCCTGGAATTCTGTATATTTCCAAATCAAATGCTCATTATTTGATTTACTAATTCTGCTGATAATCATTTATCTGCAAAAAAAATTGTTTTTTCTAGTCAAGTAGACCTCCAAATTGTACCCTTAGCTTGATGATCTGTCAGTTACAGAAGATAAGCAATTCAAACCACAAACCGGCTATATCCTTCCTGAGGCATAGCATCTAAGGAGCACATACTGTTTAGCTCTAAACCTCTCTGCTTTTTGAGCCCATGTTGGCTGGGTTGAAATATGCTATGTGTCAGTTCTGGTGGGCAAGTCTACAAGTCAAAGATGTCTCTCTCCTCTGTAAGGCAGAATTCAGCATTTGCTCAGCTGGGAAACAAACTCGTTAAGAAATAGGTTGAGAACTTTGATGGCATTGCTTAAGTTTGTGCAAAGGTTGTCTCTGTGTAGAGCAGGAACAAATTGAACCTTATCTGCCAGGAATCTTATGATGGTGAGGAAACCTTGCAGAGGACTTAGCTTGTGCTGTCCCACTGTGCGCCAGTCTTTTTAAATTTATTTTCAATTGAAATATAATTGCTTCACAGTATTGTGTTGGTTTCTGCCATACATCAACATGAATCAGCCATGGGTACAACCATGTCCTCTCCCTTCTAAACCTCCCTCCCACCTTACACCCCCATCCCATCTCTCTAGGTTGTCACAGAGCCCCAGTTTGAGTTCCCTGAATCATATAGCAAATTCCCACTGTGTGTGCCAGTCTTGATGATCATAAACTTCCTCTGCAACCTTGAGACTACAGCTGGACAAGCTGAGAGTTAAAAGCCACTGATAGCACTAAATGAGCTATTACTGGTAGACTCAGCATAGTGAATCATATAGAAGTCTATTCCCATCTTCTGTGTGGTCTTACTATTTATATGAGCTTTGCCTTATTTTTTTTTTAAAAATTACTGCTGTGTCATTTCAGCAGCCCTGCAGACAGTATGATGGAATGGTGGAGAGTTTCTTTGGAGCCAGCCTGTCTGGGGTTGTACTGGCTGCGTGATCTTAGGCAAGATATTTCTCTTCTCTATGCCTCAGTTTCCTCATGCAAAATGGGTATTAGGAAAATGTAACCACTTATAAGGTTGCTGTGAGGATAAATGAGATGATAATGAAACAGTGACTAACTCAGTACAATGACTGGCATGTAAGTAAACACTCACTTAAATGTTGATTTCTTATTACTTCTCCGGGAAGCACAGTGAGCTAGGCTATAAAGAGAGCTGTCTGGGACTTTCATGGTGCCATTCAATGCATTGGAAAGGTTTTCTATTGATTCAAGAGTCTACTGTTCTTCATGGCATCTCAGTATCACAGAGGACAGCATTAAGAACCACTCAGCTAGACATTACTTTATTCCATTTGAAGTCATTGTTTATTGATAATGGAGACACATGCTCTGCAACAGTTTCAATTTACTCTTCAGTGACTATTGTCACAGACCTTCAGACTAATGGAGCTTTAAACAAAAAGGAAGCAGAAGTGGAACGAGCCTGGGGGCTGCCTTCAAAGCGAGATCGCTAGTTAAATGGCAAAAACTTCTGGCACTGGAACTGGCTATCAGTAGATGTGAAGCTGGGTTGTTGCATACGAAACAAATGTACATAAAGTGTTTCATGTTGAATGCATGTATATGTATGGCTGAGTCCCTTCACTCTTCACCTGAAACTACTACAAAATTGTTACTCATCTATACCCCAATAAGAATGAAAGTTTTTTTTAAAAGTGCTTCATGCTGAAAATGACAATACTCCCAGGGCTCTGGTGGACTAGGGTCTCAAGCCCCTTTCAATTTCAGCATTAATGTGGTGGTCCAACCAGAGACCCTTGGGGTAATAGTGGAAGAGTCACACAATCTGTTTACACACAACGTGTTGCTTGAAGACTGAATAAATATTATCTCATACAGATATGGGGTTAGCCAAAAAAATTCATTCAGGTTTTTCCATAAGGTCTTGTGGAAAACTTGAGCAGACTTTATGGCCACCCCAATACATTTAGATACTTTATTTAGGACATTATAACTGGGATTACTCCCAATCAACAGATTCTGAAGGTACAGCTTAAGATGATCTGAAAACCTGCCTGACATTTGCGTGTGTGTATATATGTGTGTTCAGTCGTATCCGACTCAGGTGAACCCGTAGCCCATCAGATTCCTCTGTCCATGGAATTTTCCAGGCAAGAATTCTGGAGTGGGTTGCTATTTCCTACTCCAATGTCTTTTTATTTTGGAAACCACTCTCCCAAGCCTAATTTCAAAAAATATCAGAGACCAAAAGAGTAATATATGAAAAACAACAGTGAATGGCATTCTCCAAAGGCTGAATAACCACATTTTATGCAGAGCTTGAAGGCAGTAGGAAAAGGGGATTACAGAGGATGAGATGGTTGCATGGCGTCGTCGACTCAATGAACATGAGTTTGAGCAGGCTCCGGGAAATGTGAAGGACAGAGAAGCCTGGCGTGCTGCAGTCCATGGGGTTGCAAAAAGTCAGACATGACTGAGTGACTGAATGACAACAACATAAAGATTAGAAACAAGTATCTGCTTTTGGATTTTTTCTTAAGCAAAACTATAAATTATTGGGGAGTTATGAAATTGAATATCTCTTGCCATTCAGTAATCTTGGTAAACCTCTTCCTTTCTCTGAATTTTCTCTTAGACGGAGTGCAGCTGACAGCTATAGACAACTCTTTGCTTGTCCTAACCGCTCGACTATGAAGAATCACCTCATGGGTACTATTCTGTCAGTCACTTCTTCCGCCCCAATCCCGTTAGAAATTATTCACATTTGGCTTTCAACTAATATTTTAGGTTTCTGCATATTATCAATCTATGTAAGTTTGTGAGCATTTGACTCTTTTAAAATATCTACACCTCACTCTTTTTTAAAAAATTATTTTTAGAACAATTTTCAGTTCAGTTCAGTTCAATCACTCAGTCATGTCCAACTCTTTGCGACCCCATGAATCGCAGCACGCCAGGCCTCCCTGTCCATCACCAACTCCCGGAGTTTACTCAAACTCATATCCGTCGAGTTGGTGATGCCATCCAACCATCTCATCCTCTGTCATCCCCTTCTCCTCCTGCCCCCAATCCCTCCCAGCATCAGGATCCTTTCCAATGAGTCAACTCTTCACATGTGTTGGCCAAAGTATTGGAGTTTCAGCTTCAGCATCAGTCCTTCCAATGAACACCCAGGACTGATCTCCTTTAGGATGGACTGGTTGGATCTCCTTGCAGTCCAAGGGACTCTCAAGAATCTTCTCCAACACCACAGTTCAAAAGCATCAATTTTTTGGTGCTCAGCTTTCTTCACAGTCCAACTCTCACATCCATACATGACCACTGGAAAAACCAGAGCCTTGACTAGATGAACCTTTGTTGGCAAAGTAATGTCTCTGCTTTTTATTATGCTATCTAGGTTGGTCATAACTTTCCTTCCAAGGGAAGTTTTTAATTTCATGGCTGCAATCACCAGCCATGGTGATTTTGCAGTGATTTTGGAGTCCCCAAAACTAAAGCCTGACGCTGTTTCCACTGTTTCCCCATCTATTTCCCGTGAAGTGATGGGACCAGATGCCATGATCTTAGTTTTCTGAATGTTGAGCTTTAAGCCAACTTTTTCACTCTCCTCTTTCATTTTCATCAAGAGGCTTTTTAGTTCCTCTTCACTTTCTGCCGTAAGGGTGGTAGGTTTATAGTCAAATTGAAGGGAAGGTACAGAGATTTCCCAAATGCCCTCATCCCTACACACATGCATAGCCTCCCTCATTACCAGCATCACTCACCAGAATGGTACATACTTTACCAAGGATGAGCCCACAGTGACACATCATAATCACCCAAAGTGCATAGTTTACCCTAGGGTTCACACTTGGTGTTGGTTTGAATAAATGTATAATGACGTGTATCCATCACTATAACATAATGTAGAGTATTTTCACTGCCTCCAAAATCCTCATCCCTCCTCACCCCTTACAGACACAGCACTCTTTTCCACTGAGGATATTAGCACCGAAGATATCCATAATTTATCAAAGTATCAATGATCCACAGATCTCAATGGCATATGAAATTCTAGAACTAATAAAATAACTTATATTGTAAATAAAGGTATTTAACTTATTTTTATTTGTATTATTGACTCTGGAAAAATAGAATTGTATGTGTATGTGTGTGTGAATGTTTTACATGTGCATTTTCATAATATTTTATTTTAAGAATACTTATTTCTGCCTCTGTGTTATACCAGTCCACATAGACAAAATTGAAATCCATCTGCATCTGGCAAATGTTTTTTATTTATGTTTTGCCATGTACTTTAAGTTTGAAGTAGAGATTGTGACAGAAACCCTAATAATATGTACTAACATCATTCAGGAGATTGGTCAAATTAAACACAATTTTTAACTTTGGTTTAATCAAAGAATTAACAACATACCCCTCTCTTACCTATGTCAGTGAAGATGCATTTTCCTGTTTCTTTATCCTCTGCTCCATATCAAAAGTCTTGTCTGACATCGACTCCTAACCGATGTGTCTGTTGTCTTAATACCAACATTAGCTGGTAATACCTTGAAGAGCAGATTGTTTAACTTTGGGTTTTACTTTCCCCATCAATAAAATTAACCACAGCATCATCTAAGCTATCAGTGGTGTAATAAAAGATAGGAATACTTATAAATTAATAAAGATAAAATTATTGAAGGAGGTTTTCGCCTCGGTTGACTCACAGTACTCTAAATGGACAGATTCAGGATTTGGGTTTGCACTGGTGAGAGCTTTAATGCCCAAGTCAGATAAAACTCATATCAGCTCTCCTGACCACTTCCCAGTGGAAGAGACGAAATTCTATATTAAAAGTTACTATTACATGAGAACATCTGTCACTTCTGAGAATGAAATAATTTGATTGGTTTTTATTTTTGGAATGATTCAAGTATTGCCAGACTGCTTGGATGAACTTGAAATGAGCCACTTACCTATTTTATGTGTTATGTTGTTTTCTGTGTTTTTCAATCGTATATGATTTAACTCCATCGTAATGGATCTCCAGGTATGTCAGTTAGCCTTACTGCCTAAAAGACTACCCCAACAACTTTGTTATTGTTTAGTCACTCAGTCATGTCTGAATCTTTTGCAACCCCATGGACAGTAGCCTTCCAGGAGCCTCTGTCCTTGGGGTTTCCCAGAGAAGAATACTGGAGTCGGTGGCCATTTCCTTTCCTGGGGGATCTTCCTAACCCAGGGATCAAACCCTTGTCTCTTGCATTGGCAGGTGGGTTCTTTACCACTGAGCCACCAGGAAAGCCCCCAAACTTAGGAGCTTTCAAAAGCAAATATGTGTTATTAATTGTGATTCTGTGGATCACCTGGGCAGTTCTTTTGTCTGAGCCAGTTTAGCTGATCTTCAAAGCCAGCTGACAATTCAGCTGAGAAAGGATGGTCCTGGATGGCCTTACCTGTCTGGTGTTCGGAAAGTTGGGTGGTCAAGGGGACTTCAGCTGGCCTGACATCCTCCAGCAGGCTAGCCTACTAATCAGCAACAGAGGGCAAGACCCAGCACATCTGTCAAATTTGCTCTTATCCCGTTGGCCAAAGCAAGTCACTTGACCAAGGCTAGAGTCAGTGTGGAAGACACTCCCCAAAAGTGTGTATATACAGATATGAAAGTTTGGTTGCCATTACTGCTAGCATTAGAAACCTGTTCAGTCACTGGGTCTTCTTTTTTGAAAAGCTATTCTAATATAAATCCGTATAAATTGTCACAAGATTCCGATCATTTTTCACTTTTCACACAGGGCTCCTGAGCTACAGGATTCTATGTTGCCTGTAGGGATTTTATTTATAATAAGGTTTCTTTGGGTTTAGAAGACGGCTTTCAAAATATCTAATGAAAGCAGGAGGATACAGTGGCAAAAATATGGCACTAGGCCTAAGCAGGCATGCTTTCTCACCAGCATGATGTGGGGTGAGTGAGATAATTAGGACAAGTCCCTCCCTTTCAGTGAGAATCAATTTGTTCACCTGGAAAATCAGGGACTGGGGTGAAGCCTCCACCTGACTTTGCTATTCTCCAATGCTAAAAGGTCCAGATATGTGCAACAGTACAAAATTGATTCAGGGCCTCAATAAACACATGGATATACTGCTCTATAAGGAAAATATTGACCTTGGCAAACTCAGGTTAATAAATTTTGATATTTGCCTCAAATCAATACCCACTTTTTATCTTCACATAAAGTAATACTTCTATGAGCCAAAGCTAGTGATGGAAGTGAATTTACCTCTAATCCTAATAAATGCATTATATATAATGTAATATTATTACAGATCATCATTCATTATGGCTGGACATTCTTTGATTTAGAACAAGGGTATTATACTCTCAATTCATCATTCAGTTAACTTTTCTTTTGAAGGAAAGATTAAAAAAAACATTTCTCATTCTTTTGGGACCATTAGTACATGAAATAGTATATTCATTACATAAGAACACTCAGAGCTTTTAAGCTATCAATGGAATCTTGTTTAGTCAGCTAAAGTACATGTATTACCTTGTTGTATGGGTACAAAGTGATTCAAAGCAAGATACCTTTTAATCCTCTGAGGAAAACAGTTGCATATTTCTCTGGCCTGCTTTCACTGTTAACGTTTCTTATTTCTTCTTGTTTTCCTTTGGATTTGGCACTGACCATTAGATGAGATTTTTTTTTTCTAAACAAGGAACTCAGAAAGAAACGAAGGCTCTATGTGCCTGCTTGGCAAAGAATTATTCTAACTATAATTTTTCTCTAAAATGAAACACAATATTAACATTCACAGGGTAGCACGGGTAGGACTCATTGAACATTCCATTATAGAGATCTTAAACACATCCCTTTAAAAAATTGCTAATATTTGAGGTCAGAATATTCCTTGGAATCATTTGTCCTCAGACTCAGTATAAGGAATTAGTAATTTTGTAAAACAGACAGAAAGGGCAAAAAGTGAAATTAAGGAAGTGGGGGACTTCAGTAGTAGATGAATGAATTGGCGATCCTAATCTTAACTGGGTTTTTTGTGTCTCTTTACTGTTTCTTCCATTACTGGAACATAACTGCACAGGTCCCCTTTTTCAACATGACTTATATTTTTCTTCAAAAAAGAGTCCCCACAGCTCAGTAATAAAGCCCAGACGAGGACTGGATTCAAAGCCTCATTTTGTTACCTACATATTCTAGGACTTTGGACAAGTCACTTTGAGAGCTTCAGACTTCTTCATTCTTTAAATGGTGTCAAGATCTATCACACAGGACATTAGTTCGAATCAAAAACCATTTGTTGTATGGACTGCATCTAGCAAAATGCCTAGTACTCAGTAAGGATTAGCTTTCTTTTCCATGCTTTCCTCCTGTATCTGCATGTCCATTAAACCAAAGTTTAAAGGAAAGAAAGAAACCATAGGACGGGAGCATCAGCGGAGCTTCTCACGTGCCTTCCTATCTAGCCCATCTCTCGTCTCTCAAGGATCTGCTGGGAGTGGGAGGGACTCTCTCCAAGCATCCCTCTTCCTCAGAGAAGTATTTTCTAACCGGAGGCCAGGGTGGGTCTCCTACTATGCACTCCCTGTTCTCTGCAGTTTGCATACTTGCTACTCATTCATTCATTACAATGATTGACTTTGTGTTATTGCTAAGAACATAGACTTTAGTGTCAGACTGCCTAGGTTCAAATTCCACCTCCTCCACTTATTATCTATGTGACTTTGGGCAAGCTACTTACTCTCTCTGTGCCTCAGTTTCCTCATCTGTAACATGAATATTACCTCCCTCAGTGGGCTGTGGGTGGGGGTGTAAGAAAGGCTCATCAGTTCTGAGCAATGATGAAAAGGTTTTACTACTGACCTTTATAGCTATTGAGCTTTCTGTACTTGATCTGAGTTCAGAATTTAAATTTTTTAAAAAACAAATATGCTTGTTGATAGACTGATTACTTTTGGGTCAATCACAAGTCCTTCTAAACTGGAATATAAAATATTTTATCAGTTATATATAACAGTATTTGCTTCTAGTCTAATAACTGTGACACTTGAAACTCAGCTAGATCTTAGCTCAAGTCCTGATTCTACCACTTACATGTTATGTGACTCTGGGAAGTTTTCTTAGCCTCCGTAATCTCTCTGTAAATGGTAGTCATACCGATTTGCACACAGTAAGCTCAGTCCACGGTTTGCTGTCTCGTGAGTGAGACCTCTGGCCCATCCATCTCTGTATTCTGTCCCTCAATAGACACCAAAGGGTATTTTGGAGAGTACAGTATTGCTCTTCAGGAGTTAATTGTGATTTCACTTTAGAACACTTCCTATTCTGCATGATTTGGGTATTTTAAAAGAAACCCCAGAGCCAGTTGAATGGCAGTGAAAGAAGAGAACAATGAAGGCAACTTCCACCAAACACTAGGAAGCCCTGAAATTTCTAGCTGTATTCAGCTCTTGTAAAATGAACTTTAATGTAGGCTGGACTTCTAAAATTCAACTATCCCAGTAAGGCCTTTAAAAAAACATTCCAATCTTCAGTTGGGACCATGATACTCTAGGCATGTGAATGAATGACTTTCCATTGTATGTCAATGTCTATTGAACAGGCAAAACATCATGCTCTTCTCATTAATTCTTTTTTTAAGATAAGACCCTTTGCTTTAAAAGATGTTTTGGGAGGACACAAACCTTGCACACACTCTAGGTACAAAAAAAGGGAAACTTTAGATTTATGGCAAAAACAAAAAACCACGCTATAAGCATTCTAAATTCAATGTGGATAGCGGATACTATACTAAGTGGACTTAGATCATAAGGTCCTGATGACTAGTCTGATTATTCGTCTTACTTTCCAAAAGTGTTATGGTTGAGCTAAAAGAACAAAAGGATAGAGAGAGAGATTCTTATGGAATTTTAAATTGTTTTTCACATAAAGCATGTTTTTCTCAAAGCCAGATTTACCTAAATTCACTGACAGCTGAAAGTCAAATGTATTCACATTAAATTGTCTACATCACAAGATTCCGGTAGATAAAGTACATTTCATTTATTAATGTAGAAGAGACCCTAGCTCCTATATTTAACCAAATATGTTTCTCATCATTTCTAATGCTTAGAGAGGGGTGTGAGAGAGAGAGAAAGAGAGAGAGAGAGATGATGGTCGGTTTTTTTTCATTTGACAGTGTATCATTTTTTAGGTTTGCTTTCTGTTTGGTTTTGCAAAATAGGAAGAGGAAGACTGTCTACAATGGCCCAGATTTTGATAGTTCAGGAAGTGACCATAACCATCTACATTCACTTTCTCTGGAGAATTCCATCTCCTGCTTCAGTGTTCATACATTCCTGGAAAATAAAAAGAAATACAAAACTTTAGGAATAATAAGACAAGGGTTCCTTTTATTGCTAGAGAGAGCATAGTACCTAGAGTAGAAAAATTTATTCAAAATTCTCAAGCCCCATCCCAGAGCTACTGAACCAGAATCTGTATTTTAAAAAGTTCTTTATGTGAACATTAAAGCTTAGGAAGCAGTCTCCTAGGAGGTCGCTCACACTATGGCCACCTCTAACCCCAGGGTCTTTGGAGAATCCGTGTGACATTACAGTAGAATTTGTAGAACTGGAGAGTAAGAAACAGCCAAGGGTGTCAAGAAAACATTCATAGTTCACTACTCATTGGACAAATTCTCTAGGAATAAGTGACTTAAGGGCTGTAAAAGTGGAGGATTTCAAGGAGGAACGCAGATACTACCTGTTTGTAATTGAGAAACCAGACTACAGGTGTATAGCGATAGTCAGGACCATGTCTCAAAACCTATAAAGGATGACAGGAGGCACTGGTGAGCCTGTTCCAAAATCCACAATTCAGGGGTGAAGAGAGAGAGGAAGCTGGGGGATGCTACAGTGACAAGTCTGTGAGTAGCTTGCCGAACCTTAGGAAAGTTTTGTGTGTGTCTACAGGCTGATCCTTGAACTGACGATAGTCACAGCAGTTTTCTACCCCTTCAGAGGTCGGCCCAGCTTCTTACAATGACCAAGTATAGCCCTTCATTCATCCATAACTCAACTATCTGGCAATGTCATTTCCCCTGATATGCATCAAAAATGTAGCTTAATTCAATTCAATATGTATTTATTGATTGACTATATTAGGCACCATAACTATGCCACAATTTTTTAATTAAAAAAAAGAACCTCCAAACAGTTAAAATTGGTGACCAAGTTCATCAGCAAAGCTCATAATTCTTCCGTGTAGAATCAGGGTAGGCCTAATTCTGAGCCTATTTTTATTTATCCATTTTATTCTACTGTACATACACTTCAGTACACACATGAATTTGAGCAAACTCTGGAAGATAGCGGAGGACAGAAGAGCGTGATGTGCTGCAGTCCGTGGGGTCGCAAAGAGTTGGATACAACTTTGTAAACAACAGCAACAACAACACAGAATTCTAGCAAGCTTGGTATCTGGTTTCCAAGTCCTCCATGGAAGGCATAAAGGGACAGGGCAGTCAATGCTATTGCCGCAGGAAATTGCCCTGATCCAGCCAGAAGAGCAATAGATTGTCCATGAATGGAGGACCAGAGATCTATAAATAGAAGACACAAGAGCTCAAAAAGCTCTGCTCTCTGGAGTCTTTTTTTTTTTTTTTTTTGGTCGCTATAACATTTCCATGCACCCCACAAGACCTGGGCCTTGAAATGTTACACCAATGCTATTGATCCTTAAACGGGAGTCAGTCTTCACAGAAAGTTACATCATATTCCCAATACAATTTGAAAAAAAAAAAAAGAAAGAAAGATATTCCCTGGCTGTCCAGTGGTTAGGACTCAGACTTCACACTTTCGTTACTGGGGGTCCAGGTTTCAATCCCTAGTCAGGAAACTAAGATACTGCAAGCCACGTGGCACAGCCAGAAAAAGACTAATGAAAATTATGTAACATATTGTAGGAAGCTCTCCATGCAGAGAGGCTCTGGTAAAAAAAAAAAATTATGGTGGTTAAAAGAGCAGCCCAGCATTTTAGAGGAATTTGCAAAGTCTCAAGCTATAAAATTCTGGATATGGGTGGCTTTAATATGTTTTCAAAAGGATCAAACTTACCTGGGATAATGTTAATAAATTGAAATAAGGAACACTGCCTCTGATGGACTCTAATTTCCACTGTCTGCCTTTTACATGAATGAGACGTTTGTACAAGCTGTACATTTGTGAATATCAGACAGCATTTCCCATCGCATCTGAGGACACGGAGCTGTCAGCACACTCCTCATATTTCAACCCCTGTTTCTAGGTTCTTGAGCATCATTTCAATTAAGCCTCCAATAAGCTTCAAGCAGAAGAATCATGGCCCTTATTTGTCTGCTCCTTAAGAATATTGAGAAATAGGGGTATCTGGGGGAGAAAGCTGCTTTTGTTAAACAAAATATGCAACAATTAATTCTCACCAAAAAATTGGAATATCTGTTTGTAAAGTATCGTGGAAATTATAAATACAATTAACATATAGTAGTATATTGATTTGGTGTATTTAATACAAATATGTGTATTATATCATGTTATTGCACCCATATACTAGAGGGAGAAAGGGAGAGAAACAGAGAACTGGAACTATGTCAGGAAAAATTCTTAAAAAATACACTAAATATTTAACAGTGTTTTTTCTCCTCTGGGAAATAGAATTACTTGCATATTTACTTTCTTCTTTACATCTCTACATTCCATGAGGTTTTTGCAAAGAAAACAAGCATGCGTGTGCACACACAAACACACACACACAATACCAGTACTTCCGTTTGGAAGGAAAGGGAGAAAAGATGAGAAAGAGGGAGAGAAAGGAAGGAAAGAAGAAAGGAAGAATGGGAGGGAGAGATGGAGGATCTGGTGAGGAAAACTGGCCCACAGATCCCTTAAGTGCCACTCAGCCTTGCAGGTTCCCTCATCCTTCTCAATACCAGAGTACCCTGCCCCTTTTTATTGATGACACTTCCCTGTCGCTGTCATTGATTATTCCACACACCCAGTCGCTGGGACTGTCCCTTTTTGGTAGCTGACAAAACCAAAGCACTAAGAATAAAAACATGCAAAGCCACAAACCTAACTGTGGTACAGCCAGGCTGGGGACACCCACCAGCTGGATCACTCTCCCAGCAACTCAAGGTTCCCTGGGACTCTCTTCTGTTCCATATGTGGTCAGGTTGTTTTCCAATTTGGAAGCACACCTGTGAACCAAAAACCAATCCTTAGCTCGTACTGAAGGTCATCCCATCATGAGTTGGGGCAAATTAGGACAGGCTGGAGAAAGAGAAGACTTGGGTGCAGGCAGCCTCTCATTTGAAAAAGCTATCCTGAAGTTCATTCATTGCTCAAAATAAGAAGGGCATTCGTCATCTAAATAGGCAGTTTTATTTTCTCTCTTCTAAACATGCCCTTTCTTTATATGCTGTTTAAGACTAAACAGTATAAAACAGGATTGACATCATGTAATTACTTGCCTTTTACACTGTGCTAACTTAATTTACTTTTCATTCTCAGGTATTTAAGAGACCATTATTTTCCCATCAGACTTTACTGTCTGCCAATTAAAGGGTTAGATGGATGAAGTAGAGAGAGAATATTGTTCAGAAAGGTTTCAGGTAGACATATGGAAAACAACAACTTAATACCACTTTCTTTTCATTAAAGTCAGAATTTGTTTTTGGCCAGTTTACCAGTTTATGTGATACCCCCTGTGTATAATATGTTGTTTTTTGGTTCCACTTACAAATGAAAATGGCATGGTCATCATACACCTTCTAGCATTCGCAGCTACATACACAGGCTCCCTTTCTGTGGAAAGAGTAAGCAGTTGGGGATCACATTAGCACATGGAGTTGTTTTAAGGTCACACTTACTCTTCTGGTGCACCAAAATTACAAAGCATGTTTGGATAGCACCCAGTGGTCTCATGGAGCTGTGCTGTCCCTCTGCTTTGCCAGGTAAATTTCAGCAGGAGCCACACCCCAGCTCCACAGACCGCTCTTCAGTCATGTGATCAAAGATGCTTCACATCCCAGGAAACATTGGGTTTGTGTTGGTTTAAGGTGTAGGGTGTAATGACCCAAACAAAAAATACAAGTCACTTTTCTTCTTATTCACTTTCATTTTACGTAATAAGAGTTGTGACACTAAGGTTTTTTGCACCTTGTATCTTGAAACACAGTCATTTCCTTTTTCTCTGTGTCATTATGGAAAACATCTGTATTTTCAAAGTTAAGGAAATCATAGTAATTTGCTCAAGAACTGTGGAGAGAGAAAGGGTCCAGGACAAAAGTAGAGACATTTGTCAGTTCCAGAAAGCATTTTCCAAAGAAAGAGAATTAGCAAACCAACAAGGTCACCATAAGCACAACCAGATAACCTCCACCATTAAAAAAAATTAATTGACTGTAGATAATAACTCAGGAGGAAAAGCCCTTGCAATTATTAATTGCAAAATATGGTTATCGTGTATCATGGCCTCCTCGTCAGAATTCATGGTTCTACTTCTGACCTGGAAGAGTAAGTCCTGGGTCATGAGTTGACACAGGTTGTAGGTTGTTTCAGTTACCCTAATCCTGGGCTTAGAGCACACAGCAGTTCAGTGAATCCGTCTCCTCTCTGTCCTGAGAGAGCAGGCATGGAGAAGACAAGATTGTCACCTATCAGATTCTCCCTCCACCTTAACCCTGAGCTCATTCTGGATTCAGGTCAACAGTCCCTGCAGTTACTGAGCTCCATGCTTATTTGTAAGAGAGGTGTGTGAGAGAACCATATGAGGCTGTATAAATTTGAATGCAAGGTAATTAAAATTGAATAGAATTTAAAACTTATTTTCTTATTTGCATTAGTCACATTTCAAGCCTATATTGTTTAGTACGAGCGTGGGTTTTCAGTCACTCAGTTGTATCCAACTCTCTGCGACCCCATGGACTGTACCCCGCCAAGCTCCTCTGTCCAAGGGATTTCCCAGGCAAGAATACTGGAGTGGGTTTCCACTTGCTCCTCCAGGACATCTTCCTAACCCAGGGATCAAACCTGCATCTTCTGCGGCTGCTGCATTGGCAGGTGGATTCTTTACCAGGAAGCCATCATAGAAGCCTATTGTTCAGTACAGATATAGAATATTTCTATCATCACAGAACATTCTGCTGGACCATGCCATAAAATTAGAAATGCTTGCTCTCTCAGCATCCCCCACCTCAAGGAAGAGCTGAGGAAAATAGGACTCCTTTAGACCCTATAGCTCATCTTTGCTCTAATTTTCTTGAAGAGATATCTAATCTTTCCTATTCTATTGTTTTCCTCTATTTCTTTGCAGTAATCACAGAGGAAGGCATTCTTATCTCTCCTTGCGATTCTTTGGAACTCTGCACTCAAATAGGTATATCTTTCCTTTTCTCCTTTGCTTTTCACTTCTCTTCTTTTCACAGCTATTTGTAAGGCCTCCTCAGACAGCCATTTTGCTTTTTTGCATTTCTTTTCCATGGGGACGGTCTTGATCCCTGTCTCCTGTGCAATGTCACAAACCTCCATCCATATTTCATCAGGCCCTCTGTCTGTCAGATCTAGTCCCTTAAATCTATTTACACTCCCACTGTATAATCATAAGGGATTTTATTTAGGTCATACCTGAATGGTCTAGTGGTTTTCCCCACTTTCTTCAATTTAAGTCTGAATTTGGCAACACGGAGTTCATGATCTGAGCCACAGTTAGCTCCTGGTCTTGTTTTTGCTGGCTGTATAGAGCTTCTCCATCTTTGGCTGCAAAGAATATAATCAAACTGAAAGGAAAAAAAAAGAATATAATCAATCTGATTTCAGTGTTGACCATCTGGTGATATCCATGTGTGGAGTCTTCTCTTGTGTTGCTGAAAGAGGATGTTTGCTCTGACCAGTGCATTCTCTTGGAAAACTCTATTACCCTTTGCCCTGCTTCATTCTGTACTCCAAGGCCAAATTTCCCAGGTGTTTCTTGACTTCCTACTTTTGCATTCCAGTCCCCTGTAATGAAAAGAACATCTTTTTTGGGTGTTAGTTCTAAAAAGTCTTGTAGGTCTTCATAGAACTGTTCAACTTCAGCTTCTTCAGCATTACTGGTCAGAGCATAGACTTGGATTATAATGATATTGAATGGTTTGCCTTGGAAATGCACAGAGATCATTCTGTCATTTCTGAGATTGCATCCAAGTACTGCATTTCAGACTCTTTTGTTGACTATGATGGATAGTCCATTTTTTCTAAGGGATTCTTGCCCACAGTAGTAGATATAATGGTCATCTGAGTTAAATTCACCCATTCCAGTCCATTTTATTTCACTGATTCCTAAAATGTCAACATCCACTCTTGCCATCTCCTGTTTGACCACCTCCAATTTGCCTTGATTCATGGACCTAACATTCCAGGTTCCTATGCAATATTGCTCTTCACAGCATCGGACCTTGATTCTATCACCAGAAGCAGAAGATATGAAGAAGAAGTGGCAAGAATACACAGAAGAACTATACAAAAAAGATCTTCACGAGCCAGATAATCATGACAGTGTGATCACTCACTTAGAGCCAGACATCCTGGAGTGTGAAGTCAAGTGGGCCTTAGGAAGCATCACTACGAACAAAGCTAGTGGAGGTGATGGAATTCCAGTGAGCTATTTCAAATCCTAACAGATGATGCTGTGAAAGTGCTGCACTCAATATGCCAGAAAATTTGGAAAACTCAGCAGTGGCTACAGAACTGGAAAAGGTCAGTTTTCATTCCAATCCCAAAGAAAGGCAATGCCAAAGAAGGCTCCAACTACCGCACAATTGCACTTATCTCGTACGCTAGTAAAGTAATGCTCAAAATTCTCCAAGGCAAAGTTCAGCAATACATGAACCATGAACTTCCAGATGTTCAAGCTGGTTTTAGAAAAGGCAAAGGAACCAGAGATCAAATTGCCAACATCCACTGGATCATCGAAAAAACAAGAGAGATCCAGAAAAACATATATTTCTGCTTTATTGACTATGCCAAAACCTTTGACTGTGTGGATCACAACAAACTGTGGAAAAATTCTGAAAGAGATGGGAACACTGGACCACCTGACCTGCCTCTTGAGAAATCTATGTGCAGGTCAGGAAGCAACAGTTAGAACTGGACATGAAACAACAGACTGGTTTCAAATAGGAAAAGGAGTACATCAAGGCTGTATATTGTCACCCTGCTTATTAAACTTATATGCAGAATACAGCATGAGAAATGCTGGGCTGAATGAAGCACAAGCTGGAATAAAGATTGCCAGGAGAAATATCAATAACCTCAGATATGCAGATGACACCACCCTTATGGCAGAAAGTGAAGAACTAAGAGCCTCTTAATGAAAGTGAAGGAGAGTGGAAAAGTTGGCTTAAAGTTCAACACTCAGAAAACTAAGATCATGGCCTCTGGTCCCATCACTTCATGAGAAATAGATGGGAAACAGTGGAAACAGTGGCTGATTTTATGTTTCTGGGCTACAAAACCACTGCAGATGGTGACTACAGCCATGAAATTAAAAGACACTTACCCCTTGGAAGGAAAGTTATGACCAACCTAGACAGCATATTAAAGAGCAGAGACATTACTTTGCCAACAAAGATCCATCTAGTCAAGGCTATGGTTTTTCCAGTAGTCATGTATGGATGTGAGAGTTGGACTATAAAGAAAGCTGCGTAGAAGAATTGATGCTTTTGAACTGTGCTATTGGAGAAGACTCTTGAGAGTCCCTTGGACTGCAGGGAGATCCAACCAGTCTGTCCTAGGGGAGATCAGTCCTGAGTGTTCATTGGAAGGACTGATGTTGAAGCTGAGGCTTAATATTTTGGCCACCTGATGCGGAGAGCTGACTCATTTGAAAAGACCCTGATGCTGGGAAAGATTGAAGGCAGGAGGAGAAGGGGACAACAGAGGATGAGATGGTTGGATGGCATCACTGACCCAATGTACATGAGTTTGGGTAAACTCTGGGAGTTGATGATGGACAGGGAGACCTGGCGTGCCGCGATTCATGGGGTCGCAAAGAGTCAAACACGACTGAGCAACTGAAGTGAACTGAACTGAGACCCTATAGCATTAGTCTCAAACTTCAGCATGCCTCAGAATCATTTGGAGAGCTTGTTAAAACACAGATCTGGGCTTCACCCCTAGGGTCTCTGACTGAGCAGATCTACAAAGAGCCCCTCAGATTTCCATTTCTAACAAGTTCCCAGGTGATGACAGATGCTCCAGTCATGGGGTCCACTTTGAGAACCACTCCTCTGTGATTAGTAGGAATAATACCTGGAATGTAACTGGCATGCAAAATGCACTTGACTAATACATTAAAATACTCAAATTTGTCTCAGTTCAGTCAGTATACATTTACTGAGTACCTCCTTATCCCAGGCACCAGGTTTATTACAGGGCTACAAATATCAGGCCTTGATTCTATAACTGAAAAGGAGAATTACCTAGAACTGCACTGTCTAGTACTATAGCCACTGCATGTGGCTCCTGAGCACTGGAATTAGGCACCTAAGAAATAGAATATTTAATTTTTATTCATTATAACTTAAGTTGAAATAGTAAAGTGGTATATAATATTTGTCCATTAATCATAGCTATATAGTTTTGACAGGACTATATTTTATTTGAACTGTTGAAAATTTGACATCCAAATTGGTATATAAGGGTGAAATGCACATCGGAGTTCAAAGATTTAGTATGGATAAAAAAAGTTAAATATCTCATTATGTTGATTACATATGATAATATTGGGACCTATCTAGGTTAAATAAAACATGTACTAAAGTCGTTTTCACCTGTTAATTGTTACATTTTCAATGTGACTGCTAAGAAAAAAAAACATTCAATCACATGGTTTGCATTATATTTTTATTGGACTGTGCTGATCAGGAATCTAACTTCAGACTATTAATTGCCCATCAATCAATTGGAATCCTGGAGTAGAGGGGAGGAGTAGTAGATTAGGACTGAAAGCCCTGTAGGCTCTGAAAACTGTGATTCCTGCAAGACAAAGTGCCAGAAGATAATCTTTCCTTTCTGCTTTTCCTCCAGCATTGGGCAAACCTGCCAAATATCTCCCTTTGAATGCTGTGACAGCCCACTCTCCATCTGCAGTTCAGAGAAAAAGATGATGACTCAATCTCCTTAAGCCACAGAGGACTGCATCTTAGGCTCACATACCAATACCATACATTTTATAACTGGGCTGCACTTCTTCCACATATCTCTATAAAACCATGTGAGAGCTGGCTTGTTTTTGTTGTATATAGCAAAGTGCTGGCCTCCCTTCCAACTTTAAGCATCCTTCCTATCAGACCAAAAAAAAAATGTCATGAATTGAAATGCTAACTGTTTATTAAATGGCCTCCAAGGTCAAAAAGATGAAATTTGCTTTTGCCATGTACAAATGAATTTTTTAAAATTGAAACAATATACCCATGTTCATAGCAGCATTATTCACAATCGCCAAAATGTGGAAGCAATGCAAGTGTTCATCAATGGATGAATGGATAAATAAAGTGTGATATATACATATAGTGGAATATTACTTAACTTTAAAAAAAAAGGAAATTCTGACACATGTTGAAACATGGATGAATTTTGAAAACGTTATGCTAAGCGGAATAAGCCAGTCACAACTGACAAACGGTGTATGATTTTACTTGTATAAGGTTGTTGAATTTATGGACACAGGTAAATGTAGTTAATGCCACAGAATTTTATATTTAAAAATTGTATGTTCTGTATAAATCACCACAATTAACAAAAAATGAAAACAATCCATTATCTAACATTATGAACCTATCTTCCGTCTCTTTCACTCTACTATCCCTGAAGCTTGCAAAATCCTACAGAATTGTGAATAATGCAACTAACAATAATACTCATTCTATACTTTTAGAGCATTTTAGCATTTATAATACACTTAAAATATGATTTCACTTGAAGTAACAGTTCACTGCCAATTGTGTTATAGAAACCTGTAACTAACTACACTGAGGATTAAGATTCAATGATATGCCCAAGGTCATTAAGGCTGAGTTGTAGCAGGGCCAAGATTATGTCCGCATGCTCTGACTCTGCATCATAGTATATCTTTATTTTGAATTCTGAGCCAGACCATGGGGTAAACTTCAAACACTCCAGAAGCCCAAGCTGTTTTAGAAACAGCTAGCTATAGAACTATCTTGAACCAATTAAGGAAAAAGACCAACCCCAGACAAATTGTGGTAGGGTTGAAAATTTTCTTTAGCAAATTTCTAACTTACCTTCTTATCCTGCCATCTCCTGCCTGGTCTTATGTCACCTCCTAAAACAGCCAACACTTTGCCACTGCTTCAAAAAGACTACTTTCCAGTAATGGCACTCAGGACAGCTCTAGAGATACCCCTGTCCCCTTCTCCACTAAAACTTCCCAACCCATGTCTGTCACTGCTTTGCTAAACTGTTGACTGATGAACAATTAAGTCACATTCAGAAGAGCAGTGCCCGCCTGTGCTCAGTCGCTCAGTTGTGTCTGGCTCTTTGCAACTCTAGTGGTGCTCCCCCAGTGGTGGTTTTATTCTTAAAAGTAATTCCTTAGAGATGTGCATGCGTGCTAAGGCGCTTCAGTCGTGTCTGACTCTTTGTGACCCTATGGACTGTAGCTTACCAGGCTCTGCCCATGGGGATTCTCCAGACAAGAACACTGGAGTGGGTTGCCATGTCCTCCTCTAGAGGATCTTCCCGACCCAGGGATTAACCCACGTCTCTTACATCTCCTGCATTGGCAGGCAGGTTCTTTACCACTAGTACCACCTAGGAAGCCCTGCTTAGAGATAGCAGTTTCTTAAAGGAATAAACAATCAAAGGGGAAATTTCAGACACAAGGAAGATCAGAAATGAGGTCATTTCAGAGTTGGTGTCTTTAGTCAAATTATGAGAACAACTGTCTGTTCATTTATAGGTGAAGGTTCTATTCAAAGTGAATAAAGGGAAATCTTAATTCACCACTGAGATGCTTTGGCCACAGTCCTGAAAGTTAGGATGTAGAAATCTTCACAAAGTCCTAAAGGGCCACATGGCGGTCATCTGTAATCACCGCTTTTGGTCATCCTCTGAGGCACTGCTCGGCTCAGATCTGTCATTACCGAATGACTGTGAACGGAACCACATTGAGGGTCTCATGATGGCTTGGTACAGTCTGCTTACTGAAATAGACTCATGTATCAAGAGAGTAAAAGATTTCATAGATGAATTACAAACTAGAAATATTAATAAACTAAAATCTTACAGTATCTTCTGCATTGACCAAACTCTATCTTCCATCTGGTATAGAACTAAAATATTACAGATTTTACCAAAATCATGGAAACCCTAAAGACTACTTCTACCTAGGGTTGATCAGATTTCTCTTCAAAATTATCATTTCCTCAGAGTAATGCTTTCGGTGAGGAGGGCACAGCCACCCACTCCAGGCTGTAGTCCATGGGGAAGCAAAGCATAGCCCAATGCATTTGGTAATTATCATTTTGCAGATACAAAATGAATCAGGGCTAAAAATTCATGTTAAGTAGCAGGTAGAAGCCAATGTGGAATAAGTATGTTTTCATATTATAACATTGAGGTATCACAAGGCCATTTTTTACTTAGCTTTTGCTATTTTGAAAAAAATAACAGTCAGTATCAGAAAGAGATAAGCATTCTCAGAGCCTGCTCAATGTTTCCAAGAACCTTTAAAATAACTAGACTTTTTTTCTTAGCTATATCTTTTGTCAGAATCTAAGAGAAGTAAACAGAGTTGTGCATTTCATAATAGAGAAAAGAGTCTTAGAAACAACTTAAAATATCCACTTATGATGAAATTGAATACATTAAGGCAAGCCACATAAGGAAATATTACATATCCACTAAAAGTAATGTTTCTTTGAGAGTATTTTAACAATTTTTATTTTAAATTTAATTTTGCATAGAGAATATTTGAATAATACATATATAATATTAATGATTCAAAAAGTATTCAGTTAAATGTCCTTACCTCTAATCATTCCCTTAGAGATAAAAGGTATTACCAATTTCTTATTTATCATGCCAGAGATATTTTATGCCTATTCAAGTTCTAATTATGTGAGTAAAATGTTTGTTTTCCCTTGAGGGCACTCATATTGAATTTGTAGCTTTTAAAAGAGAGCAGTACGCAAATTCAAGAATCTTAGTTCTTAGAATAAAGTTTCCTATGAGATTTCCAAAATTTTCATTGTAGAAGAAGAACTTGAGACATTGCTAGAAATCCTATTTGCCTACCTGTCTATAGAAACATTCAAATTAAGAGCAAAAGAAATAAGAAATTATAGGTATGCAGGCACTTTCCCTCCAAACTCCTGATAGTTTGATGGGTGAGTGGGAATGAAGTTTTCCTCTCTCTCTCAACCTAGCCTACAACCCCTAGAAGACTATACTTCTGGCATAAATGTGCACAACAAGCAAAGAACCCCCCAGTCTTGGCACAGTGACAAGGCAGAACCACATTCTCACCTTAAAAGCAAGACTAGACCTGAAGCTTAGCTTAGTTTATGGTCAGCAGAACAGTCTGCTGCCCACTCCAGCACCTAATCCCCATTCTGGTCCTCCATCAGCTCCACCACCTCCTGGTTCTTAGAGGAAGCTTCACAAACCCGGGAGAGCAACCCTCACCCGCTGTCTCCCCCAACAGAAGAAAATGTCTTCCACTGTGGCTTTTTTGTTGAGATTTTGTACTTTTTCCCTCAGATAAAAATCCTACAAGGTGAATCTTGTTATATAAGCTATTTATTGAATTTCCGGATCCAGCATATAATAAGCACTCAATAATTTTTCAAAGAGCTGCCTTAATGAATGAATTTTGCATTGTTTCAAAGACTGTTTTTTTGAAAGATGTTTGCATGATGCCTTTTGGCACTGCATGTTATATTCAATAAAAGCAGCACAGGTGGAAGTTCTTGCGGCAAGAAGAGAAGTTGTGGAGTGGTGCTTGAGAAAGGTTTGAGGCAGCATTTGGTTCTCAAAGCACTCATGATGACAGGGTACACGGCATGCCAAGTGGTGGGCTATCCATTGCGGCTGACCTTCCTAACAGACTGTTATGTCCCTCAGCTGTTTTGTCTGAACTGAACCAGACATGCAGAGTGAAAATAATAATAATAATAATAATGACACTTGAATTATATAGCACGTTTTTTCCCCTGAAGAGCCCCAGTGTTTGGCCAGCAATTCCTTTCCTTGTATCTGGTTATTTAATACCTTTCCCTCTGTTTTATTAAGAAATTCTTCATTATGTAAATTGGTTTCATTTATAAATGGTGAACATTTTCAAATTTTTAACTGTGCATGGTAATGTACATTAAAATGTGCCATACAAAGTACTGTTATTTATGATAACTGTTATTGCTGTTATAATTAGTATAAAAATGACAACATTTATAATGCTCTCCCGAAATCACAGGCAACTTGTGAGCTAGATAACTGTGAGTATAAAGAAGCACTGGCCCAGGCAGTTAGTGTGCATTTGGTAAGAATTTATTGCTGAATTAATTGATAGGTGTAATTTTACCTGTCACAGAATTACATGGAGTAAGAACCAGCCTGGGAGATGAGGTCCCATGTGCAAGAAGGCATGCTATGTGGGACAGCTCTTCGTGACATATGATGTGACAAGTCATAAGAGTTTCAATACTGAGCCCCAAAGCATAGATGTGGGTCTCTGGGAGGACTCTCAACCTCTAGAAACGAAAACAATACAGATACCCAGCATGCTTGCGTTTGTGGCTCTTTTCTGGCCTAGGGGGAGGCAGCCTTAGCTATGGGGTAGGCAGTTTTCATGCTTAATAACGACCACCATTTGCTGATTACTTTCTATCTGCCACCCACAGGCCAATTACCGTACAACAAAATTTCGTTTTAGTCTTTTCAGCAGCCCTGTGAGGAACCATCACACTAATTTAATAGATGGGGAAACTTCGATGCAGACAGGTGGAGCGTCTTGACCAAGTATGCATCTCTTGAGTGAACTAGAGCAAGAACACAGGTCTGAAGCCCATGCCACAAACCAGTGGCTCTCCAAGTGTGGTCTTCAGTCCACTGGGAGGGCCTTGGATTCCTCCAGGCCAGTTTTGAGGTAAATGTGACAAGCCCTCCTTTATAGTTCTTATTATGAGCAAAGGACAATCCCACAGAGTTTCATTTTTACGTAAGACTGAGGATAAATGCGGGTTTCCCCTTTGGCTCAGTGGTAAAGAATTTGTCTGCAATGCAGGAGCCACAGGAGACGCAGGTTCAATCCCTGAGTCAGGAAGATCCCCTGGAGGAGGGCATGGCAACCCACTCCACTATTCTTGCTTGGAGAATCCCATGGACAGAGGAGCCTGGTGGTCTACAAGTCTAGAGGGTCACAAAGAGTCGGACACGACTAAAGCAACTTAGCAGGCAGGTACGCAAGGACAGATCTACTAGTAACTTAATTGGTGGGATACAGGGAGTTATTAAAGTGTTGATACTCAAAAACTCAAATTTTCATGGTATTATATAGTTTATAGATAACTCTAACTTATTATTCTATATTATTATAAGATTTCAGACTAAGATCACATTGTAAATTTAATGCTTTATTGTTATTAGTCAGACTTCCCTGGTAGCTCAGTCAGGGTTCTCCAGAGAAATAGGACCAGCTGGATATATAGAGAGGAGATTTATTATAGAAATTCGTTCACACTGTCATGAAGACCAAGGAGTCCCACAGCGTATCATCTGCAAGCTGGAGAATCAGGCAAGCTTATGGTATCATTCAGTCCAAGGCCAAAGGCCTGAGAACCAGGGCAGCCAATGATATAACTCCCATTCTGAGGCTGAAGCCCTAACATCCGGAGGGCCAGTGATGTAAGCCTGGAATCCAAAGCCTGAGAACCAAGAGCTCAGGTGTCAGAGGGCAGGAGCAGAGGAATGCCCCAGCTCAAGAAGAGAAAGGGAATTGACACTTTCTTGCCTTTTGTTCTACTCAGGTTCCCAATGAGTAGGCTAATTCCTGCTCAGATTGGTAAGGGCAGGTCCTATTTACTTAGTCTACTAAATCTAATGCTAATCTTTCAGAAACACCTGAAAAACATAACTCAGACACAATGTTTTACCAGCTCTCTGGGTATCTGTTAGCCCATTCAAGCTGACATATAAAAATCAACCATTACAATATGTAAACATACAGATCATTGGAAATCCGCTAGATGGTGGAAACAGGTCAAGTGGGAGAAGAGTGTGAGGTCTTTGCCTTGCTCTAGTGTGTTACAGTAAAAATCCTTGAGTACCACTGTCCCAGGGCTTCCTTGGTGGTTCAGATGGCTGAGAATCTGCCCGCAATGCAGGAGACCTGGGTTTGATCCCTGGGTAGGGAAGATCCCCTGGAGGCGGGCATGGCAACCCACTGCAGTATTCTTGTCTGGAGAATCCCCATGGACAGAGGAGCCTGGCGGGCTACAGTCCATGGGGTCGCCAAGAGTCAGACATGACTGAGCGGCTAATCACAGCACCACTGTCCCAACTATGATGCTAAACTGGAAGGGGAGAAGGCTTTGTCTTAGCCCATTCACTCCACTAGAACAAAATGCCATACCCTGAGTGGTCTATAAACAACTGGAGTTTATTTCTCACATTTCTGGAAGCTGGGAGTTTGAGATCAAGGCACCGGCATAGTTGGGTCAGGGGGCTCTTCAGGGCTGCAGCTGCCAGCTTCCCACTGTCCCCTCAAAGGGTAGGGAAAAAAGAGCTAGCCAGCCCTCTGGTCTCCTCTTGTAAGGGTACTAATCACACTCAAGAGGATTTCACTATCTAGACCTAATTACCTCCTGAAGTCCCCACCTCCTAATACAGTCACATCAGGGGCTAGGATTTCAACAAAGAATTTGGGGGAGACCCGGACAGTGAGTCCACGCAGAGTTCATTCCTCTGCCTGTGAACTGAACAGAGCATGCTGGTGGTGTTTTCCTATATATGAAGAGAAATCTTAAGAACAAACTATTATTTTGTTTTTCTCATATTCCTCTAATTTTCATAAGATCCTTTTTTAAATGCCCTATTGTTATTTTCTGAACTAACAATCTAGAATCTCAGATAAGACAGGACACATCCAATGCTGATACTTAGCTCTGTTTTCATTTCCACACTGATTCATTTTCAAGTAAATATTATTTGTATCCTTTCCTGTTTTAACGTGTCTCAATGATTGTGTCTTTTTCATACCATAAGCAATATATGCTTCTCAGTGAGGTCATTTAGTCTCTCTTCAGAAGATCAGAATAAGCACTTTTCTGAAACATACCTAAGGGAGCTGCTACTCCAAGACATCACCCATCAACTGCCTTTAGCAAACAAAAGATAATTTTTAGATTCTGAGCATTAACTTTTCTTGGGCCCATTAGCTGCAAGGGCATGGGCAAATTGGGTTATTCAGTCTCTGAGCATTTCTGTCACAGAGTCAAAGATGTATATTTTTTTCCTTTATTTATTGAAATGTTCCCTCAGCATTCATGCCCTACTCATCTGAAAACTTCCTTAGCCCCTGGGATATAGTTCTTACTTTTCAACCATAAGATAATAATTCAATGTCTTTTCCTCCAGATCATCCAATTATTATTTGTTAGTAAGTGTGGTGGTGCTAAATAGCTATTATTTCTACTTGGCGATTTTATCTCAGCCCAAGAAAAAAAAACTTTTTCAAATAGGATAAGAAAAGAAGTCTTTTAAGTCTTTGACATGACATTTATCACTGAAAATTCCCCAGGCTTTGTTGACCTCCAAAGCCACAGTATTTTGATAATGCTTTTTAAACAGTTTGAAAATAACTTTAATTTACCACTTAATAGTGCTTAAGACTGTGACTTGAACACCTAATAAGTATCAAGGATAAAAAAGCAAAATATAAATAAAATGGAAGGGCAGATGGGACTATATTCACTAAATTGTATCCACATTCAGTATTTACCCTTTGTTCTGACAAAATAGGGTAAGCCTCCAAGTTTTATACAGTAACCCTTTAATCCTGGGAAGCAAAGGGAGCCATCATCATAAACATGTATTTTTGTTGCTGTTCCTTTTTTCTTTCTTCAGAGAGACTGGAGTTTAAATCTTTCATTCAGTCCTGAAGTAACAGTCAGCATGAAGCACAGCAAAGGTATTAATGATAGTGAGTAAAAATAGTAATGATGAAATGCCAACCCAGACTAATGTCATGATGAAAAGGCAGAAAGAGAAAATAAGTGACAATTCTTTTCTCAATCAGACACACAGACTTATGACAGGTGATCAAATTTCATGAGGGTTAAGAGGATTGTAGATAGATTTTAGAACCAAAAAAATCATGGTAGTACAGGTCAGTGACCTCCCGTGGACCAGCAGTGTCCCTGGAAAAAAAAAACATTCTATGGAAATTTAACCCCAACAACTGTAACATGCTGTATTTTCTACAGTACAGGCAGTCAGTCCACCAGATTGCCCCCAGCAAAGACATAACCCAATGTCTGTCTGTTTCTTAGAACTAGAGAGGGAAAAGCTTGCATAACATGCAGTTCTTCTTGGTCTGCAGGGTTCATGGGCTGAAATTACCGGGTCCAGAAACATGGGCTTTCAGGACTTATTCAAATAGACAAAACATGAAAAATTTAATAAACAGTTAAAAAATATGGCTTTCTTGAAGTGCTCCCACATAACACTTATCTTGTGAACAAGCTACATACTAAGTATATCATTTAGAGGTTGGGCTTAACGGGCAAAACAGACATGGATCCACCATTATGAATTGAGTGATCTAAACCATTGTTCTCAGACTTTGTTATTCATTAGAATCAGCTAGAGTGTGCATGCATGCTCAGTTGCTAAGTTGTGTCCGACTCTTTGCACCCTCATGGACTGTATCCTACCAGGTTCCTCTGTCCATGGGATTTTCCAGGCAAGAATACTGGAGTGGGTTGCCATTGCCTTCTCCAGGGAATCTTCCCCACCCAGGGATCAAACCCACATCTCCTGCACTGGCAGGCAGATTCTTTACCACTAAGCCACCTGGGAAGTCCAGAATCAGCTAGAGGGCTGCTTAAGACACAGATTGCTATCGTGTTCACTCATGGAGTTTCTGGACCACATCTCAGTAGATCTGAAGTGGGCCCGAGGATTTGGATATCTAAGAAGGACAGGGGAGTGGAAGGTGATGTTGATACTGCTCATCCGTGGACCACATACTGACACCACCACTGTCAGTTTCCACCCCTCATCCCTGCTGTGCCTCAGTTTCTTCACCAGTTACCCGAGAATATTAACACCTACCTCCCCGAGTTGTTGTGATAACCAAATCAAGCAATGTGTTGAACCCTCTTAACGCAGTGCCTGGCACATATGAAGTTCTGTCTGTGCTAGCTGTTATAACTGTTTAATTCTATGGACCCTGGAGGATTACGAAAATGAAAACAATGAATGGTTAGTTATAATTGCTTTGATTTTCTGGATTTTCTGCTTTTAACTTTAGATCAGAGTAAACTCCTGTTTTCAATTTTGAGTTAGAAATGAAAGATTTTGTTCTTCAAGGATGCTAAATTCACATTCAGTTTGGCAATGTGATCTGTTTATGTGGCTTTACATTCTTCATTTGTTTCTCACTCTGTTCAGTAAAATGTTCATGATTTTGGTTGGCTGTAAGATACCATAAAATGTCCCAGGATGAGTGAGGGAAAAGAACTGTGCATGGTTCTACCTTGTAAGATACATCAGGGACAAATTTCTTTCTGCTAATGCGCACTTGTACTGCAGACAGAGATAATGCTAGCATTTCTGGACTTCCACATTTTTAAGTAAATTTGCTGTCTCTGGTAGTTAAGTTGTCTCTTGGTAAAGATGTTCCTTAGAAGATACAAGATGAGAATCTCAACTCCTTTGCTGATTTGGAAGCAAAACTGAGTTGGATAGCATTAATGACTGTCTGTGAATTCTTTCTGACAGAATTACCTGATTCTTATGTAAATAAAGGTATGTTGTTGGTGCCTGTGTACAGAAAGGAAAAAGAAAAAAAAGTAGAATGTAAGCAATGGCAATGAATGACAGAACCTAGAGATCAAGGGTTAAAAATCTCTGATGGTTATGAAAGAAGAAATTATTCTTTTTACTTGAACATAATGGGGGAAAACAAGACTCTTGAGTGGTGGAAATGGTTTTGCTAGACGATTCTGAGCTAGTATGGCTGAAACTCATGCAAGAGTATAGAAAAATATGGGTCTCTGGTGCAGCAACTTATAGCCTTGTGTCCTGGATTAAAACAATCAAAGTTCTTCATGTGATGCTGCATATTCAGCACTACCATGCAAAATCACTGCTTGTCTCCCTTGGCACCAGGTAATAGTAGTCTTCATCACATACAGACTTATAAAGGAACTTATCGGAAGTCAACTTCCAAGTTAAGACACCTTGGGAAACATTCTCATGGTATCGATTTCTTTGCATATTTTTTAAGACTGGTGTCTCCACCACTCAAGAGAATGACTTTCAGATTAGAAGGCAGAAAAAGAGTCATCAAGGCAGAACTGAAGTTCACCACTGAATGGGGGGTACGAGGTGAAGTTTGCCACTTTAAAGAAGTGCTGAAATCTCTAGATGAATGCTATGTTAGGGATTATAGGTGTGTTTCTCCTATGATGGCTATAGTTGAGATTTCTAGTAAGCTGAAAAGCTTCCAGAAGATTAGAAATAAATAAAATATCCCACATTGAAAAGCAAGCAGGGAAATCTAAATTTTATATAGACAAGTATTTGTACTAGATAGATAAATACACATATATATCTACATACACATGTATAAATATGTATGCATATACACATATATACTCTATTGATATTCAGCAGCAAGACCTTAGAACAAATTATAGACTAGAGTCACATGACTAGGGAGGTAAGGAGGTGTTACTGCCAGTCCATCTTATTCACACAAGGTAATAAACAATGACAAACTAACCTCACAGCACTTTTTGATAGTGTTTAATACACTGAAAACTCCAGTGGAACAATGCAGACATCATATTTTTATTTCAACATGGCTGTGGGCATACTATAGATAGGAGAAAATCATGATCTATTGTTCAGGAGGAGAATGCAATAGTGAAATCAATTGTCTTGCAAACTGCTGAACCTCCCATCATTGAATGTAACCAAACAGATGCTAAATGAAAACCAGGGGAATCTCTTACTCTTCCTGCATAGTAGGCTTACATACTGTAAGTTCCATAAGGGAAGGCATTTAACTCAGATACTAGAATATTTTATGCACTCAACAAACATGATTTTCTTTTTTTCTTTTTTTTTTTTTTTGCTGAATAAATGAATGTCAAGATTCAAGAAGGAACAGTCTTTCCTAATGTTCAGAACTCAACTCTTAAACAGCTTTGATTTCTACTGAATTAGGTATTGTTTGCTCAATGTAAAAAAATGTTAAAGGCGAGATAATGGAGATTAGTTGTTGCTGGAAGTGGAAGCAAGGGAGATGAATAGAGCACAGACGATTTTCAGGGCCGTGAAAATATTCTGTATGAGATTACAATGATTGAGTAAAGGTCATTATACACTTCTCCAAGCCTATAGAATGTGCAACACCAAGAGTAAACTCTAATGTAAACTACAGACTTTGGGTGATTATGATGTGTCAATGTAGGTTTATCTTTGTTTTAAAAAAATATACCATTCTGGTGAGTAATATTGATAATGGAGGAGGCTACTTATGTGTATGAGCAGGACATATGGGGAAAACGTCTATCTTCCTCTCTGTTTTGTTGTAAACTTTAAACTTCTCTAAATACAAAGTCTTTTTTTTAAAAATTCAGCATTTTTAAATGAAAATAATCACTTGTTCCCCCAAATCTACCTTACATATTTTATCAATCTAATAATGCTTATAATGAAAGGAATCTAATTTTACTTGATACTGGGAAGTTTTTGTTGTTAACTTTCTTAAAGTTTGAAACTTTATATGTTGGAAGAAAGCTTAGGAATATGTCAGTGAATGAGCAACCAGAGTTCAAGATTTCCGCCACTTGCATTTTGGATTCTACTATTAATACTAATGTCATCCGATGAGAGTATTGAAAATCTCAAGGTAATATTGTCTGTATAACCTTCCCTTGAATGGAAAATAAGTAAGAGCACTGAGGGGAAAATGCTTGGAAATATAAATGGATATTATAATATGGGTTTGAACCAAAGTTAAAACATCTGCAAGCTCAGTTGCAATAATAATAATAATTTAGCTACTGGTTAAGACACTAATCACTACTCTACTCTGCACCAAAATTAAATGGCTAAATGTTCTTAAATGGATTATACAAGATAAGTATCTCCCAGGAGATATTTGAAAATCTGAAAACGTTTTTGTTTGTCACAACTGGGGGGTGATGGTGGCATCTAGTGGATAGAGACCAAGGATGTTTACAATTTCTGCTGTTGAGTAATAGCATACATGATGCATTTACAAAATCATCAGTAGATTAACCCATTCCTGCAGCTTTCCAGAGAATGTATAGTTTTGACTAAATTAAAGTATATATTTGACTTAACTTAATACCCTTCAGAAAGCTGAAGCAAATGCACTTTTGACAGAACAGAATGTTGACGTGACAGGAGAAACCCTTTTCACCACTTGTCGATTTAGATCAAATGATATCATTCACATCCATGATGACAGGGATTATGCCTGCCTTGTTTCCTGCTATTCTCTCAACTATGATTTTAAGGGAATTAAATGTTTATCAAGTGCCTTCTGTGTATAAAGATATTGGCTTATATGCTTTCCCACATGTTATCTAATATGTTTTATAACAAATGCATGAAATAGAAATTATTTTCCCTACTTTATAATTGAGGAAACAATGGTTCTGAAGGATTAAGCCACTCCCTAAGAGTGCCTCACTTCAAAAGGGTGGAAATAGAACCTTGTTCCAATGATTCTCACACACTCCTGCTCTTCTGTCTCCACCCCAGATGTAGACTCTAAAAGGTATACATGAGTATTTAGTCTTTCTGATTCATTATTCAGAGGATAAACTGTTGAACGGGTACACAAATTCTGTGTAAAGACTTCAGGAGTTTTCTCGGTGGTTTGGCATCAAGATAAGACTGTATACTCATGATAGCTGGCATGATCTCTATTCAGGCTGCTATACCAAAGTACCACAGACTGATAGAATAGGTGGATGATAAACAACAGAAACTTGTCTCTCAGGGTTCTGAAGGCTGGAAGTCCAAAATCAGGGTGCTGGCTTGGACGGGTTCTGGTGAGAACCCTCCATGTTTCAGACTGCCAGCTTCTCGCAGTATCCTTCTGTAGTGAAAACAGAGGGAGAGAGCTCTCTGGGATTTTTGCTGTTGTGTCTAGCTCTTTGGCAACCCCACAGACTGTAGCCCGCCAGGCTTCTCTGTCCATGAGATTTCTCCATGCTGGACTGAGTTGCCATTTCCGTCTCAGGGATCTTCCCGACTCAGGGATCAAACCTGTGTCTCCTACACTGCAGGCAGATTTTTTACCAGTGAGCCACAGGGAATTTATTTTTTTTTAATAAGGGCATTAATCCCTTTGATGGGGGCTCCACCTTTATAACTTCATCAACCCCAAAGGCCCCACCTATTAATACCATCTTATTGGGAGTTAGAATCTCAACATATGAATTTGGGAAGACACGAACCTTCAGTCCCTGGCATTTGCTGTGCTTAAAATACTGTTCTCAGAGCTTTCTAGGCACTTTGCTCTTATCTGTCAAATTGCATAACAGAACTCACTCATGAGGTGAGTACTATTATTACCTCCACAGGAGTGTAGACAGAGGCACAGGGGGGTTAAGTAGCTTGCTCTAACATAGCTGTTAAACAGTAAAGCCTAGATATGTATCCAGCTATTGAAACTCTAAAACATCCTCAGTTATTAATTAACTGGGGGCTACCTTTTCCCCAGGAGATATTTGGCAATGTTCAGAAATTCTTCTGGGTTGTTATAACCACAGGATGATACTGGCTTCTAGTGGATAGAGGCCAAGGATTTTACAGTGCACAGAACGGCTCCCAGAGAAAAGAATTATCCAGCCCCAAATGTCAGTCATGGCAAGTTGGGAACTCTGCTCTAGAACCTACATTTCAGCATTTCTCTGTGCTTTTCTGCCTCTGAGTTGGGGCCAAATCATGGAAATAATGAATGTGACATCTGACATTACTGATGATTAATTCTCACCTATCTTTAATCTCAAGGCAATGTTGATTTTAATATATAACAGCAGTATATTATACCATACATCAAAATTATCTTCGCATCTTTTGTAAAATAAAAATTTCTGGTCTCACATCTGAAAATTCTTACTGAATTGGTCTGCAGTAAGTCTCCTGTAAATCACATGTTTGTTTGTTTTTTTAAGTTTCTCATGTCATTTTTAACATACAGCCAAGTTTTAGGAAACTTAAAGAAAAAGAGTGGAGATTTTTAAAGTATGAAATGTTTTCTATTTTCCATAAAGTAAGATAGTTATTGGCCCATAGTCATTGAGTGCTTATCTTGTGCCTAAGACAGAGGGGAATACTTTACAGGAATTATCACATTTTGACTCATTGGAAAAGACCCTGATCCTGGGAAAGATTGAAGGCAAAGCGAGAAGGGGGCATCAGAGGATGAGATGGTTAGATGGCATCACCAACTCAATGGACATGAATTTGAGCAGACTCTGGGACATGGAAGGCATCTGGGGGATGCCATAGTGGAGGACAGGAGAGCCTGGCATCCCACAGCCCACTGGATCATAAAAAGCCGATCACAACTTAGCAACAGAAAAACAAAAAAAAACTCTTCAACTCTTCTATCAGGTACGTGATCTTATGACCATTTTTACAGGCAATGAAACCAAAGCATCAGAAGATTAAATAACTTATTCAGAGCACACAACCAGGATTTGACAGAGCTAACAGTTAACTCTGGATCCTTCTTCTTGGAAGACCTATGGTGTAAACCAGTGAATCATTGGAAGGACTGATGCTGAAGCTGAAACTCCAATACTTTGGCCACCTCATGGGAAGAGTTGACTCATTGGAAAAGACCCTGATGCTGGGAGGAATTGGGGGCAGGAGGAGAAGGGGACAACAGAGGATGAGATGGCTGGATGGCATCACCGACTCGATGGACATGGGTTTGAGTAAACTCCGGGAGTTTGTGATGGACAGGGAGGCCTGGTGTGCTGCGATTCATGGGGTCACAAAGAGTCGGACATGACTGAGCGACTGAACCGAACTGAACTGAACTGAATCCAGTGACTCTGAGATAGGAGCATAATCAGGGCCACCAGGAGGATCGTGAGGACTCAGATGGTTGTCCCCCACACATACACCCACATCAGAGGTTCTAAGTCAATAGGTCTTGGAAGGGACCTGAGAATTTGCATGAATTATTTGAATTTCTCACAAGTTCCCAGGTGATGCCACTGATCCTGCTGCCCTGGGGAACTACAATTTGAAAACCACAGTACTAAAGAGGGATGGTTTTTTGTTTATATTTATTTATTTGGCTGCTTTGGGTCTTCCTTGCAGCATGCAAAATCTTTAGTATGTGGCATATGGAATCTTTAGTTGCAGTATGTGAACACTTAGTCACAGCATATGGGATCTAGTTCCCTAACCAAGATTGAACCTGGAGTCCCTGCATTTGAAGTGCAGAGTCTTAGCCACTGGACCCCCAGGGAAGTCCCAAAGATGAAGAGTTTTTCTTTTTTCTTTTTTAAATATCAAGCTCCCACTCTTTTATGACACATCTTTCATTTAAAAAGTTCATCTCCTATTTAATCCCTGAATATTAGATCTTTTTAAAGGAACTTTTTTAATCCCACTAGCTTAATGTCTTATAACACCAGGGACAGTCTAAGTGCCACATTGGTATGACAAGTGTATAATAGCTGCTACCAGGCAATGCCAAAGAATGCTCAAACTACTGCACAATAACACTTATCTCACACACTAGTAAAGTAATGCTCAAATTCTCCAAGCCAGGCTTCAGCAATACGTGAACCACGAACTTTCAGATGTTTAAGCTGGTTTTAGAAAAGGTAGAGGAACCAGAGATCAAATTGCCAACATCCACTGGATCATCGAAAAAGCAAGAGAGTTTCAGAAAAACACCTATTTCTGCTTTATTGATTATGACAAAGCCTTTGACTGTGTGGTTCACAATAAACTGTGGAAAATTCTGAAAGAGATGCGAATACCAGACCACCTGACCTGCCTCTTGAGAAATCTGTATGCAGGTCAGGAAGCAATAATTAGAACCGGACATGGAACAACAGACTGGTTTCAAATAGGAAAAGGAGTACATCAAGGCTGTATATTGTGACCCTGGTTATTTAACTTATATGCAGAGTACATCATGAGAAACGCTGGACTGAATGAAGCACAAGCTGGAATCAAGATTGCTGGGAGAAATAGCAATAACCTGAGATATGCAGATGACACCATCCTTATGGCAGAAAGTGAGGAAGAACTAAAGAGCCTCTTGATGAAAGTGAAAGAGGAGAGTGAAAAAGTTGGCTTAAAGTTCAACATGCAGAAAACTAAGATCGTGGCATCCGGTCCCATCACTTCATGGCAAATAGATGGGAAACAGTATAAACAGTGGCAGACTTTATTTTTCTGGGCTCCAAAATCACTGCAGATGGTGACTGCCGCCATGAAATTAAAAGATGCTTACTCCTTGGAAGGGAAGTTATGACCAACCTAGACAGCATATTAAAAAGCATAGACATTACTTTGTCAACAAAGGTCCATCTAGTCAAGGCTATGGTTTTTCCAGTAGTCATGTATGGATGTGAGAGTTGGACTATAAAGAAGGCTGAGCACCGAAGAATTGATGCTTTTGAAGTGTGGTGTTGGGGAAGACTCTTGAGAGTCCCTTGGACTGCAAGGAGATCCAGCCAGTCCATCCTAAAGATCAGTCCTGGATGTTCATTGGAAGGACTGATATTGAAGCTGCAACTCCAATACTTTGGCCACCTGATGCAAAGAGCTGACCCATTGGGAAAGACCCTGATGCTGGGAAAGATTGAGGGCAGGAGGAAAAGGGAACGACAGAGGATGAGATAGTTGGATGGCATCACCAACTCAATGGACATGGGTTTGGGTGGACTCCGGGAGTTGGTGATGGACAGGGAGGTCTGGCGTGCTGCAGTTCATGGGGTCACAAAGAGTTGGACACGACTGAGTCACTGAACTGAACTGAACCAACAGTGGAGTGGGATCAAGGGAGAGCCATCAAGGGGGAGAGGGGGAGAGATCACCTCCTTCTTGACTCCAATGTTATTACTTCTAACTGGAGAAAAGAAATCCAAACAGGACAAAGCAAAGACCTAATGCAAAGGACATCTCCAAAGTGGCAATTAAGTGCCTGACAAAGAGGATGAGGGGGAAGGTAGTAGATTAGAGGAAAACAGGAAATCAAGAGAAGTTTTTTGGTCCAACTTCCTTGTTCCTAAGAACCAATTATGATTCAATAAAAAGCAAAAAAAAAGAAGAGATTTTTTTTCCTTAATCTTCTCTCATCTCCACTGAGTAGCCGCAAGTAAATAAGCCAATAAGCCCCAAAGATGAGAGCTCAAAGTGAAACACAGGTTACAGGAAATGGTAGGAGTAGGCAGTGAGACATACATGGCCCCCTAGTGCTACAATCAGTCAGCAGGAATACATTCGCCCACTGATGGACTCTATATGTTTTATTGCATCTCTATGCTAGATGTTGAGGGACACACAAAAAGAGGGTTTTATCCCTAAGGAGCTTACAGTCAAGGTGAAAGGTAAGCATATAAACAGGATTAATGTAGAACACCAAATAAGTGGCAGAGACGTAGGAGCCCAGGGTAATCTGTGGATGGAGCAGTCAGGGGATGCTTTGCAGAGATGATGGGAGTTGAGCTGGGTCTTCAAGAATAGGTCACATGTGCATAGCTAGAGCACAGTAGAGAGAGGCCCTCAGCAGGATTGAAGAAGAAAGAGAAGTGTCATGGAAAAGGCAGAAAAGTGACGAATTTGGGGCAGACATTGAGGTTAGATGGATGACTCTGGCCGTGATCACAGAGTAAGTACCTGAAGACAGGGCTGCCCCAAGCTGTGAAAATCCAGACCAAACGGGAGATTGGGTTTGTCTTGTGGAGGGCTGGAAAGTTTTTGATCAGGAAAGTGGTGTGATAACGCTGCAACTCTAGAGAAATCCCAACCATTTAGTTCTTTCTTCTCTGATCATTTGCCCCTTATTCAGGCTGAATTTACTCTTTATGCATGTGCTTTTATCTCCAATCCTGCCCTTTGTTTGTGGGGAACATGCATGCTCTATGCGTCAAGGTGCCATTGAGTCTGTTTTCATGTTCCTTGGTACCAATTTCCTGGCTCACCAGAGCAGGAACTGGATTTATTTTCAAGGCTCAGGAGGCATGAGAAGTATCAGCTTCTAACCCAATATTTGGCTCCCAGCATCCTATGAATGGTGCCTATATTTTTTGTTCTACACAAGGTAGTATTGACTAACCTTTGAGTAGTTCACAGAGAATTCAGCCTCTGCATTGAAATGGTAACACAGAAAACATTTGGTATCCCCCAAATCTGTTTGCTTTCTGACTTAAAAAGTGGTTTTAAATAGCTTTCTTACCTATCCTTATGACCAACAAGTCTTCTAAAATATTATTTCTAATACTATGTAGAAAATGACAATTACAATGGAAGAATTTAAATAAGATTAAGTCCATAGGTTATTTTGTTTGTTTGATTTCTGGCCACACTATGTGGCATGCAGGATCTTAACTCCCTACAAGGCATTGAACTTGTGCCCCCTGCATTGAAAGAGTGGAGTCTTAATCACTGGACTGCCAGAGAAGTCCCTAAATCCATAGGTTTTAAATACACATGAGAGTGTGAACTCCATCATATTTATTTCCCAGAGCCTTGTACAAATAATATTAATAATGAATTAATATGTGTTGACTGAACAAATAATAACTAGAGTCAATAGTCAAAATGCATGTCTTGGAGATAAGCAAAGGCAAGCCGATTCATTTTCAAGTATAGTTACTCAATGTCCAATATGTACCAGACACTGTGCTAAGGCCTTTCACATTTCCTCCTCATATAATTCAAATGGGCAGGTGTGCTGGTCCTATGTTGGAGATATGTAACCTGATATACGGAAAAAGTTATTAACTTACCCAAAAATTTGAGACCAGATATTCTGATTCAAAAATGTTTTAGTAACTTACTAAAAGTTTAGACCAGATATTCTGATTCAAAAGCCAAGATTCTTTCCTCAAATTTTCCCCCAATTTATCTAATTATAGTAAATTGTTGTTGTTGTTCAATCACGAAGCTGTGTCTGACTCTTTGTGACCCCATGGACTGTAGCCCACCATGAAATTTTCCAGGCAAGAGTACTGGAGTGGGTTGTCACTTCCTTCTCCAGGGGATTTTCCTGCCCCACAGATTGAACTCACATCTCCTGCATTGCTAGCAGATTCTTTACAGCTGAGCCACCAGGGAAGCCCGATCCCAGGGGCTTATTATTCTAGCTTCCAGGCTCTTCCTCAGAAGACTCTGACTCAGTATTTGGTGAAGGTCAGGAATCCATGCAGTTAACATACAGCTCTTTTAATTCTGAGAGACATTTCAGGTGCCTCTCGTCCTGGCTGCCCATTGGAATCACTGTGGAAGTGTTTAAAACTCCAGATGCCTTGGCTCCACCTCAATGAATCGATTTGTTTATCAATGGTAAATAAGAAAGAAATCCCAGGGTATCAGTATCTTTTCACTCTTCAGAGTATTCCAAAGGGCATCTAAAGCAGAACCACTGGGCTCAGCTCTGCTGTGCTGACAATAATCTTTACTGGGTTTACCCAGCCTCCTCTAAGCACTTCTCCACCCCTTGCCTTTCTTCCCATATACTGTGGGCCAGGAAACAAAGCAGAAATATTTCAGTGAAGAAAGGCACAGAAAGGAAGGAGATCAAGAGACCATTTGTGACAAGTGATTAGGGAGAAGAAAATGAGAACTGTTGAAGGTGGTAGGGGGAAGTGAGGGGTGAAGGGAAAGGTCTGAGATTCATCATGGAAACAATTTAGTAACTCCTAAGCAAAAGTTAAATAAAGTTGGCACTCATGCGAGCCTATTGCTCTCAAATAAAGATCATGCTCTTTTCTATGGGAGTCAGAGCAATTTTTATTTTCTCATATATCTACCCTTCCTCATGACAAGGCTTGAGGATCAGAAATTCTGTGTCTTTATTGCTCTTCTTTACAAGTGGGAGTACTGAGACATGCTTGGTGAACCAAGTCCCCAGCTGGTTCCTAGGCTTTGTTAGCACCTCTTGTATGGTGTGCATTTTTCTCTGCCTGTGAAATACTCATGGCATAGACAATTACAATCCAATATTTGGGAAAACAGGAATATTGACTACCTTTATGCAGTCCTCCCTCTCTGGACTTCACTCAGTAGAGGATCCAAAATAATGGGAGCAAATTAATCTGATGGAAACTTATATTATACTTTGAAAATCAGAAATAACTTCTGTTACGTGGCATCTGCCTATTGGATCTGTTTCCAAAGGGATGAAAGCAAAGGAGAATTTTGAAATGCAGAAATTGCAGGCAGCTATACACTTCTGGTGGGAGAAAATGATGTTCTTAAACTGCTTGATTGTGATCTAGCAAGTGCTGAATTCTTTTGTCTCAAAAAAGAAAAACCAGTGTTCCCCCTCCTGCCTTCCTTGCCTGGGCAGCCCGTCACCCTCTCTTAATGAAACGGAACAGTTGATGCCTCTAACGCCTCTTTCATTTAATCTCATTAATGCAGTCTGTTGGGATTCTTGTTGTGGGGTAACATAGGGACAGTCGTTAGACCTCTAGTGAAAAGTGCAATGTTTTCCTGTTAGACTTTTAATTGCGACGTCAAAATGTGTGAGAACGAGCTCAAAACCAAAGCTGACGCCACTGGTGAGTTTTGCATTTTCTTCTTTCTTCTGATGCTTAGCTGTATGAACTATCCTTCAGCCAAGACAGTAAGCATGTATAAGCTCTCAGCAAAATAAAGTGATGGCTAAGTGTGGGAACAGTAAAATATTTTGACTTGAGCACGCATATGGTAAACAAGTGACTTAAGCTTTATTTTACACTGGAGAACATCTTTGTATATAAATATTATCATATCCTAGAGCAAATAACCGAATGCATGAGTTTTAAGATTGAATTCATGTGGCCCATTACACTAACATGAGGTTAACCGTGTGAATATCCATGTCACAATTTTGTCCCTTTGCCATTCCTGTTGTTAAGTTCGTTTTACTTTTCTAATTTAAAAAAAAAAAATCAGTTTATCAATATATTATAGCAGGCACTTTCTCAAATGTAAGAAATCTGTTTTCAAAACAATTCTATTTGGTTGAATGATTATTAGCAGTCAGGTGGATTATGTTTGAGTTTTTCTTCTAAATTTTTCATATGTTAATACATAGTTCCCTAAGCACATATCATCTCATAACATAGATTATGTGCATTTATTTTAAAAATATTTCAGGGCAATATGATGCATGATTTATTGCCATTTTTTTTTTGCTAGTACTAGAACTATAGTTGGAAATATTAAGATGTAAATTGATATAATCATTTGTTTCAAATAATATAACCTAACAACTGTTCAAATGTTACTAAGCAAATTAAAACTCCTAAAATATTATATTAACTCAGAAGTACATTTTTTAAAAATACTAAAGCTTCCTAGTGCCTGTATTTTTGGAAAAGAGTAGATATTGTTTTAAGGCAATTATTCACTGATGTCAAAATATATATTTAAGGACTTTATTCATGACATAAGCCATTACAAGCAGATTGTAGTCCTGACATCATTGGAGTCTTTAGGCAAATATTTATCCTTCCTACTGACAGACTTACTCAGGATATTGTTGCTATTGTTGTTTAGAAATTAATAACACTGGACGTATTAACATCAATGTACTTAATCCTCTTTGGGTCTGAATTACAATTAGCAGAAGCTAACAGGTAAACATAATGTCCCTTTCTCCCTTGATTTGGTGTTTTAAAACAACATGAATTTGTCCTCTATTGTAAAATTACATCGAACATGGAGTTTAATTTTTGGAGCTTATATATGTATGGGCACTCACTCACACACACACACACACACACACACACACACTTCATTTTTTTAAATGAACTATTTGGAAAAAAAAGTGCCTTACATTTTGCAAAGAGAACCATATATTTTAATTTCATCTTAAAATTTAGTGGAATTAAAAGGAATATTCCAGATTAAACCTGCAGGGTGTTTTGGTTTTTTTCCAGTTACTACAGTAGAAAATTTTGGTGCTGTGCTTAGCAACTGGTTTTCACTAGTCTTTTTCCTCTATTATTTCCCCCCCAAAATAAATATTTCTGCCTTGAATAATTCAAGCCTCTAAAGAAAACCTCCACTTTTTCCTACCAATTTAGACCACCTGGTAGCATCAGAATGCCTTTGGTAGACATTAATGCATAAGAAATACAGCGAACAAATGGAACAACCATAAACGTCTCCATGAAAATGCTGTTAGAAGCTATCAAGCAATGATTATGAATCTGCTGCTTGTAGAAAAACAGTTCAAAAGAAACTTGTGAAAATGGAATGTGAAAATCACTGTATCTGTTCTTAGTACTTGGTCATCGTTGTTCATAGAACTCCTTCACCAGCTTACGTAAACACTGAATAAAGCTGTTAGGGATTACGTGCAGCATGCTGGATCTGATGAGCTCAAAAATAAGATAGCTTGGGTCCTATAATATTTAGGATTATGCTGGTAATCTCTTTAGGGAAAGTATGCGGTATCAGCAGAAATTCACTTCAGTCTTCGAGGGAATGGGCACTAATAATTCTACATTTGTTGGGTAGCTAAACCTTTGCCTACCTTGATGTAGGGGCTTTGTGACATTTGTAATAGGGTGAAATCATAAGGGAGAGCTTCTGGAGTAACATCTTAAATTATCATTTACCTCTAAAATAATTCCTGATGCTACATGCAAATGAGAATACATTCCTTTACATTCTAAGTGTCTCCCTTTTTGAAACAGGCTGCCTATGTAAAGATGAACTAAACCCAAAGATTTCTTTCTCCAAAAACCTCCGAACTTGTTCTCATGTCTAGAAATGAAATAAAAATTAAGGTGGTCTTTTCAATTCTATAATTTTTTTAAGATTCAATTCAGAAACAATGCAGGCTGAATTGCAAGTTTGCTAGAACAGAAATGATTATGTAATCTCAATGCAGAAACTCACAATATATTTTTCTTTTGTAGCATTGTCTGTGTTAAAAACAAAATCAAAGCTCTTGCAGTTAATCCAAAAAATGAGTTCCTAAAATCTTAGCTCTTATAGGATTAATAATCTCTGATGGCCAAGTGTCCTCCCTTAAGTGAAACATCCCTCATGGCATGCTGGACTGCCCATTCATGCAAATTTTCCCCTACATCAATCCTGTAATGACAAAGAAAGTCTTTGGGGCTACTGGTAGTAATTGTTCTTCATCCATTTCATCCTCTTCTCCCCCACACCAACACACACAAAACTGGTGTAAATGTCTCATCTATGGTCTAAACTTGGTTTATGTAATTACTTGCTGTATCTATGGCTAAAGGTGTGTTTGAAAAACAGATTGTGTGTGTGTGTTTAACTACTCAGGTGTGCCTGAATCTGTGACCCTATGGACTGTAGCCCACCAGACTCCTCTGTTCACAGGATTTCTCAAGCAAGAATACTGGAATGGGTTGCCATTTCTTCCTCCAGAGGATCTTCCCGACCCAAAGATCAAGCCCTCTAGTCTCCTACACTGCTGGCAGATTCTTTACCCACCGAGCCATCTAAAAAAATGGAAGTGTTTGTAAATATAAAAGAGGGATAAATTATAATCTCTCTCTCTCTTTCTTTAGTCACTAAGTCATGTCCAACTCTTGCGACCCCATGGACTGTAGCCCGCCAGGCTCCTCTGTCCATGGGATTCTCCAGGCAAGAACACTGGAGTGGGTAGCCACTTCCTTCTCTAGGGGATCTTCCCCAACCAGGAATCAAACCCAGCTCTCCTGCATTGCAGGCAGATTCTTTACCAACTGAGCTAAGTTATACTACTGTTCAGTTTTTGACTATCCAAGAAAATTATAGGACATTATGTGCCAATTAAATCAAGCATTTATTACATTAGTAAGAAGAATGTTACTATGATGCCAACATTCTGATCTTATGTGGACATCGTCCTCATGTAAGACAATAATCCACTCAAGTATCTCATGAGAGACAAGATGAGATGCCACATTTATTTCAAAGTTTTCTCTTTTCAAGAACAAAGGCATTGAATTGGATTTTGATCACTATATTTTAGACTTTGTCTTCATCTTTTCCTCTGTAGTCCTGCCTTGTCTTTTTTTAAAAACACTTTAAGGGATTTAATCTTTACCACTATGCAGAAAGAAACTTGTTTTTCTTATTTTGAATTCTCTGAGAAAGTTCTGAGAATTTAAGGAGTGGTCTTCAACGTTTCTATCAATGGAAAGAGTGAGAAACTAATATCACGTTCTTTCCACCCCATCGTGTACTTTCAGTTGCTTGGGGTTTTTTGGGTGTGTGTGAGTGTCTGTATCTGTGTGTGTGTGTTTAATTAGTGTTTTTTCAAAATTTGAATCCCTTACCTTCAAATATATATGTGTATTTTTTATTTTTACTTATTTATTTTATTTTTGGCGTGTCATACAACATGTGGGATCTTTGTTCCCCGACTAGGGGTCAATCCTGCATCCCCTGCATGGGAAGTTCAGAGTCTTAACCACTGGACTGACAGGAAAATTCTACCTTCAAATATATAATTTAGTGGCTTTGTTTTTATATATGTCTAATGCATCCCTTTTAATTGGTCTTTTCAAATATTCTTTTTTTTTCATTTATTTTTATTAGTTGGAGGCTAATTACTTTACAATATTGTAGTGGTTTTTGTCATACATTGACATGAATCAGCCATGGATTTACACGTATTCCCCATCCTGATCCCCCCTCCCACCTCCCTCTCCACCCAATTCCTCTGGGTCTTCCCAGTGCACCAGGCCCGAGCACTTGTCTCATGCATCCAGCCTGGGCTGGTGTATCTAGGATGAAACTTTTCAAATATTCTTGAAAAGAACGTAGCAGAAGGACCACATCTTGGAGCACACTGAACAGTAAAACTGGGTTGACTCACATGGAACTGGCAGTGTTGCCTCTGTCCTTGCACAAAAAGATGGCAAATTGATATGACTCAACCAGAGTCATATGTGACTACAGATAAAAGCATAATTATTTGATGATCCTAAAAGAATTCTGCTACTATTTATTTTTCATTTAACTCCATTAACTACCCTGTTCTCTTCCTAAGACCTGGCTCAAAATCCACCTCATCTGCCAAATCTTGCCAGTTTTCTCTGGTTGAAACCAATGTATTTCTTCCTCCAGGTTTATTTAAGCATTCACCTCGTCTGCCCTGTGTGGAGGTTATGTAGACCTGTGTGCGGCTGTACAATCATTGTACTCACTTTGAAGACAGAAAGTTGGTTTGCATATGTCTGTGATCTAAAACAAATATTTGCTGAATTGCCTTTGCTGGGCGGTCTCAGAGAATTCTCACTACCTCCATTAAAAGAAGCACTTTTCAGTAATTCAATTATTTTTAATATTTACTAGAATTGTTAGTGCAGTTTTAGACTTATAGAATAATTGAGCAGAAGTCTACCCACCCTCTCATATACAATTTCCTCCATTATTAATAGCTTGCATTAGTGTGATATATTAATAAACCAATTAATCAGTCAACCAATACTGATTTGTTATTAACTATGTCCATAGTTTACATTAAGTTTCATTCTTAGTGTTGTACTGTTCTGTGGGTTTCTGTGAGTTTCAACAAATGCGTAGACATGTATCCATCGCTACAGTATCATATAGAACAGTTCCACTACCCTAACAATTCTCTGTGTTTCACCTATTTGTCTTCCAAAGCTGGGATAACTGCTGTTGTTTTTTGTTTGTTTGTTTACTGTCTCTAGAGTTTTGCCTTTTCCAGACTGTCATCTAGTAAGTAGCCTTCAGACTTTCTTTCACTTAGCATTATGCATATAAGGTTTCTCCTTATCTTTTCATGGCTTGATGGCCCATTTCTTTTTAGCACTGAGTAATATCTCATTGTCTGGATGTACCATGGTGGGTTTATCCACTCACTTGTTGAAGGATATCTTGTTTGTTTCCAGTTTGGGGTAATTATGAATAAAGTTGCCATAAACATCAACTTGCATGTCTTTGTGTAGACATAAGTTTTCAGCTCACTTGTAAATACCTAGCAGGGGAATTGCCGAGTCATATGGTAACATCATGTGGCTGTGTAAGAGACTGCCAACCTGTCTTCCAAAGTGGCTGGCCCATTTTGCTTTCCCACCAGCAACAAGTTCCCTTTGTTCTGCATCCTTGCCGGCATTTGGTATTGTCACTTTCTTTTTAGATTTCAGTCATTCTAGCAACTGTGTAGTGGCATATCACTGTTAATATTAACTAGTTAATATTAAAATATTAATATGTAATTCCCTAATAGCATATGATGGGCTTCCCCGGTGGCTCAGATGGTAAAGAATCTGCCTGCAATGCAGGAGACCCAGGTTCAATCCCTGGGTCAGGAAGATCCCCCGGAGTAGCAAAGTGGCAGGCAACCCACCTCAGTATTCTTGCCTGGAGAATTTCATAGACAGAGGAGCCAAGCAGTCTAGAGTCCATGAGGTTGCAAAGAGTAGGACACAGCTGAGTGACTAATACACAGTAACATATAACATTGAGCATCTTTCTTTGGTGAGAAGTCAGTTTTGATCTTTTGCCTGGTTTTTGAGGTTTAAGAGCTCTTTGAATATTGTGCATACAAGTCTTTTATCACATATGTATTTTACAGTATTTTATCTCAGTCTGTGACTTCTCTTCATTCTCTTAATGCAATTAGATTTTTAACATAGAAAAGTTGTATTTTTTCATCTTCTGAAAGGAGAATTTTTTGCTCTTTTTTGAATTTTTCTCCAGGGAGTAAACTCTGCCTGGTCACTCTGAATCATCCACGTGACCTGGTGTGTGGAATTTCTCCATCTTGCCATCCATCCGTGAAGGTGGTTCTACATAAACCTGAACTTGTTATTGAAGTTTTCAGTTAAACAGGGACTAGAGAAAAGAGCTCAGAAAAAATTAAGGAACTGAAGAGAGGCAAGTTTTTTCACTGAAGCAAAATACTGTTTTCTTCTTTTTATAAATGGAAAACAGCTATCAAAACAGATAACATGCCTTTTTTTTCTTATATAAAGTTCTCTTCACAGAGAATTGGAGCTTAGGAAACAGACACCCTGAGAGTTAAATTGTAAAATGTCTTTCCTTTCTCTCTTTCAGAATTTCTCAAACTGTGCTGTGCACATGCATCACAGTAACACTTTTACAGTGCAGATTCTGATTATATTGGTCTAGAGTAGGATCTAAGTGCCTGCATTTCTATCAAGCACTCAGCCAATGCCACATCGCTGTTCGTCAGGGACCACACTTTGAGTAGCAGGGTCTCAAGACAGGATTATGATAGAGGAGAGGAAGGTGATGAGTATCCATCATGACTGTTGAACTCTGTGTTAACTAATCTGCCTCCATGAGATGGGGCAGCTTTTCAAATGTTTTATTCCCAGAATTACCATGGGTAGCTAAAATGAGTTCTGTTTCAAACGTAGCTTGACCCTCTTACCTTTAACAAAAGAAGCAAACTTGGTGTGATTCAACTTTTAAAATAGAAGAACTGTTGTTTAATCTTCTCAGGTGAGACATTTTTGAACTGAGTATCGGGAGAATGAGTTAGCAGCCAGAACAGCTAAGAGCAAGTCCGCAGAAGGGGAGAACACAGTACCATGAAGTGTTACAACATGCAAAAGATGTAGGCACAGCGGACAATCATTAAATCTGCAAAAGAACCTGAAAAATGAACACTGGGTATTCATTCCAGTAATGCAGGATGTGTCTGGGAATACACATACACTGGTTTTTCTTTCTTCTGCCTTGTCAATTAATGACCAGTGTTTTTTGTAACTAATCCTTCAATTGTCCTACTGCCTTTTGAACAAAAGAGAAACGCCTAAAAGACAATAGCAGAAGCTGCTTTCCCAGAATCCTGTGTTTTTAATTTCCCATAATACCAGAGAAATTAAAAATTCTATCAGTTCTCATAATAGCTACAACTGTAGTTACCTGAACATCATAGAACATTTGTTCTCAAACTTGAATGCTGTTCTGGAAGCTTGTTACAAAGCAAATTCTGTTGCAATTGGCCTGGGCAAGTCTTGATAGTCTGCAATTCTAACATGCTCCAGGTCCTTCCAGTGGTCTACAGACCCCACTGTGAGTGGGCATGGGACACTTCAGTTTTATATTTACGGCTGGACACAATAAGCTCCTTTCAATCTGAATGATGTCAGGTCCTACACACACATTAGCTCGTTATAATTAAAACTTTGACAGGACAAGATGTACTTAATGGAAATTAATTGAAACCACTATGACTTATAAAAGTGATTTGCTTTGTTTCCAAGGGGATATTTAACTTTTTATCAATAATGCTACTACTAATGATACTAATTTCTTTCTTCATTCTTTTTTGGTCTCATTCTCTCTTGTTTCACTCTTCTGAGGAGTCTGAGGGCAAGTAACTCTTCAAGGATAAGTGCTCAAATGCAAAAGAGAAATCAACTTCCTTCATGATAATCCTACAAATGATGCCTTTGAAAAAAATCACTTTTTGCCATTATCATATGATAGTAAGGTTTTTTTTTTTAACTCTAGCTTCAGTGATATACAGTTTAGAGAAATACAGTGATATAAAAATAAATGTTATCTTTAGATCATTCAGAAGCTGTCTGTCAACTGAATGGAACTGAGGGCTCACAGAGACCACCACCCAGAATATACAGAGAAGAGTTTGAGAAGAAAAAGGGACCTCAAATGCTGAATGGTGTGAGGGCATTCCAGTAGGATCTCAAGTACACTGAATTTCATGTACTGTATTTGGTGTTTTAGCAGGATGCTGGGATTAAGATGCTGTGTGCCCTGATGAGATAAATGAGAATACAAACCTGATCTAATATCAGGAATCTCTTCAAATCACCACATAGCATGATGCAAAGACAAAAACTCAAAGGCTTTTACTCTTTTCCAGAGGGTCTCATTTTTCTACACTTTCATCCCACCCCAATCTTTAGGCTGTTTTCTGATAAATCAAAGTTACAGTGGAACCAGATCTCAGGAATACCAGCTTCATCTTTGGGGATTGTTGCTATTTGATAGCAGTTTTGTACCTATTAGAGGTAAATACTTAATCTGCCAGTGAGAGAGAAGAGTACAAACAGGGATTTTAATTCAGATTGGCCACAAATGATACAATTTGATTAGAAGATACAACTTGGGCTACTGAGACCATCTGCAAAAGAATTTTTAACCAAAATGGTCATCTTTATTGGAAATTTTTACATATGCAAATTGGGCTTCACTCAGGCATTAAGAGTTCTTCCTGCACTGTCCAATTTTAGCATAACTGTAAAATTCTGGGAACCAGGATCTGACAGGTAAACCTAGTGTCCAGGAATGCATGTTATCATACCCCGGGTAGATGAGTCTTATTTCCCTTAAGAAAACAAAAGATGCTGCAAGTATAGCCCCCAAATGAAAGCCAGAAAATACAGAGAGAAATACGGGTCACTCCTTAGTATTCTCAGATTCTGGCCTTATCCCAAGATTTGACTTCCTTTGCAGATGGTTTATGTGCTACAAAGAATACCTTGTTAATAATTTGATTCATTTAATTCTCAATGGGAGTCTTTTATCATATCAGAATCACCTGGGGGCCTTTTTCAAAATACATATCCACTCTAATCTGGAGAGATTTTTATTTCTTCTCCTAATCCCAAATACAGAAAATCAGTATTACTTAAAGCCTCTTTCATAAAAGGGAGTGTCAAATCTGTTGGTTGTACTGAAAGAAAAAAAAATAGGACTAACTGCTTTAAAGAGTAAGAAAAATTCTCTTCCAGGGTCCATAGAAAATATTTAAAAAGACGGGTGACCTGGACTCTGTCCTCGATGGATTTTTTTTTTTTTTTTTTTTTTTTTTGAGACTCGATGGATTTTAAATGCCCAGAATATAAAAATGGCTGGGTTGAGGTGTAAGAGTTGGCATGGGAGAAAGGAAATGCCACGGGAGTACACACAGTAAAAAATGTTGCCTCCAAACAGAGGGTACCCAAAAGGTCCTTTATCACTGTGATTCCTGATGGGTGCTTTTAACAGTTAAGGTATTTTGATGGATTAAAGTGATTCATTTTTCTAGTTAATTCATTAGCCTGGATTAGTTTATTTAACCTTAATACCTGGTATTACAGCAGGGACTTCTGAAGGAGAAGAACTAAAGATATGTACATTTTGAGAAGCAGGAAGAATGAAAAGCATGGTGACTTTGAGTGATGTTGTGGTAAGGCTCCCTAGGAAGGACCCTCAGGAGTATGCCAGAGTGAGAACTGCCATCTTCAAAAAGGGAGACAAATTTGGATTACTACCCACTTGTTGAATAGGGTTTGCCTGCCAACTCAGGGGATATAAAGTTAGTTGTACATCATAAACTATTCTAATATGAAGTAAAACATAAAATTATTTAACATCTGCCCTGACATTCCTTTGCACTATAAGAATATCATTTCCAAAGAAAAGATATAGGATCACTTTTACAAAGAAAAAAGTTTAATTGGTAAATAAAAATTAACTCTAGTCTCCGCAAATCTTTACCAATAGAAAAATGTAAGTGAAAGGACAGTATAAGAAATTGAAAACCTAATAAATGAGCATGTCTCAAGCCATCTCTCAGGGCATTTCAAGTCCTCTAAATTTGTCTCTCAGAAGTTACTGTTGAATTAATCCTCAAATCCAGCAAAAGTATGGACATGAATTTCCTCCGCAGTCTCTATCACCTTCATTGTCACAGCTGGTGAGGTCCGGGCCACCAAATCCTCGCTAGATATCCACTTTGAAACCATGATAAATAGTTCGTCATTAGATCTGCAGCCACTGCAAGACAGTCACACAGGAAATGATGGCAAGTGTAACAGCAAGACGTTTAGAAATGGCAAACACTGAAGCAATGATCTGATGTGTTGTCCTAGTGTCTGAAATACCCTGCCGTGGAGATGTGCTTTATAAAATACGTAGTGTGAACTATGAAGCTGTAGCTCCAAAGCAGTGTATTTTAAACGAGAGAAAAGGAAAAGGATTCATGCTTTAAATTATTGAAATTCACCTTCACCTATAAAAACCTCAGACGATCTATTCTACCATAGTAGATAAAAATGGTCATAGGTTTTCCAAACTGGTAACTCTCTTCCCAAATACAGCCTTACACAAATACACTTTTCAGGGACTTCTTTCTCTTTAAAAATACCGTTGAACTGTTTATGGTTCTTCAGGATTACATGTTGCGCTAGAATTATAAATATGTATAAATATGCAGATGCTCTATCGAATCATTCCTTATCCCATTTGTATTTCCGAAGTTGTGTAAGATAACCTTTGTGGCTTTCCAAAACATCTTCTCTCACCCCAGGGGGCAAATTACCTCTATTTTCATTTCCTTTAGAGTTAGATCATTTTATAATTAAGAACTTATTGAAGCAGATTCTCCCCACGTGTAAGTTACTCCCTGGGGAGTAATTTATGCAAAGAGTGCCTCTGACTTAATATCATATAAGCCTAACAACTGTACAATGGATACCTGGCATTTTTAGTCAGTTTTGCAATCACTGAAAAAAAATTCATAGTTGGAAATGCTACTCAAAAAAAAAAAAAAGTACAAATAACTTATAGTGTCATTCATTTGAGCTTTTTAATGGTAAGATTTTTAATAAAGGAACGTGTCTTATATTTTTTGTTCAGAAGCATCAGAAATACCAGCTAATGATGATGTTTTTTATTGTGATCATGAAGACTGACATTTTGTAGCTCTTTATTATTTACAAGGTAAAAATAATTCATTTAATCCTCACAAATCTATGAAGTTTGTCAGCTAAACTTTCTAAACCAGAAAACAATATCAGAATTTTTTTTCCTTGGTCCACTCATTAACAGATTAGGGACTGGAATCCAGGGGAACAGAACAGAACAGAGTGATATAAAATCTCACATTTTTTTAATGTCACAGAATTTTGAAAACAAATACTAGTTCATATATAAGAAGAGAAGCAAATAGAAATACTTAGTCTAGTAAGTTTTTTTCTTTGGATTTGTCTCCTCTTCTGATATTTTTATTTTTATCTCTTTAACTGCTACATTTGAATAATATAGGAATTCAAAATTGTATTTGTATTTTGTCTTTGTGGGAGGCAGTGAAAGGGTTACTGAATGAAATATCAGGACAATCAGCTAATTTCCAGTTGTTTTTTCCCAAGTCACCTTAAGAGCATCATTAATGACCTGAATCCTCAGTATTCTCATCTGAAAAATAGAGACATAACACTGAATTTTTTGCTTATAAAGATGATTTGAACTTCTTGTGAAATATTTAATTTAAAAAATGTACTGTCCTTCCCTAGGGCTAAGTACTTTTCAATACTTAAAGCTACATTATTTTTTAAAGTAGGATGGTAAGAAAAAGAGGGTTATGTCATTGCATATTTGTTTTGCATATTCAAGGGTGAGAAACTGCAGAAAAGCATCCAAGTGGCAGATTGATGTATTTTGAAGCATATTTTGCATAATTATTTTAAATTGGAAGTGGGAATTGCAGATCTTCCTAGTGTGTGTAATTTTAACAACACTGAGAATACTATCAGAGACATGGGAACTACTACATTCTAAATAAAGTTTATATCATGGATTCATCCATAACCTCAAAGATGATGACTTAAAATCATCTTTCTAAGAGGTCCTATACATGTTCTATAAGACATGACACTAAATTGCACACATGCAAAATGGAAATCCTATGCCCTACGATATTCCACAAAGGAATTGCCTTACCAACCACCCATTTATGTCGTCTACTATTTAATCCTACACTAAAGGCTAGGAAGCTATAAGTCACCTTTGATTCTTCATCAGTTTCCACCTCTCTCATTTATCTTCCCACTTCTTTCATTGAGCTATCTTTATTTGCTGCTGCTTCTGCATTTATCCTGCTACTGAGGTAATTCATGCTTTCAGCTCCTGACACCCAGGTTGGGAATTTTAATTAGTCTTCCATTTGTTTCTGGTCAGCCTGCCAAATTTACCTTTCTAAAGTAACCAAACCACCACTTTTCGCCATTTCTTCATTCACGTCTTTGGTTCCTTATAGCCAGTGATGTCGGAAAATTCTTCTGCCTGATCCCCAGGAGCTTCATAATCTGATATCACTCCCTCTATCCAGTTGTATGACCCAAGTTTCCATTAGAGCCAAGTTGCTTGGCTCAGTGATCACAAGCCACAATCATTCGGGGCCATCTTAATTCCATCCTGCTTGCAGAAATGCCTTTTGCCTCGCACTTCCTACACAGTTTTCAAAATCAAAATATCTTTATCTCCAGTGAAATTGTTTCAGTCCTATTGAAGTGATAGTACTCACATGCTTTGGGCTTCCCAGGTGTCGCTAGTGGTAAAGAACCTGCCTGCCAATACAGAAGACTGAGACTCGTTTGATCACTGAGTCGGGAAGATCCCCTGGAGGAGGGCATGGCAGTATTCTTGCATTCTTGCTCCAATATTCTTGTCTGGAGAATCCCATGGACAAAGGAGCCTGGTGGTTGCAAACGAGTCAGACACAACTGAAGTGACTTAGCATGTACCCATATGCTTTATCATTTTTTCCTTGATATCTCCATGTATTAATTTTGGTTTATTGATTAGATAACTGGTGTCATTAATATATCTTATGCCAACAGCCTTTATTATTTTAGTGGATATATAGATACTCAATAAATATTGGACAGATTCTTCGTTGACATTTTCATAAGTAAACCTCCAGCCATATAGTGTATGAAATCACCTCTACCACTTCTAGTTTTGCTTTATTTACTCATTTAAAATATCATTGAAAAAGGTAGTGTGATCATTCTCAGTGACTTGAAGTTTGAAGTACAAAAAGAAAACCAAAACCACAGGTTCAAGAGATTTTTAAGTCACACTACATGAAGTTCGAAAAGGAAAAAACAATGAAAGCAAAAGTCTAGAAAACTTCTAGTCCTTGGTTATATTTTCTAGGTTAAGGAAAACAAAACAAAGAATGGTAAATGGATTCCCTTTATTTAAAAGGGATTCCCAGGTGCCTCGGTGATAGAGAATCCCTCTGCTGCATACACAGAGACACAGGCTAGATCCGTGAGTCGGGAAGATCCCCTGGAGGAGGAAATAGCAACCCACTTAAGGATTCTTACCTGGAGAATCCGATGGACAGAGGAGCCTGGCGGGCTACAGTCCATGAGGTCGCAGAGTCAGATCCGACTGAGGGACTGGCCACCACCAGTTACTTAGAAGAAGCTCAGAGAAGCCTCTGAGATGGAATAGGTGACCCTACACCCCACCCCCAAACCCTGAGTCTTCAACACTGAGTCATGGCAGCAGTGAGGAGGGAGATGGGAGGGTGAAAGGAAGACAACTCTGGAAGCTCAAAACTGTCTGTTTTCCCCTTTCAGCACAAATCGAAGTGATACCATGCAAAATTTGTGGCGATAAGTCCTCTGGGATCCACTACGGAGTCATCACGTGTGAAGGCTGCAAGGTACGGGCCTTACCAGGCACAGCTGACCGCGTCTGTGCTGGCCGCAGGCGTCTGTGTGCGTCACAATGCAGGAGGCGACAGCCTTTGAAAGGCCTGCTAAAGGATTCCTATCCTGCTGCTGACACTCAGGAATTCTTGCTTGGTGGTGGGTGGGTTGATTTTCTGTTATTTGGCCTTTCACCTTTTTGTCATTGTCTAACTCATCAGGAGCTGCTTAGAAATGGATTGCTATTTAAAAGCCTCAGTTATTTACATTTACCAAAATATAAATACTGATGAGCTGTATTAACAGTCTTGTGTCCGGTAAACTCCACCACATTTATATCAACATTAAAGTTTAAAATAAAGACTATAAGTTAAAGCTGTATTTATTTATCTGCTTGAGAAAGCAGTCAAGGTAACATTGGCAATACACTTGTGACTATCCTTTATTCTCACATTTCAGAAAAAAAAAAAACTAGAAGGATGAAATCTTAAAAGTGGAGCAGATAACCTCTTGTCAGTTAAAAATAATCTGCCTCAATTTCATCAAAGAGGTCCTGAGCTATTAACAAGATTATGTCATATGGCCAGTATCACTGATCTAGTTCATGAGAGAACATGAACAAACATGTTTGTTTGTTTTTTATTCTCAGTCCAGTGTTCCCCTCCACGACAAATCCAACTAATTCTTCCAATTCCTATAAGCAAGTTGATTTTTAAAATCTTAAAACTGGAGGAATAGCAGTTAACATAGACTAATCTTTAAGAGAAATTTGAAATTTAAGAGTGAATGTTTAAATTCAATCCCTAGAAGGTAGGAAAGATGAGAAACTAAATATCAAGGGGAAAATGAAAACAGTTCTACAACTAATTTTAAAGGGCACTGTGTAACCAGAACAAATGAAATGAAGCTATAGTCCAGGAGGGGAAATCGATAGACTGGCAAAGTTACTGGCAAAAGCAATTATATTTTTGATCAAAGATGCAAGCTGAGTGAATCATTAATTTAAGGTCAGTAAAATGAAAGAGATGTGGCACAATCACAGATTCTAAAAACCACCCTTAATCTTATAAGACGTTCAGATATAAATGAAACAAAATGTACTGAAACTCAGATAGTCATGCTATGTGAAAAACTGGCAGTATCTTCATAACAGTCTCGAAGAAGTATAATTCCTGGAATTGAAACTGGAAGGAAAGGAAAAAAAACAAAACGAATAAATGAGAATAAAGTCAGGAGAGGGAATGCAGAGGGGGAAGAATAACACAAATGTACTAACCCAGCAACATACCACCTGCTTTAGAGGTGATAAGCAATAATCCATGTTTGAATATCATGAGATGTGCCTTGTATTCTGTTCTTCTGCAGACTTATAATTCAGAATTGCATGTTATCCACCTTAATGTGCCTCAACTTATCTCATGAAACAGTAAAGCAAAATTACAGATCAGCATTTTGTTTTACTCTCTTAGAGTAAGTTAGTTCTTCCTCCAGGCAGATAGACAATTTTCTTCATAAAAAAGAATAATTTGGGAATCAGACCCCTCTCCAGTGAAATCACTCCCACTGTGTAGGTTTATTATACAATTTTAAGAGCTCTGGTCTAGTTTATACACTATCCATGGGGGGGGGGGGGGAAAGGGGACTTCCCTGGTGACTCAGATGGTAAAGAATCTGCCTGCAATACCAGAGACCCAGGTTCAATCCCTGGGTCAGGAAGATGCCCTAGAGAAGAGAATGGCAACCCACTCCAGTATTCTTGCCTGGAGAATTCCATGAACAGAGAAGACTGGCAGGACACAGTCTATGGAGTCGCAAAGTGTCAGACAGAACTGAATGACTGACACCATCATCATGGTGATGGTGATTTTAGACCACTGTCAAAGTGGAAATGTTTGGTTTCATTGTATACAGCTGGATTTATAAACGTCTGATTTCAAAATATGAATCTGTGGTCATGTTAAGGAGCTAAACAGTTTTAAGCAGTAATTTTTAAACTATTGAACTACTTAACAAATATATTCCAGCAGGTCAATAGCCAAGAACAAGTGTTTAGGTTCCTGTCATCTTTTCTATTTAAAGAAGGAACCCACAATCAAAGAATTTGTGTTTGTTATTTTGAAGCATATTCTGAGGTTTTAGTCAAAATGACATTGTACATCACACAAATTTTTTTATTTCATGGAAAACCCACATTTGTAAATATGCTACATTTTTCTCCAAATAGCAAACTCAAGAAATTCTGCTCAGAATAAGATATCAATGTCAGCACATTTAGTATCAACCTCTGAATTTTCATAATCCTGTTTTCGGGTCAGCATAAACAACTCACATTAAAAAACATCATTTCAGTGTGTGCACTTGTTCATATTCCTTTTCATTCAATAAAAATTTAAAACGAAACCTCCTTTTCATGCCAAAAATCTCATTTGCAATAATGAGCAACAGATAAGCAAGAAATGCCTTACAATTAATGTCAAAGTGGCCTTAAATTAGGGCTGTAGCTGTGACTTCAAAAAAAGTCTTTTCTGTCAACTCCTTTGCTAAGTGGCACTTAGAGTATCCACAGATAAAAACCGCACAATTTTTTTGTAAAATGTAAATTCCAAGTCATCTTTAATCAGGACCAGTGGACTGAGGTTATACTTTCTGACAGCTTTCACGGTAGATGAAGTACATCATTTCAATCCCCGGGGGCTTGGATGTGATCTCTTGTTTAAGGGCTCTGTGAATTCTTCCAAACTGGACAGTTGGATATCTTATTTTGCCACCACTGGTCCATTAAATAAATAATACACTTGGAACTGTGGGGGCAAAATTAGTCCTTGTTGAATGGCTTGGGGCTTATAAACACAAAACCTTTTAGAGGAGATACTTGGCCATGCTTCATTTTCTGAGTTTTTCACAAGATTGGCCAAGCTCTCTGTTGCAGGGCTTTGCCAAGCCATATGGAAGCCCAAGACAAAAGGAAAATCGATAATTTAAATTCTGCTTTTATTTAAATTTTTGAGGGGTTTGCATTAATGTTGATTTTTTAACATTTAAAATCAGTGTTAAAATATTTATCCTGAGTGCCACATCTTTTGGCAACCCTTAAATATGTGACCAAGATGGTTGCCTCACCAGCCTCACCCTAGTCCCAGCCCTGCTCTATCCTCCCATTAATAGCTGAGGAAGCATGAAAGCTATTTGACAGAAGAAGTCAGGTGTCCACTTCCAGACCTCTCAGCAAGATGGGCATCGTGGGCTTTGGGCAGCCCTCCTGAACCTTTTCTAGGCTTCCTGCTTCCAAGAGAGGATACTATGGGTTATCTTTTCCTAACATTTCTCTTGGTAAATCTATTTGTTTGTAGCACTTTGCACCTTTGCTGTTTTGCAATTCAAGAGCAAGGAGTGATGAGGCAAACATTAAATAGGTGAATGAAAGGGTGAAGGAAACTTTCATATCTCTGGAGAAAATGTTTATTTAGGATTTTTGCTAAGATAACTAATGTGGGTTGTAGCCAAAGAATTAGGGAAAAACAACAACAATAAACTTAGCTGTGGATTTATTTATAAGGGTGATGTATGGTCCAAGGCAGCTCATTTTGTATCAGAAAGACCTAAACTTACTTGCTTGACAGTAACCGAGATGGGTTAATTGTGACTCCACACCGGATCTACTTCTGAGGCTTTAGCGTTTATTGTGCCCTTTTGTCATTAGAGGCATACATGATGGCCTGCCTCAGGGAGACATGCCCTCCTCATCAACATCCCCACCCTTGGGCTAGGGTGCCTTTGTGTGATTCACAGGAAGATAGCCTGACCCTGCCCGCCTGTGAAGGGCTGGGATAGTCTTGAGTTCTTTGTGTGGGAAATGGCCCCCAACGTGGCTTGGCTCTGAAATTCACATTTGGGGGACTGGAATCACAGATAGCTGTGGCATGTTTGTTTATTAATATAACAGGAGATATTCCATTTTACACCACCCAAGAAATGACTGTAAGGAAGTGAAACTAATACATCAGCCTGTCTGAGACTTGCCATTCTAAGAGATGGTTGCAAGAATTAAATTGTCTTCTTACTTTGCTTCCTTACCTCCCCCATCTCTGATCCATAAAAGAACCTGGCATCCAGGCCCAACAAGATGGTTATTTTGAGATGCTACTCTGCCATCTTCTCTGTTAGCTGGCTTTCCAAATAAAGTTGTATTCCTTGCCTCAACATGTCGTCTCCTGGATTTATTGGCCTATTTTGCTGCAAACAGAGAGAGCTTGGACTCAGTAACAAGATCAAGCAGAAGACATTCATTCAGCTTTTACTTATTGTTTATTTTTTAATTGGCAGTTTATAAACCATATTTCCTTTATTCAAAAGATGTGGTTGACCCTAAGGTACAGCATTGGTTAGAAATACAACCTTCCAGATACATTCTGGCCAAATACAAAAATTTCCAAATGGATGAAAATGCATCTGAAGAACTAGGAAGACAGTGGCATCTGTTGAAGCCACACTCCTCAGTACCCCAAGTTCCTCACTCACACAGCCTTGACATAAGCCTGTGTTATTGTCCCAGGTGGTGCTAGTGGTAAAGAACCTGCCCGCCAATGCAGGAGACTGAGAGACATGTGTTCGATTCCTGAGCCGGGAAGATCCCCTGAAGGAGGGCTTGGCAACCCACTCCAGTATTCTTGCCTTGAAGAATCCCATGAACAGAGGAGCCTGGCGGGCTATGTTCCATAGAATCACAAAGTCAGACACAACTGCATTTTCCCAACAAGTTTTGTTGTATGTGACACTCTCCTCTGCCACTCTTTTTTCACTGCTCTTTGGGAGCAGGAACTCTGTTCTGTTTTACTTCACACAGAACAGCAAAGATGTCTTTAGTAAATATTAATGAATGAATGAATGATACCTTCATATCTTGGCAGAGAGTCCACGTTTTCGCCAATAGAAATGTCTGTAAGCTATCCAAGGAGAGGTAGCCAAAGAGTTTTAAAAATTGAAGTCAGTTATTTTCACTGTAGTATATGTTAATGGTCCCTTCTCATAAATCTACCTCCCTCCCATTCTCTCTCTCCCTCTAGGGATTCTTTAGGAGGAGCCAGCAGAACAATGCCTCGTACTCCTGCCCGAGGCAGAGAAACTGTTTAATTGACAGAACCAACAGAAACCGTTGCCAGCACTGCCGACTGCAGAAGTGTCTTGCCCTAGGAATGTCAAGAGATGGTAAGGCATTGCCTTCCTATTTCTTACTTAAAGGTTTTCAAATGGATGCTTTGCTGGAATCTGTTTAAAGGGTTGGAAGAATTCTAGACAAAGAGAATTGGGGATCCAAAGTAAAGAAAGCTACATGCTGGCAGTGTATTAAGAGGAAAAGTAAGACCATATAAATATATAATTTTGCCTATGAAATAGGAAGAAAGGAAAGACTTTCCTGTATCTCACCGAGCAACCTGTGCTAACTAGATTAGGTGAAAGCCACATAGAGTGAAAGGTGACCACTTCTCCAGGTTTCTCTGTGAATGAGGAATTTCCTGGGATGTGAGATTTTCTGAGCTAAAACTGGAAAGTTCCAGGCAGACCTGGACCACTTGGGTAAACCTGACTAGTGCGCAAGTTGCTTATTTTGTGGAGATGCTAAGGAACAAAACTTGCTTCCATAGGAAGCCCAAAAGCTCCATCAATGAATGTGGCCTATTCAGATGAAGATAGCAGAGGCTGTAGCAGAACTCTATGTCTTAGAAGGGTTGTGTAGATGGTGTCCTTCTCAGAATAGACTCATGTGTGCACATTATCATCACACCCAACCCAAATGGTTGGCTTGGCACCTTCTTAGATTAATGAAAGAGGACAAATAAGCTCACACAAAGAATTTCATCTAGCTTTGCTTCCGTTTTTAAGTATTCAGCTAAACAAATTCCACACTGACATTGGCCATAGCACTCCTATATTGGATTATGAATAGCCCTGAGTCCTGGGGTCATTTCTGTCTAGTTCCCACTGAATCCTCAGGATCTGGTTAAAAGCAGGCACCTAAGTGTTTGCTGAATGAATCATGAAAATACTTTTTATGTAGAGTCTGAGACACAGACAAAGTCCCTGATACTTATTCTATCTATGTGAATCATTGTGATTTCTGTGTCTCTGGTCACACTTCCTCTAATGAAGTTCGAGGTGGTATGGACAAAAAAAGAAAAAGAAATATTTCTAGATTTTAAAGAAATTTAGCTAATTGCCTTCACTGTCTCTTAGTATGAAGGGGTTTATAAGCTATTAAATAAATTCAGGCCTTTTGGTCATTTGGATAAATTTAGCTCTGCTTAGAAGATACCTAAACATATACACTGTTTACTTCTTAGCTTACATTCTCTAGATAGTTGCATCTTGAATTTTTCTTACCATTTCTCTAATTTCCAGCTCACCTAAATTTGTCTTGGACAAAAGTATACCAATAAGATATATTTGACTCAAAAAATAAAAAGAAACTGATCTTGAGCCCTTCAGTTTATAGGTATCTTCTAGAGCTACAGAGATTAAGTTTCCAAAACTTTTCTATTAGCTGATCTTTTCATCTGCTTTTCTAAATTTGCTAATCACATACATTTACTCTTTAGGGTAAATTTGTAGCCCTGTGTACTTACACATTAGTAAAGGAAGAAAGTGTAAGGTAGGGGTTAAATGATTTTCAGAATTTATTTAGTCAAATTCTGTGGGAACTTGAGTTGATGATTTTGTACTTCCTTTTTGTAATTTGGAGGTGGCATAATAATTGACAGTATCTGAAAAGCTCCATTAACAATTATACAGAGAGACTAACCCACTGAGAAAGGGTGCTTCTTCCCACAATAAAAGGAAGCATGTATTTAGAATGAGAGGTCACATTGGTGTGGGCTGGTGAGCAGAATCATGGGCAAGGGATGGGTATTTGGTCCAATGCAGATTTAGTGACATCAGCCTGCAAAAGAGATTATCTGAATCTCACAACATAAAAGAAATATATTGGTAGGGGAAGGATTGTTTATGGATAGAGCCACAATTCCTTCTCAAGGGGGAAGAAATTTACTGCAGCATAAACTTCTATGCAAGTAAAAGCAATACAGTACCTAAGGATGCTGAGGATTAAGAATAATGATCCTTCTTGATTTTAAGTCTAGAAACAATCCTGAGGCTTCCAGGAACATCTTCCAAATTGCCTCCTAAACATGTCTTATGCCAAACTGATGATGAGAAGAAATACTAAGGGGTGATAGAAGTGATTGGGAATGAGGAGAAGGAAGTACAACAGAAGGAAAATATTATTCTTTCTAAGGGAAAACAAATTCTTCTTTATCATGTGTATAGAGCAAGTTTGTTATAAGCCTTGAATATAAAGGGTACTTTATAAACTAAGTAAGTCACACTAATACTTGGGAATGGACTTCCCAGGTGGTACAGTGGTAAAGAATCAGTCTGCCAGTGCAGGAGACACAGGAGACATGGGTTTGATCCCTGGGTCAGGAAGGTTCCCTGGAGTAGGAGATGGCAAAAATTTCAGTATTTCTTGCCTGGAAAAGCCTATGGACAGAGGAGCCTGGAAGGCTACAGTTCAGGGGATCACGAAGAGTCGGACATGACTTAGCACACACACGTGTGTCAAGTTCAATACCTGGGAAGCTAAATAGGGTTTATCTCCTATTGATTAGTAATGCCTAGTATGTGGAATCAAAGGATTACAAAGTCCTGAGGTTACGGTTGATTAACCATGTCTATAAGGGCTCAAGAATGAGAGGTGGTCTTCTGCAGATGAAGCAAGCATCTTTAAAGTGCTTTAGCAGTAGTACCAGCAGCCATAGTAAATTGTCTCACATCAAACTTCTTTCTACATAACACCCCATTCAGCTTCCCTCAGACATAAAGTGGCATCTTCATTTTGATGTCTTGGCGTTTGCTCTCTATAAGTTATACCTGTCTCCAAGACTATTTACTTCACTATAGCTGTCACTGAAACAACATGACGACTAGTAGACAGCTTGATGTAACTGTTGACTCCACTGGACTTTCATTCTCTCCTGAACTTCAGCTTCTATAGTGGTGGATTAGCCACAGCAGGTATATGAGTAGAAGACAAACTCATCAGTAACAAATTTGCTCAAATTTAGCATTGGCAAAGAATCAAAAGCCAAATCCACTTGGCAAAGATAGAAGTGTTTATGTGTATTAAAGGGTGAAGGTGTTGCATGTACATGTATGTGTGAAGTGATGGCATGTATATAACCCACTGAATCTTCTCCACTATTGTATTTATTTCTTTTATAAGTGGACCCTTCACAAATGTTAGCTACAGGAATCTTCTGTGTAAACTATTTCCAGTTGTATTAGTACTACTTTTAAAAAAATATACAGAAAATTTTTTGTATCAGTAGGAAGAAACTGCACCCCAAAAGGAAAACATGGTAATTACCTTACAATAATTAAGTATGTGTCCTCCAAATGGCATGTCTCTATGAAAACATGAAAGCTGCCTACAGGGGCAGGTGTCACAGGTTTGGCTTCTTCTTATCCAGCATGGTATTGTCCAATATGGTATCCGCACGTCACTATTTACATTTAGATTTGTTAAAATTAAATAAAATTTAGACTTTTTGTGGACACAACAAGGGAAGGAGCAGTGGGACAAACTGAGAAAGTAGCGTTGGAACATATATATTAGCATATGTAAATCAGATAGCTCATATGTAAAACAGGGAGCTCACCCCAGTGCTCTGTGACAACCTAGGGGGTGGGATGGGGTGAAGGGTGGGAGGGAGGTTCCAGAAGGAGGGAACATATACATAATTGTGGCTGATTCACATTGTTACATGGCAGAAACCAACACGACATTCATTGGAAAGCAATTATCCTCCAATTAAAAATTTTTTCAAATGAATTTTTAAAAAATTAAATAAAATTCAAAATTCAGTTCTTTAGTCATACTAGCTCTATTTCAGGTGCTCAAAAGCCACATGTGGCTTGTGACTACCACACTCAAAAGCACAGGGAACATTCCATTATCACAGGATGCTCTATTGGTGTAGAACCTGAGGAGGATGAGAAAGAATATTTCAAAATTATAACTAGCTTTCGGTAGACAGAATTGGATTATTTCTACAAATCTTAAAGCACTATAAAAAAGGCATATCCTAAAAAAAAAAAAAAAAAAAAAGGCATATCCTTGACATTTAAATGTTAAATTAAGACCAGTTTCCTTGATAAGAAGTGTGATATAAACATAAAGAACTTTACAGCCAAAGATAAAATAATTTTTTAAATGACCATGGAAAGTCACAGATGATAGTTCAACAACTAAATTCCTCTTGAAACAAAAGACTTGTGTCTAGTTGTGTGGTAGGAAGCAGTAATCTTTGAAGAAGCAGCGGCTTCATTTTATCGTTGTTGTTTAGTCGCTAAGTTGTGTCTGGCTCTTTGCGACCCCATGGGCTGCAGCACACCAGTCTTCCCTGTCCTTCACTATCTCCCAGAGTTTGCAACTTTGTTTTATAATTACTCCAAAAACTTACATTCCATTTCAAATCCTACCATTTCAAATAGACCTGAAAACGTTTCCAATACATTTGCGTAAAGTTCTTTGCTACTGTGGGATCAAAATCAGGTTTAAGAGCACGTCACAAGCAAATACTATCATTGTTGAATATTTATGAAGCACTTGCAATGTATACAGAACTGTGCTAGTTTCTTTGAGAGCTAGCAGTTTAACAAGTGGCTGCCTCCATACTCAAGTGAATCTCATTAACAGAATAATTCAAATTTGAGAGGGGCAAACACTTAAAACACGTGCTGTACTGATTAATGGGTAGTGGAAAGAAGAATGCTACTGCTTGAAAATATATAACAGTAATATAGCCTTTGCTAAAAATAAGCCTATGAATACAATAAATATATTTACAAATAGTGAGAAGGAATTTTTTATTTATCAGGGAAGCTCAGTAAGTTTATTTTGGCAAGGGCCGTAAATTTTTTTTCCCAAATATGTCACCACTTACTATAGAAAGGGACATAAAACTGAAAAACTGGCTCATCCATGTTTCTGAAATGAATGCAACATTTATTCTAAACTCATATTGAAGCCATTGTCAGCAAAGTCCTTGATTTAGGATGAAGACTGATAATTTCAAAATGTAGTGGAATTTTAAGTCTTTTCTTTGAAAATATTTAAGTTGTTCAGTGACTTGATAAGTCAGTTTTTTGGAAGAGGCATAACAGCAGAATTCTGAACCTAAAATTGTTAAATGTAGGGTCTTGTCTGGGTTCGTTCCCACATCTTTTATCAGCTCCAGGTTAGTTCTACAATTAAGAAGTGTAGTTGGCTTTGACTGAGATGGCTGTGTCCTGTTTCACATCTCTTATCCTCCAGCAGACTAGTTTAGGCACTCAATCTCACAGGCACTGTTTAAGCCTCTGTTTGTGTTGTGTGTGTGCGTGCATGCCAAGTCGTTTCAGTCATGTCTGACTCTTTGCAACCCCATGAACTGTAGCCTGCCAGGCTCCTCTGTCTATGGGGATTCTCCAGGCGAGAATACTGGAGTGGGTTGCTGTGCCCTCCGCCACAGGATCTTGGTGACCCAGGGATCGAACCTGTGTCCCCTGTGACTCATGCACTGTAAGCAGATTCTTCACCACTGAGCCACCAGGGAAGCCCTCCACACGTGTATCTGCTTAGTTGCTCAATCGTGTCCAACTCTTTGTGACCCCATGGACTGTAGCCCGCCAGGTTCCTTTGTCCATGGGGATTCTCCAGGCAAGAATACTGGAGTGGGTTGCCAGGTCCTCCTCCAGAGGATCTTCCCAACCCAGGGATCAAACCCAAGTTTCCCACATTGCAGAGAGATTCTTTACCCCCTGAGCCACCAGGAAAGCTTACATACATCAATGTCCCATGGGCCCAGAGCATGACCCTGAGCCAAAGGGGTGGAGCAGGATGCCTGCACAGAATGTAAGGGCATCGCAAATTTATATGAGAAAGAGAAGGCAAATAGGCAAAAAGCATCAGGGGTATTAAAGCAACTGATCCACTACAATATCTGTTTCACCCAGCTTGCTTAGTTGCTCAGGCTCCTCTGTTCTTGGGGATTCTCCAGGCAAGAATACTGGAGTAGTTTGCCATGCCCTCCTCAAGGAGATCTTCCCAACCCAGGGATCGGACCCAGGTCTCCCGCACTTCAGGCAGATTCTTTATCATCTGAGCCACCAGGAAAGCCCAAGATTACTGGAGCAGGCATCCCTTCTCCAGGGATCTTCCCGACCCAGGAATCAAACTGGGGTCTTCTGCATTGCAAGCAGATTCTTTACCAGCTGAGCTACCAGGGAAGCCCATTTCACCTACAGAGTATAGAAATCTAAAGCAAGGAGGTTTGGAAAGAGGTTTAAAAAGAGATACTACAATTGCTGCAGTATTTACAATAGCCAAGACATGGACACAACCTAAATTTCCATCAACAAAGGAATAGATAAAGATGATGTGGTACATATATACAATGGAATATTACTCAGCCATTAAAAGGAACCAAATTGTGCCAATTGTAGAGACAGTGATGGACCTAGGGATTGTCATACAGAGGGAAGTCAGTCAGAAAGAAAAAAAGTAAATATTGTGTAAAGGCTCCTATGTAGAAAAATGATACAGATGTACTTATTTGCAAAGCAGAAATAGAGACTCGGATATAGAGAAGTGAAGGCAAATGATGTGGCTTACTTAAAATTGTGTTTCTCACCCTCTTCTACATCCTTGGTCTTACCCAACCTGCTATTTAGAAAATAGTGAAATTATAGGGTCTTAGCTGACAATCCAGAAATCCTAACACTTAGGAGGGAAGTTAATGATGAGTGTTGGTTGACATTGGAATAGACACTATGTGGTAGTTTGAGATCTTTGTGAATTTTGTTTTCCCCACAAGTAAGAAAGAACAAGGAAGCATGCCTTCTAACTTCATGGCAATGGGAAATACATCTATGAGTATTTCAATTTCTCCCTAGCTTAGACTCAGTTCTCACTATGCACATAAACCATTACAGACAGCCCTGAATATGACCTCTCATCAAATGTGGAGTGTAAAACAAGGGACTCAGGGGCGACGGGACTTGGACTCTGTGCATTTTACGGTGGTGAGCCAGTCATCGTGAGCTCTTGAACTCCCAGTGGTTAACGAGAGAGATGACCACAAGTGCCGTTTTCCACTTTTGTCTCCCGCCAGCTGTGAAGTTCGGGAGGATGTCCAAGAAGCAGAGAGACAGCCTGTATGCCGAGGTGCAGAAGCACCAGCAGCGGCTGCAGGAGCAGCGGCAGCAGCAGGGCGGGGAGGCGGAGGCCCTGGCCCGGGTGTACGGCGGCGGCCTCAGCAACGCGCTCGGCACGCTGAGCAGCGAGGCCGGCGGCACGTACGCCAGCGGACCGGTCATCGACCTGCCCAAGTCCGAGGGCTACTACAGCGTGGACTCCGGCCAGCCGTCCCCCGATCAGTCAGGACTTGACATGACTGGGATCAAGCAGATAAAGCAAGAACCCATCTATGACCTCACATCCGTTCCCAACCTGTTTACCTATAGCTCTTTCAACAACGGGCAGTTAGCGCCAGGGATAACAATGAGCGAAATCGGTAAGTGGACATCTTCCAGCGCGTTTTGGGAAATTCTGCTTTGAAGTGGCCTTGGTGCTATTTAGTAAGATCATTTTCTTAGGTCTAAGGTGAATCACTTGCTTTCATGACTTCTAACGAGAAAACGGATTGATTTTAAAATATAGTCTAATAACTGTCATTGTTCCCAAGGCCCATAAAAGTTTATTTCAAGCAAAGGAAGAAAGAAGGAATTATAAATAGATGCTATCTGTAAAGAACAGATGCTATCTGTTGGATCTGGGTTCATCACTGAAGGAAAAAATGTTATTGGTATAAACAAAATTTCAGCAAGTGTTCAAAGTGATGCTATTAAAAGTGAAATAGCTAAGGGATATGGAAGCAGTATGCAGAAGAAAGTGAATGAACAGGGCTCCAACTCGCTAAGATAACTGGGGACAAATGTCAGTTTCCTTCTGTGTAGAGGTGGAAGGATAGACCAGAAGACCTCTAAGGCTCTTGTAAATCTCAATTCAAGAATTTTACATTGGAATAAAGTCCGAATTACTGGCACTAGAAAGAGTATAGTCCACCTTGGATCTGGAATGTAAAGAGGATGTGAAAAACTTGGTGGAATCCAAATAAAGTCTAGAGTTCAGTGTAAAAAAAAAAAAAAAAAAAAAGACTGTAGTTACAGAAGAGCAACAAATAAGCCCCACTGGGGCAAGCCCCAGGCACAGCTGCCTGAGCAACGCTACCCTCTTGCTTCGGCAGCGTCCTTGCTAAGGAGCGGTGTTCAAGACTGCATCTGCCTAGGTTCTCTGTCTTCTCTCCTCACAACTCTTTTACCCTATTAAGCTTAGGAGTCTGTTAACTGTCTGATCGGTTGATTTTATTCAGTAATTGCCATGAAAATATGGATATAGGTTTAACACATTACCCTCCTGGGTAACAGAGCTGCCTGTTAACCGTGTCCCGGAGGACCTCACAGGCAGTGGCTGTAGCAGGCTTCTTTGCAGTATTCCATGCGCAGGGGAAAGCAGCGTGGAGCTCAGAAGTCTGAGGCCTCCTCAGATCTCTCCCTAAGAGGTAGCAGAAAAGAGCGGTTAAGAACCAGGCCACTTGCAGACTTCCCTGGTGATCCAGTCATTAAGACCCTGCTCTTCCACTGCAGGGGAACTTCCACTGCAGGTTCAATCCCTGACTGGGGAACTACGATCGCACTGACATGGTCAAAAAAAAAAACAAAAACAAGGACCAAAAAAAAAAGATTCTAGGCCACTTGAATTCAAATCCTGGATCTGTGGCCTATTCTCTGAGCTGGAAAGCAAATTTCTCAATCCCAGTTTGCTTATTCTATTTGTTTCGCAAAAAGTACTAGCTCATAGCTCTCACCGTTGTTGTAAGAATTCAACGAGTTCATACATGTAAAATAGAGCCACGAAAAAAAATAATAATAATAAAATAGAGCCACATTTGGAACTCGGTAAGCACTCAGCAGCTCTGAGCTGTTTTCACTTATCCACCACGTGTTCAGTCACCTTCTCTGTCTAAACAGTGAGTAGGAGCCCAAAGCCTACGAGTGTTTTAAATAAAGTGGATGTGAACACATAACGAAGGACATGCCATATGTATCTTGGCTACTTCTACCATCTGGCTGAGGAAGAAGTGATGTGACACAGTTACAAAACCTGAAACGTTATTTCTCTCTCTCAGCAATTCAGCCTATGGCAGTGAGCAAAGAAGTGGTTGACAAAGCCCTTGTAACAACATCCACAGCTGAGGGACGTAGAAAACTGCCCATCAGCGTTGATAACAAAATATTCATTAGATTTCTCTCCTTAAGCAGGGACCATGTCACAGGCACTTCACACACTTAATTTTCACAAGCATCTTTTAAGTAAAACTATTATTCCCATTTTACTGATGAGGAAACAGAGACTCAGAGATGTCTCATGACCTGCCCATATCCTTTGACTACTAAAGGATAGAGCCACCTTCCATCCCAGGCTATCTGACTCTGGAGTTCTTGTGCTTATCCTTTATCCCACTATTTGCTCTGAGCTTAATATCCACAGACTGCACTGTCAGTCAATAGAGGACAGTCTGTTTAAGTAGAGTCACTCAGTCTTTCCAAGAGAACATGTTAAAAGGGAAAGGAACTAGGCACCATAATTTGCTTTTATCCTACTTAGTATCTGAGTGCCTGAGTTTGCTACTGATTCGGAACACATGTTTAAAACATACGGAAGCAGAAACAATTGTTGGGCAGTCTTCTGTTCCATACAGAAAAAGGAAAGACTTCTAAGAATTCAAAAATCTTCGTGATTTAATATCTAAATCACAGTTTCTTTGCGATTTAGAATCAGTAGGAGGTATTATAGAAAGAGAACTGCAGCCAAAAACATGAACTTCAGGTAACTCTACCCAGGTCATTTTCCTTCTGGCCTGAACTAGAGAATCTCCAAATCCATCCAGATTTTCTACACAGACACTGACCCCAAAATAAACTAGCATTTATTTTTTCTTATTTCAAAATACTATTAGTCTCTAGAGATCTCTAGATCTGCTGTAAATTTTGGAGGTTTCTTCCATCAGACTTTTAGGGATGCAATTAGATTGTCCTCCGAGAGCTCTCAAATTTAGCTGGCTCTTAAGCCTAAGTATTGCGTTGGTTCCCATTTCGTTAAAACGGCACCGCCATCTGGTGGACACAAACTCCTCCGCGCGTCGGATGGAGATACCTACCGGAGCCGCAACAAGGTGATGCGCAGGGCTTTCCTGCATCACCTAAAAGACTTCCATTCATTTCACTTGAGCACCATAACCCTCTCTGTGGGCAGGAGGGCCCCAGTGATGCACAGAGTTAAGAACTTTGGTTCTGCAGTCGGACAGCCTGAGTTCAAAACCTGGCTGTGGCTTTCCCTTCAGTCAGTTTACCTAAACTGAGTCTCAGTTGCAAACCTGAGACAAGAATAACCCCAACCTGTGCATGTGGATTAAATTAGTTAATATTTGAAAATGCTTAGAACAGTATCTGTCCTGCATAAGCCTTATCATCATCATTGTTATTATCAATATAATTTATATCATAAAGTTATTCATCTCCTTATTACCTAATAACATTCCTAGTTGTTACAAGTTATTTAATTACCTTTTATTGAGCACCTACATGGTGCCAAGATATATTTAATGCTTATAACAACCCTCTTATGCTTGTTATATAAGTATTTGTACATCCATTTTGCAAGTGAAAACATTGAGTCTCAAAAGTTAGAAAACTTGTTAAAAGCAGAGTGAGCCAGTGAACCCAGGTCAGAGTAACAGCAAAGCCGTCTCTTAATGGTGTTTCTTCCCATCAGACAAAGGTAGCCCCTCACTAGCTAAGAAAAGGGCAAAGGAAGCTGCAAATTAGTAATTAGGCATCAGGTTTACCTGGTTTTAGCAGGAATTTTATCTCAAGCTGGCATGGTGGATGTGTTTATCTTTACAAATGAGATTTTGCAGTGGTTGGTGGCAGGGAGGGGGAGCTTTCTAGAGGCAGGCTGGCAAACAAGCCGAGAAAGAAAGTGGAAGGTTGTGCCTTAGCTCCCTCACCACAGCCCTCAGATGCGGTGAAAGATTCTGCAGGACTAATAAAAGCTCATTTAGGCTCAAAGATGGTTGACAGTGTATGAGATACCAGTTCAGTTCAGTTCAGTCGCTCAGTCGTGCCCGACTCTCTGCGACCCCACGAATCACAGCACGCCAGGCCTCCCTGTCCATCACCAACTCCCGGAGTTTACTCAAACTCATGTCCATCAAGTCGGTGATGCCATCCAGCCATCTCATCCTCTGTCGTCCCCTTCTCCTCCTGCCCCCAATCCCTCCCAGCATCAGGGTCTTTTTCAATGAGTCAACTCTTCGCATCAGGTGGCCAAAGTACTGGAGTTTCAGCTTCAGCATCAGTCCTTCCAGTGAACACCCAGGACTGAGCTCATTTAGGATGGACCGGTTGGATCTTCTTGCAGTCCAAGGGACTGTCAAACAAGACAACTCACACAGCCAATCAATGTGCTTTTAAAAACGGGGGTGGAGGGGGGGGCGGGAATCCATCAAATTAACTTCGATGCTAATGGTATAGACTGCCTTTTAGATATATCATCTGTGTTTGCTGTTCAGTAATTTTCTCTCCAGATAGACAATGAAATGTGAATTCATTGATCCCTCCTATATAATCTTAACTGTAGATTTATTTTCCTATTCCTTTTGTGTTCTGTTTATGAAACCTGAAATTTTAAACATCAGAAAATAGAAATAAACCTCTTTTTAGCAAATTCTTCTATTGAGAAGCTGAGTATTAATAGAGAAGTTTACAAAAAGGGATTGGCCTGAAGGTGATCTAATCTCTGTGATGTACTACTTTTTTTTTAATCAAAGCTAAATAGACACATGGAAGATATTTCTAGTGTTGTTTTATTGGGGAAAATTCTATAAAACTTGATCGTGTTTCAGTTGTTCTTTACTAAGAATACCAAGCAAGTGCTATAGTCTAAGGCAGCATTTTCAATGGCATAGGCTTTTTGAGGTAAATATTTTACAACTGCTTAAATCTATTATGCATATTCAACTGCTCATTGAGAAATGGTACAGAGAATAGAGTTTAACTCCAGCTATGCATTTTCTATGCCTTCTAGTGGCACCTGTATCAAACACACATAGGCATTCAATTTAGGAGCAAGTGCCTAATACGTCGTTAAAAATGAATAAAAGTAGACTAAACCAGTGAGGAAAACCATTCAAGCAGGTTAGGGAAATGAAAATCCAGTGTCTTTAGTTCTTCTTTTTTTGCCTTGATGGAAGACATCTTGTGAACTTCCATTGTTATCTGACACTCCTATCGCCCTCACTCGAACACATGTCCTACGCAGGCAGTTTAGGAAGTCCTAACTCCACATGCTAGCCATGTGAACTTGTTCAAAACTAGTTCAGTTCCCTCGAGCTCAGTCTCTTCATCTGAAAAATAAGGCCGATGGACTAAATGATTTTACAGGATTGTGGTTCTCCCACCTCCTGGTGGACGCTCTGGGCCTATGCACAATATCCTCTTTGTTACAGTCACTTCCCAAAGAGAAGGGTACAATAGTGGAGAGAAAAGGACTTACAGGCAACTAAGCAATCCTGGGACCTGGGTTCGATGCCTGGGTCGGGAAGATCCCCTGAAGAAGGAAATGGCAACCCACTCCAGTATTCTTGCCTGGAGAATCCCATGGACGGAGGAGCCTGGTAGGCTACAGTCCACTGGATTACAAGGAGTTGGACACGACTGAGCGACTTAACTTTCACTTAACTTTCAAGCAATCCTGAATGATGCTGAAATAACTGTCTGTGGTGGGAGTTTCTGCGGAAAATTTCCATGGGTGAAATGGTCCTGTCAACTCTACAGTTAATAACCACAGTCACATCAGAAGTGTGCGCCAGCTCTTCTCTTCACCCATGCTCTTGGAAAAGAAAATCAACATCAAGGACAACCAAGAGCTACCCAAGGAGAGGGTGGTGACCAATCCCAAACCATCCCAAGTTTATGCACAATCAAAGTAAAGAGTAAGCTTTTGTATGAGTACAGCTTCAGGGTCAACCCACCCATCCTCCCTGGCCCATTTCAACCTGATCACCTCCCTGACTCCCCCTTGAAAGAAAAAGGGGGACAAAAGATTAAGATAAGTTCTTACTTGAGCCCCAGGCCTACCCAGGGGACCTTGGTTACTTGAGAGGGATTTACTTGACACCTCTGAGTAGCGAACTATCCATGCACTACATCCCAAGAGGCTGCTTGTTTCCAGAATCCCGTCTTCTATCTCAAAAAGAAAAAAAAAAAAAGAAATTGCATGAGTGTGAGGGCTGAGCTATGCGACTCAATTTGTCACATTTCTGGGATCTCTACCATGGCCACAACTATATTAACTAGTCAATGGTCATGATTATTTTAGAGCATCCCAGGACAAAGGACACTGTAATTCTTCCCTGTGCGCATGCTCTGTCGCTTCAGTTGTGTCTGACTCTGCGACCTCATGGACTATAGCCCGCATGGCTCCTCTGCCCACGGGATTATCCCAGCAAGAACACTGGAATGGGTTGCCATTTCCTCCTCCTGCATTGGCAGGTGGATTGTTTTTACCACTGAACCACCTGGGAAGCCCGTAGTTCTTTCCTAGGTTTTTATTCAAATCCTTCTTTCTAGATATCCTTAAATAATCTGAAAAAAATCTCCAAGGTCACCTAGTATTGTGTTGTAGTCACTCACCTATCATGCTCAGTGCAATGAGTCATATATATATATGAATATATATGTATATATATGAATATATATTCATTCATATATAAATGATCTACCTCATAAGCAATACATACCTATATGCTTAATTGAAGTACTTATAAACCTGTGTATCTACTTATATCACACGTATGCACATTAGCCACGACATGCTCACGCCTCTGTCAGTACGGCTTTCCTTGCACGCTAGCATTCACTACATTAGGTAAATCACCTTTTCTGTTTTGAGTTGAAATTGTGTAAAACTGACCTTCCTCAGTAGACTTCTCCTGGAGATACTAGTTTGGAATTAATTTTTGACTCAGGACTTCCTGAGAAGACTTTAAAATCCACCAATCAAAAAAAAAAAAAGTGCTATTGGGAGGCTATGGGAAAACCAATTCCATTTTCTACACTCAATTTCAAAAGCCATAATAGACATAAAATATTCTGCAATAAGGAAGAGGAAAGGAGATTTCATGAGGTTCTGCCTCCGACTTATTGAAGGATAGAGTGTTTATGCTTATAAGACAGCCTCTGAAACAGCCCCACTGTTGACTAGTACTTCCAGCATTGCAAGCTTGACACTGACTCTCAGAAATAGCTCTGAATCTCTTTTCCACTGATTGGGGTGAATAGGTCCTGCTTTGGCCACATTTTCAAACACCTACTTTGGGAAGAACTGGCAAGGGTTAAAATACCGCATAAGCTATGGAACACAGAAATGTCAATTGATGGTTAGGTTGTTGGAGCCTGATACACTTTGATTTTCATTACCATAGTACACAACCAACTTAACAGGCTCTCTCCCAACCAGTACAGGATTTATTTCTGTGGTGTTTACAAATGTGGGGAAGCCTGTTGAAAATGTTTCTAGCTGGAAAGACTTTTATTTTAGATGTAAGCTATAGATAAGGATATGTGACAATATACCCTCACTACTGAGAAAAAGAAATTTACTTTTTAAATCTGAGCCCTGTTTATGCAGACTATTGTGGAACTGCTATTTGGTTTTCAGACACGTTTGTTCTAGGAACATTTGGTGCCAGACTATTTAGAAAATACTTACTTCAAAACATTAGTCAATGAATGAAATGTATTATTTAAGCAATCAAGTGACTTTTAAAATTTTAGATTAAATGTTTGAAAATGTAATCATTGCCTCCAAAGATGTCTTCTGATTTAGTTATTCCTAAAGGTCAGAATTATATTGACTACATTTCCAAAAGGGGGATAAGGTTGGGGAGGGATTGCTTCTGTTTAAATTAACGGTCAATCCATATGTCAGCAAAATCCAAATAGTAGAAGTCAATCCTAATGATGGCCCTGGGGAATTTTCATAATTGGGTTTCCATCATCTGTGACCTGCTGAGTGTCCTTTGGGTGATGTGGAGAGGGAGGTGCACTTTCTAAAAGAGAGTGGTAAAGATGTTCATGGGCTCAAGATTATGTTGTTTTTGCTTGTTCTAAGTCTCTTCAAATGCTTTTAAGACTGTGAGCCGTACTCTTATCTTCCGTAACTCTGCAGAACTTCCCTTCACCAGTCAAAACAAAGAAAAATTCCTATTTAACCCCTCAGACTCAAGTCTCTATGCTTTTACACAGCCCTTAGAAAATATCACTGCTGCCAAAACTTTCTGTGGATGGAAAATCAAGCCCAAAGAAACTAAGACCTTAGACTGTTAAGTGACTTCCCAGAGGGCATGAAGTAAAAGCCTAGAGGAGTTCACGTTGGCTTCCTCCGTCTTAACAAGACACTTTCTTAGAACGCCCCATTTCTCGGGCATTGAATCGATCTTTTCTGATTATTCTGTGAACAAGGTCTTTTACATGAAACTTAACTTTGAATGATAATGTTTTTTTATAATAAGTTCTTCCTTAATTTTTTAAGCTAGTTTGAAGAAAGGGAACTGTAATTTCTCTAAAACTAGACATGCCCTATTGCAATGAAACAAAACACTTGTGTTCCAAAACAGCTTTCCATTATTAAATTATTAAGAAGTCACCCTTTTAGATAGTTGATTTGTTTCGCTGCTTATGGTCTTTTTTCCCTTTGGATATACTCTGTTTAAATATAAATGCCATATGGATTCCTTCAGTTTTTCTTTCTGCTTTAGTTTCTGTTTTCTTAATTTTAAAATGCTCTCACAACTTCCTGAAATCTGATAAAATTTTAGCCATTTTATTTATTAATCTGTTTATGCAGTCTTTGCCCAGGTATTATTACTTGTAGTATTAATCCAATTTTTTCCACTATTTTTCTCTATGTTCATGTTTTATTGAATTGTGTCTTATCACATTTTCATCATTTTTATAGGTAATAACATAATCTTTTATTTTCTTAATATTTCTTTCTAAAGAACTTTAAGAGCATTTTGCTTAAGACCTACATGAAGTAAAAATCAGTTATGCCATTCTCTGATATAATAATTGGCCGTAGAATTTGCTTGAAAAGGAGACCAGAAGCTTCCCTAATTCACTGGTAAGAGAATAATGAGTGACTGGACCTTGAAACCGAACCAACAAATGAGTTATGGGTTGTTTATGGCCCCAAATTCTTCTTTAAAAACTTTAAAGAACTTGAAATCTGTGCTGAAAATCTTTCCTTCCTCCTATTGCGGTTATGGATCACTACTAGATGGCTGTTTTAAGCTTTAATATTGATGTTTCTGTGCTGGTAGCACATTTCTACTTATGCCCCCAAAATAATCATCTCTAAATAGAGATTAGAAAAATCTGAAAGGCCTTAAAAGTAACATTGTCCTCTCTGACACTGTCGTCTGTTATACCCTAACCAGTAGACTTGTTCTACTTAATGACAGAAAGCTTATAAAACTGGGAGTCTATTGTCAAAAAGACAAAATGCACACTTGGTTAAATGTTCCACCTTTAAACCAATTGTTCTAATATATTAGAGTTACTGCCTCAGAGTGTGCGTTCTGAGGAGTCTTGATATTCTGAAAATCTAATGCAGGCACTTAAAACTTGCCTTGAGCAAGTCCGTAGAGATATCCTGGCATTAATTCAAAGCGAATCCCCTAAGAATTCCACTTCCACACTAGTAGTATAAACTAAACAGGGAATTGAGCAGTTCTCTAGATCCTTAAGGCAAGTGATAAATTAAAAATTCATTAATCATTTCGATTGAGGCTGATATATAGTATTTTAAGAAGAATACTTCCTAGGTTTTTTTTTGTTTAATTCCTTATGGAGAAAAATGAATAGGGGCTATAGTTCACAAAGAAGAAACCATCCTTTCTCATGAGGAAAAAAAAAGGAGGAAGAGAAAGAATTAGGAAGTTCAGATGCAACTCCCTCAATTACTATATATAGCTTTGAGCCTCAGCTTTGTCGCCTTGATACAGTTGGGCCACGGGTGCTCTTGGTAATAACACTGAAAGCAGCAGTTTTTAAAGATATACTCAACTTTCCCCGCTCCCAGGATGTGGGATTCTAATGAAACCACCCGTGCAATCCGTGTCTGAGACACTATAGCCTTTGGAGCACACCATTTGCTGAAATGTCTAGTGAGAGCTAAAATAAGCCCCTTTGGTGGAAAAAACCCGCTGAGTGGTTGAAATCAGAGATGCAGAAGGTCACTTGCTATTTTAGTAGCTGCAAGCTGGTCCTCATTCTATAATATTGCAGTTATAAACAAGAAATTGTCACCTTACTTGTCAGTTTACTTACTTCTCATCAAAATAAGCAGATGTAGCCTTTTTTCTACATAGTACTAGGTAATTTAAATGACTTCTTTCCAAACTTTGCTTTACTATATGGATTAATACATAATAAAAGTTATTTTTCATGTGTTTCTTTAAATATTACTTCAAAATATTTTTTTATACTGTCTGATATGATTAACCTTTTAAATCTATTGACCTGTGTGTCTCATGTCCATCTCAACCATTTGTAAATACCTTAAGGAGGGACTTTTTTCATACTTCTTTGATTTATTTCACAGATCACCATGAAGATTGATGAGGATTGGGGTAGGGGAGGGAAACTTTACAATTTCAGAGAGAGAGAGGTAACCCAACTAACTTCTGGAATTATTTAGATACAGTCCTTTTGGAAATAAAGGAAGGAAGTTAGTTCCAGACCCAATGTTCTACAAATCTTGCACACCCTATTGAGAATTACCATCAATTTTATTCCAGTTTTCTCCTCAAAAATTTACTTTATCTCTTCTTTTTGCTCATAAGTGGATCTAAGATTACTTCTAAAGCTTCCAGGGAAGTGTAGCAATATTAACAGTATTTTTCATCAAAAAATTATAAAGTTCATTTGCCTGCATTAGTTATTTCTTAAATCTCTTTATTGAGGTAATAATTGTACATACAAAAAATCTGTTCATATTTAATGTATACAACTTAATGAGTTTGGAGGTAAATGTACACCCATGAAACTATTACCACAATCTATGCCATAAACATATCTCTATATCCATAATTTTAAAGCTTTATAGGATTATTCTTGTATCTTGTAAAGTTACTTAACACATGAAGTTACAAATTCTATTAATTGGTTTTAAGTCTTGGGTTCTAATAAGCCTTCCTTCAAGGAAAGTGTAACAGTAAAAGTCTAAAAATAAAAGAGGAATTTTATGAGGAAAAAAAAGAGATGAAAGTGAGAGCAAGATTTTTTTTTTAATTAGCAAATAAAAATGAGAAGAGTGGACTTACTATTAATTTGTAATTATACACCCGGTTTTCCCTTGCCAGCATCAATATTTACTTTTCTCCTCATCATGATTGAAAAGGAATGACTTGGGCTAAACATGTGAAATTGTTTTTCTCATTCCTTGATATCATTTTATTAACTATCAAAGCAGCCCACGTACTCTTAGTGAAATGGACAAACCTGTGTCTCACTGACATAAACCGAATATTAACTACTGAGAAGATGGGGTCGCATTTTCAGATCCACTTAAGAAATCTCTAGCCTCATCCCTGGTCTGAGGGAGAGGATAGTCCATGCGCATCATCTCTGAAGGTGGTAGAATTTCCTATTAGTCAGTCAAGTGGGGCCATACATCTGTGGACCCAATATCCCAGCACAGTGTGAGCCGACTCCTTCCTCAGCACGTGCGGTCTGCAACCCAAGCTTGTTAAAGGATCCGACCAAACCTGGGCTTTGAGAAGCAACTGCAATCCAAGTCAGGGAAATGGATGAAGGATGTGTGATTGCCCAGAAAGATTCCACATCCCCTGCTCTTTTACCTCGATCTCTTTGTCTGGACTTTCTCATGTGGTTGGTCCCTTGAGATCATCACGTTTACTCTTACCTTTTCTGTTTTTCCAGGCAAGGACTCTTGAAAGTTCCTTTGGCGCCCAGCAGGAACTTTGCATACTGTATTCATTGTCTCTCCCTTTGTCCCCTCTTTTTAAATCCTTCTCCCCGTTTCACAGCTGCAGACTCAGTCCAAACAAACCATCTCCTCTGATGGTCATGCAGCTTTCTAATGGACAGAACGAGTCTTCTGGCCTTGCTCCCTAGGCACCCAGTCTTGCTTTACTGTGGTTTATACAGTGTGTGGTTTATACAGACCGCACCCAGCCCCTGCTGAGCCTTGAGAGGGTCAATCTGGCTTTTGCACAGGGCTCACCTTTGATCTGCGGACCTGAGGAAGGAAGTGGAGAAGGACCGCTCCTGCTACTGCTGCTACTGTCTTGGCCTTTATTGATACAGGTCTTATGTCAGAAAGAGATCTGCCTTGTATGTCTCACCATGAGGGTATACAACTGCTCATGTTTACTGTTTGACTTCAAAGCTGTCGTGAGTGCTAATGCTTTAAGATCATCAAACAAAGGGTCAGTCTTAGCTTACTAACATCCTTTGTCAAATAAAGCAGAAAATGGGGGGATGAATGGCTAGATGGATATTTTCAACATTATCTTTACTAACTAAACATTGGCTGAGTACCTACTGTAAAGTTCTCTCATGCACACACACACACACACACACACACACACACACACACTCCCCTCGCTGATCCAATGCATCCTTCTTCAGAACTGTCCTAAATCTAGCCTCCGCTCTGTCTCTGGCATTCTCACCTCGTCCAGAAATCCCTCACGTTGCCTGTATTTTTCACCACAGCCTGATTAATCTCACTTACTCCTTCATGCCATCTCATCTTCTCTGCTGTGGCCAGGATAACCATTCTAAAACAGAAGACCGACCATGTCACTCTCCTGCCTCACAGCTGCCGCTAGCTCTGACTTGCTACAAGATAAAATTCGAACTCCTTGGCCTGGCTTACTCAGCTGCTCCGTCTTCAGTCACAGTGTCCACCCTACTTTCTTTTTTCCTTCTTTTCATCTCTTCCATGCACTTTACGTTGCCAACAATATAGACATTTTGCTGGGAAAGACAGAGCTGATTTCAAAACACCGTTTGTTAGCTTTGTGAAAATGGGTCTAAAGTCACTCACTCTTTCTGAACCTCACTTTTTTCCTCAGTCAAAGGGAAATTGTTTGTAAAAGGTAAAGATTGTAAAGATGTAAAGTATAATGTCAGCAGTTATCCAGCTCAGAGCTAGTTTCCGTCTGTGCCTTTCCGTCATCCCCTCTACCTAAGGTCTATCTCTCTCTTTATGTGACAAACTCCTGTTCAGACTCAGGTCAACAGGCATCTTCTCTATGGATGTTTTTCTGCCTTCCCCAGACTGAGTTAGACACTTTCTGCTTTGGGCTCCCACAATAACTTGTGGTATTTGTTATATCACGATATGGCAAAATATTATTATAAGATCCTTTTCAAAAAAAGAATGTCTTTTTTTAAACTCTGTATCTTAGCTAGGCATTCTCAAAAAACATGTGTGAACATGTGAATGAATATATGAAAGCATTATGTTGGGTTCTGCAGTCAGTTCTTGAAGAATTCATCATCTTGAAGGGTGAAGAAACATCCACTCAAATAAGCATAATGTGAGCCTGACTGGAGGTAAGGCCTGGTTGAGTGAAAATTAAGTGTAATGGCAGTTGGCCATTCTACCTGAGAACAAAAGCCATTCCTATTTGAGCTGAGTCCTAAAGCATCCATGTGGAGTTAACTTTCCATTTTGCTTAATCTGACCATTCATTTATTATGTTCGCTTCTCTCATACCCCATAGAACCCTAAATTTTGGTGGCAGAGAGCTAGAGAATTCTTAAACTTTGGTCAGCAGTTCTCAGGAAATGTTGTAAAAGAACAGATAAAAAGTTTTTCATAGTGCAATTTTGAGTGCAATTGTAATTTTGCTTATAAACCCTGAAGCCTGTAAATTACTGACAAATCGTATATCTTTGAAAATGAAAACAGACTACACTGAGAAGATAAAGGTTTGAAAACTATAGAGCCATAAAAATCTATGTTTTCATTATATACCTACTGAGGAATAGATATGTTTTTTTAAGAGTCTTAGTAATTAGACTGCCCAAGTGAAATTGAAAAATGATGAAGCATGACATACCAATCTATTTTAATATGATGTATAGAATATTTCCTGCCCTGTTTTACAACATAGGAGGATGTTCAATAAAATTTTGAATATAGGATTTTTTAAAAGAAAGGATCTTTATAATATGATAAGCAATGAAAGTCTAGAAATGCTCAATGTTGAATCCAATAGAGCATAACAATAATCATAAGTTAGAATTTTGTAGCATCTTCTATATCTATCAGCTTATGGTTCTGATTGAACAACTCTAATAAATATTGAAATATCTTCCTTCGTAGCACTGATTCCAAAATTAAATATCTCTGTTTTGTCTCCATTGTGTGGTCAGATTGCTTCCCTGATGAAAAACTATGTAGAATGTCCCAACAATGACAATTGTGGCTACCGTTTATTCAGTGTATATAATGTGCCAGGCAATGGCTATATGAGATTTTTTACTTGGAAGGTTCATTAGAAACTTAAGCTTACATTTTTAATTCTCTACATTACTAAAACTCAATTTATTTCATGCCATATAAATAAGAAACTTAGCAAGGTAAGAAAAAAAAAAGGTACCTAAGTACTGCTTTGAGAATTCTCCTGCAGAACGAATGAAATATAGCTACTTAGAAAGACAGAAATTGCATTTAAAATGGCACAACCTGTAACACAGGAGAAACTCCACTTCTCTATGAGCCAAGAACAGTTACTAGGAAGAAAATATGGTCATCTTCATTTTACTCACATCCCACTTACAGAATTCCTAAGAACTTTGGTTTCCCAAGGGTTTCGCTGGTGGCTCAGATGGTAAAGAATCCACCTGCAAGGCAGGAGACCCGGGTTTGATCCCTGGGTCAGGAAGACCTCCTGGAGAAGGAAATGGCTATCCATTCCTGTATTATTGCCTGGAGAATTCCAAGGACAGAGGAACCTGATGGGCTACAATCCATGGGGTCGCAAAGAGTCAGACAGAACTGAGCGACTAACATACTTTGGTTTCTCAGATGTCACCTTTATGTGTTCAAATAGCAGAAGGGATCATGGGGGGACCTTCTTCCAGCTCTATCCAACTTCGGGAACTCACGGCAGGTTGTTAAACAGAACTCTTGTGTCTGGTGCTATGACTCAACTTTCATACCTTGAAACTCAAAATGATCAATATTTAAGATACAATGCCATATATAACTCATTTGGACTAAGTGCCCCACCAAGCTTGATTGTGTTTATTTCTACTTTTTAATGAATTAAACTATTTTCTCTTTTTTAACTTTTTCAGAGAAAAACTTTATCTTCTGAAAAATTTGAAAGAATATAAAGACACTAATGACCTAACTTCAAAATTATCACCTCATGAGTCAATATTATTTCATATCCCTCTCCTATTATTTATGGAAGATATCTACATGGTTCCAAAGTCAAATCTACAAAATTAATACTATTGGAGAAGTCTGACCTCTATCCCTGCCCACTTCCCATTTTCTTCTCTTTCCTCTATAGAAAACTATTTTTTTAAGATTATTGTTAAATCCTCCCTTTTTAAAATATAAGCAAAACATTTATAGTTCAACTTCTCCTTTCTGAGATAAACACTGGTGATCTAGTGATTTTCAAAATATTTTAAAGTATTTGGAGCTTAAACCGACTGCTACAGTATAACAAATGTTACAAGGCTAGCAGACTTTCAGGCCAAAAAGCAAGAAACGTAATTTGTATCTATTTCAAAAATAAATATTTATTTGAACACTTTATAACTTTAAGACACCAATTTTGTGACCAAAAAGAGGAAGAGAAGGCAGTTAATTTTTATTAAAATCTGATATTTGGGGGAGAAAGCAATAAAGAGTTTGTCTGGAGATGTGTAAATAGATAATAGTGTTAAAGATATGCTCATACAAGTGGAGTATCTTCAAAATGCATTCCTTCAGGAAACATTAAGAGCAAGTCCTTCAGCAGAGTGGGATTTTATTCACAAACCCACAAAGTGGTCTTCTTTCTCATAGATCGAATTGCACAGAACATCATTAAGTCCCATTTGGAGACATGTCAGTACACCATGGAGGAGCTACACCAGCTGGCCTGGCAGACCCACACCTATGAAGAAATCAAAGCGTATCAAAGCAAGGTATTCTGGGAAGCGAAAGGGTTTTCTGCGATTTCTCTATTTCTGACTTTTTCAGCCTCAGCCCTGTTGACATTTCAGACTGGACAACTCTTTGCTGTAAGGACTGTCCTGCACGTTGTAGGATGTTAAACATCATCTTTGGTCCCTACATATTAGATGTCAGTAGCATGCCCTCCCACGTAGTTGCGACAACCAGAATGTGTCCAGATATCACCACATCTGGAGGCAAAACTGCTCTGATTGAAAACCAGCGCCCCACTCACGTGACGGAGGAGGCTGGGCCCACACCGGGTGATGTTAGGACCTCTCTTGGTGGCTTCTTTGGTCCAGGCAAGGAACGAGAGCAGTTGAAAATCACAGCAGTAATATCTGCAAACTTACTCTAGAAAAATATTAAACAATGTATTCTAAATGTTTTCTTGCCCTACCTGTGAAAACATGACCAGAGGAAAAAGGGAGAACTCATCCCACATTATACCTGTTGTTTTTATTGTAATTATTATTTTGATTATTTTGTGTCCATTAGAGAAGGTTTTAAGAGAAGGAATTTGTTGTTGTTGTTTTGACTCACATTATTTACAAGACTGAGATCCACAATCACAAAATCTACCAGAAAATTAACTTTTAATAAAATTTACAAATGTGTCTATATCTAAATATATGACTATAACATACTGATTTTTCTCCAGTGGAACAATTAAATGTTACCACTTTTATATGAATAAGGAGACAAAGCATAGGTATTATTACAGTCAATAAAAAATCAGAATAACATACTTGGATTTCCAAAGAAAATAACCCAAGGATCAAAATACATTTCTGGATTCTGTTGTACTTAAGAGAGTGATGTGATCTGATGTCTTTTCCACTGAAATTCTTTTTGTACCAAAAAGCAGTCTCCATAAGTTCTGGGGAAAGAACACAACATAAAAATATTGCAAACTTAGTGTCAGTCAGATACACATTGAAAATAATTTTGTGGAAGTCTGTGAATGAAATTGCTACTACTGAGTGTAAGAGTTTGATTTGACAAAACAGACTAAGAGCTTGAGTTTGTTTAGGTGAGGAGAGGAGGAGAAAAAACTATTAAAAAACCTGTAAATATCGATATTTACTATTGCAATATTTCCACTGTTTTAGCTTCAGTACTTTGATAATTGTGGTGTATCAAGGTTCAAATAAACCAAAACAACATCTTAGAAAATATCGCCTCTCTTCTAAAGGGGGGTGAATTCCCACCGTGAACCCCCAAGTGACAGATCAACGCCGGTTAGAGCAAACTTGAGTGTTTCACTGAGTCTCCAAGTTGTTCTTGGCTCCATGTCCATTCCGTGTTTCTCTCTTCAAGTCCAGGGAAGCACTGTGGCAGCAATGTGCCATCCAGATAACTCACGCCATCCAGTATGTGGTAGAGTTTGCAAAGCGAATAACAGGCTTCATGGAACTCTGTCAAAATGATCAAATCCTACTTCTTAAGTCAGGTAAGCGAGAAGATTCATTGCTGGGGGGAAGGGGTTCTATTTTAGACCAGGATGTGGTCCACCCTTAGCTGAGGTTGGTTCTAGAAAATCCTCCATCTGCTATGTAGTCATTTTTACCACCCACACTGTCAGCCAACTCCCAAAGGAAACGCTCAGTAATAAAAATGCCCTGATACTCATTCAGCTCGCCTTTGAAGTCAAATACAATTTTGCTTATTGAAAGTGGAGCTATTAATTGCGGAGGTTGAGATACCCAGCTTGACAGGCAGTGCAAGTAATTAGCGTGTCAAGGTGGCTGAATTGCTGAGCTGGCTCTAAAATGTACTGCTTGCCTTCTGTTGGGGGGCTGGAATCCAGGCTAGCTGAGCTCTGCCTCTGTGGTCATTTCCAATCATTTTAATGAGGATAGCCTGCAGCAAGAATACACTGGGAGAAGCTCACTCTGCTCTAATCTTTCCTCCCTCCTCTCACACAGACTCCCTGACACATGCACAGTCACTTAGGAAGAACCTCAAGAAACTGCACATGGTTCTCTTTGCAGCTGCCATCACCCAAGCAGGAAAACTATTTACTTGTCTTTCTCGGCCCCCTTTGAAAATAGAAAATAAGAACCACTCTGGTGTTTACATAAAGGGCTACAGCAAATAATAATAACATCATTTTATATATGTAATAGCGCACATATACATGTTTATGTTTACCTATGACATCTTTTTTTAATCTCGTGTGCTCAATATGGTTTCCATCTTATAAATGAGGAAGCAAGGATTTGAAGAACTGAAGGACTGTGTTCAATACCACATAGCCAGGACCTGGCAAAGCTGGCTTTTGAACTTGAGTCAGATAAAATAATTATTCTAAGTTGTTGCTGCTTCTTTACCAAATGATTAAAAAGGTGAAAATCTTGACTCAAACATGAACTTGATATATTTGTTGCTAGATTAAAAATCACCCCAAAACTTGGTTCAAACAACAATAATAATTCGTTTTGCTCCCAAAGCTGATTTGAGCAGGGTTCAGGGAGGGATGGCTCGTCTCTGCTTGCTGTGGTGTTCACCAAGGCAGCCACCTGACTGAGGGCAAGAGGCCCCACTTCCACGTTGGCTCATGCACACGGCTGGCTGTTTGTGCCAGCTGATGGCTCAGAGTTCACTCAGGCTTTGGGCTGAAGGGCCTCGTTTCCTATCCATGTGAGCCCCTCCACAGACTGCTTGGACTTTCTCACAGCATGGTTGCTAGGTTTCAAAAGTTAGCATTTCAAGAGAGCAAGACAAAAGTGCATAGCATTTTTCTGACATTCCTTCCAAAGTCTCAGTGTTATTTCCACCTGACTAATAAGTCAAGGCAATGATGAAACCCACCTTGGTTTAAGGGTAGGAGACACGGAATGTAAGGGGTCAAGTAAAGTACCTTCCATATTGGAGATACTGAATAAATGGTTCCTATGATTATTTTAGTCAGAAAAGCATTATGTCCATTAATATTTGTGAATTCCCTATGTGTAAGCCCCTATGCTAAGGTGACATATGAGGGAAAGCAGAGAAATCAGAAGAACAAAGAAATAAGACACCAGATTAAGAAAGGCACCCGGGGTACCTCGGGGTACCACATGGATGTAACCAAATCATCGGTGTGATGTTCTCATGCAAATGTGTGACTTCTCACTGTGGATGTCACCTTCCAACCTATTGTGGGGCAAAAGCCCTTTTCTCCAAAATGTGGAGAAACCATGCAATTGTTCCTCAGGATGTCAGTAAGTGTTCAGAGGAACAAACAGAAGTAGTCAACTAATTCATTTAATAAAGATTTATTAAGCGTCTACTATGTGCCAGGGACTTTTCTAGGTCCTGGAGATATAACAGTGAATAAAATAGGCCACAATCGCCTATGGTTACAGACAAGGGCCCTGCCACTACTGGACTAACAGCAAATTCAGAAACGTCAGGCCTGTCAAGGTTGAACAAACTGCTTCTTGATGGGATTTCAATAAACTTTTGATCTGTGAATGTTGATTGTAACTCCCTGGAGTGGGTAATGCTCAGCATTTTGCCAAAACTTGTTTGACCTCTTTAAGAAACCCTGGTGTCAAAGACATGAATACATAAACGGTGCCTTCAGGAAACATCCTGAAGGTGTCCTTAAGTCATCAGATGCAGAAATATAAACAGACTCTGTTAAAAACTGAAGTAGCGTGCAAGTTTTCCCAATACCAAAACTTCTACAAGAAGTTAACAGACTGAAGTTGCCTGCTATAAAACTTCTTTCTGGGCCAATTATCATCACCTGTAAATTTGAAACTAACTTTAATATTAGTACAAAAATGGGGCAGGGGAGGGCGGAATACATTCTTCCAAAGAGAACATTGTTGCCCTCCATTTTAGTCACCTTTAAATTATGTTTTATCTTTCATTCTTCACATATGCATCAAGAGTTTTATTTCTAACATAGTTCTTTTTTTACTTGTGAAGGAATCTTGAGGTGTTTCTGAATGTGTGTTTCTTTGAGTCTGTGTGTGTTTTAAAGTTTTCTGATGTCTCTTGACCTACATGCAGTAGTAAGGTCTTTATTATTGTGTATATATACATAATTTTTTTTTTTCGCATAGGTTGCTTGGAAGTGGTTTTAGTAAGAATGTGTCGTGCCTTCAACCCATTAAACAACACTGTTCTGTTTGAAGGAAAATATGGAGGAATGCAGATGTTCAAGGCCTTAGGTGAGTTCACCTTCGGTGATGACACATTTTTATTAGCTACCATCAGTTTTATTGGCTACCATCAGTTCCTCCACTTAGATTATAACTGGTAAAAGAAATGTCCTGATTCTCTAAAAATGAGAACTAGTATCTCATTATTCAATAAGGGTTTTACTAGGTGAGCCTCCAACATTTCATCTAACTCCTTTGATTTTACAACTGTGCCTCCAAATATCAAAAGAAGGAAGGAAACATGGACCCTCTTGATACCAGCCACGCTTCATTCAGAAGTCAATGAAAACGGATTCTAAAGAACTGGGATGCACTCTAAGCATTCTTTATAGAATCAGGTTTTCTTTTACTTTCTAGCTTACTGCTTCACAAAGTACATCATGTAGACCACTGGTGGTCCATGGGTGACCTCTTAAGTTTCTTATGCAAGTTTGTAATCATGAACTAAGATGCTTAGAAGAGGAACTCTTCCACTTGTTTTGCACCCAGAGTCATGATTCTCCCTGTTAATTCATGAAGTTCTGAGAGCGCAAACAGTGTGGGGGCCAACTAGCCCTGAATGATCCGCAGACCGTTCTTGTGGGAGAGGGCAGGATAGCATCAGCCTCTGGAAGTGTGTCGTTCACTTCCCGTCATCAGTGTGCGGGGTGGATAAGAATGTTAGCAAAGATGGACTGATGCCAGGAAAGGTTTTAACCATTGACAGTGTCATTTGTTCCATATCCTGCCCGCAGACATCAAAGAAGGCCACTGCCCTTTCACCTTTTGTGCTGTTAGCTGATATGGTAGCCAACAGCAAGTCCACCAGGGCCGGCAGTGTTTCCCTCCTGTAGCTGATACGCATCCATGTCATCTCCAAAGCTAGATTTTCAAGAAAGGAGGAAAGACATTGGCAAGCAACTTGGGTATATTTCCAGCTTCATAAAATAAACATTTACCAAGGATCAGTGTAGGGATGAAGCATTGTTTTGTGAGGCTCCACAATGGCTAAGCACCTTACCTGCAAGTCGTTCATTAGAAGGTAAACAGGAATGAATGTTTGCTCCTCAGTTAAATTTCCAGGAAATTACAGGCGCTTTACTGACAGGCACTTTATCTCCATTCTCTTAGTTTGAGGCCCATGGACATCTTACATCACCAGTGACATCCTATAAGTGCCACTAAAAATGACAGCCCTTGGCCCATTATACATAATATTTTAGGTTTTCTATGAATGCTATCTCTGTACTAAAGGATCCTCAAATCACTAACTTAAAAATTTTCAGTTGGAACTAATTTCAATTTTACAAGATGCGAGTGGGGTTATATAGTCCCAGTTGGATATTTCAATGGGTGCACACTGCTTCTATCTGCCCTTCATTGGTAATTTTGACTTTCGTTACCTGGTCAAGACATTGCCCAATTTTCTCATTCTACAATCATCACTAAATCACTTCTCAGGTTGTCCTGATGGGTCAGCAGGTGAAGAATCCACCTGCAATGCAGGAGACACGGGAGATGGGGGTTTGGTCCCTGGGTTGGGAAGATCCCCTGGAGAAGGGAATGGCTACCCACTTCAGTGTTTTTGCCTGGAGAATCCCATGGATGGAGGAGCCTGGTGGGTTCGTGAGGCCCCAGAGTCAGACACAACTGAGGGACTAAGCATACAGCAGAGCACAGATCACTCCTTCTGGTCAGGAACTTGGAAATATTTTTCCTGTGTGCTTAGTATGCAAGTCCTTGAATAATTTCTTGATTATGGGACTTTTTCTTACTATTACACCATTCTATTCAAGTATTTTCACTTGATTTCCCTTCTTTTATAGGTTCTGATGACTTAGTGAATGAAGCATTTGACTTTGCAAAGAATTTGTGTTCCTTGCAGCTGACTGAGGAAGAGATTGCTTTGTTCTCCTCTGCTGTTCTGATATCTCCAGGTAGGGAGGTCTGAGGTACTTACCATTTAAAAAAAAAAAAAAAACACTGTTTTGCTATCTTTAACATGAATTGCACCTATCCAAGCCAAGGTTCACTGGAGAAACTTTAAAAGAACTATATTTTCTTTAGCAAGCTTGTGATATTTTTGGACAATTCAAAGAAAAGTACCCTCATGTTAATATGAACGATCCATTTGGTCTCAAATGCAAGAGTAGCGTGTGTGGTAAGGTTGACTCCAGATTCAGAAAAGCATCATCATTTCTTAAGGGATAAATGAAGAAAAATAGTGGCCTGAGTTATAACTAAGTTCTCTTTTGATTTTAAGAATAAAGGACACAGAAACAATGTCCAATAAGGTGAGACTTAGAAATATACCTGAATGAACAAGCCAGCATAGGGATTAAAAAAAGTAAAACATATACTTTCTTTTCTTTAAATATCTGTTTCACTGGCCTTTCTATCCAAATTAATGTTAGCGTTCTTCCTTCAGGCAAATGCTGGTGCCTCTTTGTTGTTGTTTAAAGCAATATTAGAAGCTTTAAGGACAGCAGAGGTAAAAACGGCTCCTACTAAAGACTGGAAAAGAAGGACCTCTGATGTGGTCGTAGAGACTCTAGAACAGGTTCTATCACCAAATATCTGGGTGACCTAAAACACTTGGCCCCTCAGAATCTGTTTCCTTACCTGCAAAGAGGGTTGAGTTTCATAACAATAAAGACCCAGTCTAGCTCTGAAATGCAATAAACAGCAGAAAGTTTTCAAAGCAGGTAAGGTGTTACATTGATAGATCAAATAGCACTATAGTCATTGAAATTCTTTTTAAAAGCATGTGCCAGCTTGAACCTGTATAGAATCCTAATAAATGCATGGTTCCTTCCTCAACCAGAATGAAAAGTCAGAGCTGCTCATTCAGTCATCTGTTGGGTTAGATTTGAGGTCAAGGAATAGCAGTGTCATTAACAGTTCTGTATAGAAAGAAAGACACATTCCTGGTCATTTTTATGGTCAAGAGACTCATTCCTTCTACAACCCATTTATCTCTAGAGACTTGCTCTTTTCTCTTTTCTTACACCTAACACATTTTTCAGTGAGGCTGGAAGGAATTAATCTTCCTGGTGATGGGACTTGTTGACATATCACTACTAGCTATGTGTACCCACAATACAGCCTTTACACTTTGTATCTGGTAGACTTTATTCACTTATTTTTAAAATTTTTTAATGACTTTTAAAATTTTGATTCTGTTTTTTTATTACTTTATCAAAAATGGAAGTTAGTTATCAATTGGCATGTTATTACTAACAGCTTCTTTCGTGGCTCTGTCTAAAATAAAGTTGTTCCTCCAAGCTTTTCCCTTTTTTTTTTTTTTTTTAACCCTAGAAGGTTTTCCAGACTTGGCAGCACAAAGATAAATGGAAGAAGTGACAAGAAAGATTTATTTCTGGTAGCAACCAAATGCCAAATAATTTTCCTCCTGCCATTTTCTCATTGCATTTGATTCTTCCCATCGATTATAGTTCAGTAGAAGATTAATTCTAAGCCTGCAAGTCTGTGATGAAGCAGGTGGTTTCACTCTGATTCCTGCTTCCTCAAAGGGAGCAATACAAATTCACTGTCCTCTTAGGTATGTGTGTGGCAAATCAGTAAATTCCCAGCAGCAAATATTTAAGACACAATATATCAAATCTAAACAATCCATGAAGATAATTGCCCCATTTGAAAAGAAAATCTGCTTCTTATGAGTGAAAAATCAGCTGAACTATGAGCTGTTTTCTAGGAAGGATATGCTAAAGCCATCAAATTCCACAGAGCTTGGAAGTGAAGCATGAGGTTTAGCTTATTCTACCCTGTGGGGAATCTTCAGCCCTGGTCACAGACCCACACTCAGAGGCTTCTAGAAGCAACTCCAAGACAGCGTGTTTGCCACCTTGGCATAGTGCATATTCAAAGAGGAAAGACAATATTCCAGCCTGTGCAGGCTCCATCTCATGCCAGACCCACCCTTCCGCCCAGGTTCTTGCCATAATAGTTACTGTCTATTCAGCTCCGGATGGTTTAGGGAAGGGAGAAGCAGGGAAACTTAATGTATTCTGATTGACAATGGTCACTAAAGGTTTTTGTGCTCACTTACGTAAGGGTTCGCTTAACTGTTGGCTAGACTTGTCCCGGCCCTGTCTAGGATTACAGAATCGAGTTTCTCACCTGACCTGAACTGTGTTCAGAAGGATCATGTGAAGTTCTTTTCCATGAGTATTTGTTCAGCATTTGGACACTCTGGGTGTCTCTTCACTGAAGTTTCAACCTAAGGCATTGATGCTGGACTGAATTTTGTCACCATGGTATAAAGCATCTAGGAAGAAAGAAGAACGAAATGAAAGAACAAAGAGAGGGAGGGAGGAAAGAAAAAAGAAAGTAGGAAAGCCTAAAGGAAAAGAGGGATTATCCTAGCCATTACTTAAATATTCAATATAGAAACAGAGGACTCAGGATTAATTTTTATATTGATTCATGTTGATACTATATAAATTATAACAGCTTATATAAAAGAAGGGAGATCCTGAATACCAAAAATGCTCCTTTACAATAGATTTTCTTCACTTCTATAATTCATTTCTTCACAAATCATTAACTTAGACTTTGTTTTTGTTTTTTTTTTTTTTCTTTCTTTTTTTATTTTTTATTTTTATTTTTCAGTGGGTTTTGTCATACATTGATGTGAATCAGCCATAGAGTTACACGAATTCCCCATCCTGGTCTCCCATCCCACCTCCCTCTCCACCCGATTCCTCTTAACTTAGACTTTGAAAGAAAATCTAAGCATATGTCCAGAGAGTGAGTAAGAGATGTAAACTGCAACAGACAGTAAGACACAAGGAGTGTCTTTGAATCACTGTGTCTTTACCTCCACCCTGATTTCCTGTCAGCGTTTTGTACATTATTGTCCTCATGGCATTGCTTATAAGCTATTCATTTTAGAAAAATAATTACATGTCTTCAGAAGCAATTTAGACTAATTTGAGTTAGGTCTAGATCTCAGCACTTACATATGTAGGTGAAATACAACAAAACTTACATTCTGTCCCCTTCCTACCCACCCTTTTCCTTTCTCAGACCGAGCCTGGCTGATAGAACCAAGGAAGGTCCAGAAGCTTCAGGAAAAAATTTATTTTGCACTTCAACATGTGATTCAGAAGAATCACCTGGATGATGAGACCTTGGCGAAGGTAGGTCCTCGGAGCACAGACCCCCTGTCACTGCAGAGGAGGGCTAGTCACGTAAGGCAAGGGACATTTCTCATCAGCAACAAGGTCTGAAGGTTACCAAAGGTGGCATAAACTTCGAGTGTGCATTTTACAAGGGACACTAGGAAACTATAATGAATTGAGAGGACAATAACTTCTTAGTCAAGGATGATATTGATGGGTCTGAACCCCAGATAGAGGAAGACACATTATAGGAACTGAGGGTGCTTATCTAAAGAACAAAAGCAAGGAGACAAGTCTTCAAAAATCACATGTGAAGAAAAAGGAGATTTTGCACCAGTTGGGAGTCTGGTCTGGACAAAAGAATGGTTAGATTTTCATTCAAAATAAGGAAGAACTATAAAATGATGAGAACTGCTGAACAGAGGGTAGACCACTGAGTGGAGTGAGATCCCTGTCATTGGTCAGATTCTTAGAGATACCGCCTTGTCTCCTTGCCGATATGTTGTTAATGACAATCCTACCCAGAGGAGAAGATTAGACTGATGCTTTGTAAATTTTCCTTCAACTCTAATCTCCTCACTTCTAATCTGGGATTCTTTCAAAATGAAGTATCTCAAGGGCAGACTGCATGCACAACGCTTTCCATTTCATTCACAATTCAACTTAATTAAAAATAATGATCCTTTAGAAGAATTCTGGAAGAAGTTATGTACCAACATAAAATGATCATAAGAGGAATAAGGAGTTTTCTAATGATGTCTAGCATTATTTTAGATCCTAAAGTATCTTAAATTTCTTAAGAATTGGAGTTTTTTTAGAGGTTAAGCAACTAAGAAGTAGAGCTTATCCTCAGTTAAAGATGATAGTTAACCGACTCTATATTTTTATCATTAAAACTCTCCCACTCTGCTCTTGAAGTTCTTTATTTTAAAAGGGGGGGAAGGGGGGACTCTGCTAGAGATACGATCAGATTTTACTTTGCACTTACAGAGTACTGCCATAAAAAACCTCCATGAGTTAAATATGCTGCTTCATTATGGTAACATTTTGCTAAAATTAACACATCACTAGGAAGAACATTTCTACACCATACAGTGATAGTTCTCTTTGATGTAACTTGTCACTTACCACGTGGGCAAGGACAAATCCCATGCTCTTTCTCCCAGATAAGAGCAAAACTTCACCATGCTTTCAGATACACTGGGCAGAAATGATGATAATGTGGATATATGCACCTGTCTCTCTAATTGCTGTGTAGCATTTATGCATAAATGCATCTGGTTAGTTAATGTTGGCAGTAAGAATGTTTCCTGCATTTGGATCTCCCAAAGACTTTGGTCCCCATATTTACCACCCTAAAATCCAGAGTTAGACAAAAACTATTCCACTTCAGGGCATCATCGTCTTATCAGAAAACCATGGTTCTTTCATCTGTTAAATGAAGTTTATAATTTCTAACTCCTATAGAGAAGTATAGGTTCATGTGAGATATATACACTGCATCAATTCTAACACACTGTGACATGGTGATTATTACGTCCCCAAGACAGTAACCCGTGTGCTTATACCATTTTCTACTTGGTTGGTATCCTGATGGTGATATGAGGTATTTGGGGGTAGAAAGGAGACAGAAAAATTGAAGATGAAAAATTCAGTTCAGTTCAATTGCTCAGTCGTGTCTGACTCTTTGTGACCCCATGGACTGCAGCATGCCAGGCTTCCCTGTCCATCCCAACTCCCGGAGTCCACCCATCCGCTGAGTCGGTGATGCCATCCAACCATCTCATCCTCTGTCATCCCCTTCTTCTCCTGCCCTCAATCTTTTCCAGCATCAGGGTCTTTTCAAATGAGTCAGCTCTTCGCATCAGGTGGCCAAAGTACTGGAGTTGCAGCTTCAGCATCAGTCCTTCCAATGAACACCCAGGACTGACCTCCTTTAGGATGGACTGGTTGGATCTCCTTTCAGTCCAAGGGACTCTCAAGAATCTTCTCCAACACCACACTTCAAAAGCATCAATTCTTCAGCCCTCAGTTTTCTTTGTAGTCCAACTATCACATCCATACATGACCACTAGAAAAACCATAGCCTTGACTAGATGGACCTTTGTTGGCAAAATAATGTCTCTGCTTTTTAATATGCTATCTAGGTTGGTCATAACTTTCCTTCCAAGGAGTGAACGTCTTTTAATTTCATGTCTGCAGTCACCATCTGCAGTGATTTTGGAGCCTCCAAAAATAAAGTCTGACACTATTTCCACTGTTTCCCCATCTATTTGCCATGAAGTGATGGGACCAGATACCATGATCTTAGTTTTCTGAATGTTGAGTTTTAAGCCAACTTTTTCACTCTCCTCTTTCACTTTCATCAAGAGGCTCTTTAGTTAAAAATATGTAATAGAAAAAAAAATTAAAACACCAAGTAAAGTCAGCTTAACTCTCCTTTTTCCATCTTTAGTGGGAAAGGTATACAATTATTTTATTTTTTAAGTATAATTAACATACAACATTATATTAGGCTTAGGTATATGACATAATGATTCAATATGTGTATATGTTGTGAAGAGTCATGTCCGACTCACAAAGACTCGAACATGACTGAGCAACTGAACTGAACTGATATGCTGTGAAACGAACACCACAGTAAGTCAAGTTATATCCATTCAGTTCTTTTCTTATGGAAAGAGAATGTTGTGAATCTGAGAATCAGAGAAAGTGTTAGAAAGGACAATTTCTTATATAAAATTCACTGGAGTCAAATGACAAAGCATTGCTTCCACTGGTCATGTGTGGATATTGAGTTTCTGTCTGGACCTTTCACTGTAACGGTCATCATTTGATAGGATGTTATGTGAACTAGGGGCTTCCCTGGTGGCTCAGAGGATAAAGAAAACCCAGTGCAGGAAACCCAGGTTCATTCCCTGGATCAGGAAGGTTCCCTGGAGAAAGGAATGGCTACCAACTCCTATATTCCTGCCTGGAGAATTACATGGGCAAAGAACCTGGCGGGCTACAGTCCATGGGATCACAAAGAGCTGACGATGACTGAGCAACTAACACTACGTGAACCAATGTGAAGGGACCATAGATGGAATGAGAATTGGGTTCTCATTTCTCCCTGCTCTGGGCCATATGGTTTTGCATAAGTCACTCCATTTGTCTAAGTCTCAGGTTCAGTTGTATTGGGGAAAGGGAAGGGACAGGCAAGTCTCTTGAGTTCCTGGCTGCCTTCATACTGTAAGGACAGTGGCGCCATTGACATACAGGGACACCCTCTCATCAAGCCCATGCTCTCCAAAAGAAATAAACAGTTTTATCTAAATCCAAGGAAAACTATCCCACCAAACCACAGATACTTTTCATATTTTCAGAAATTTCTTCTTTCACAAACTTCATAGCCATGGAGCTCTTCTGCCTCCATGACACCCCTAAAAGAGTGACCTCTCTGGGCAATCGGGCACACAATTTGAAACTTATCTCCAGAAAAATGTGCACATATGCAACTGCTGTATTCAAGTCCAGGGGTTTGGGTTATAGCCTCAGTAAGCGGGGTAGATCTGCTTCTGTGCAAAGGACAAAGACTGTTAATACTGCCAGCCAGTCTGACCCTGAACAGGTGTAGCCGGCTTCAAGTGAGGTGCAGGGTTCAGACATAGTCATTAGATTTCATCTGGAAAAACTGTCTCCAAAACACTTTCTGCATGCCCACTTCCTGAAATTAAAGTTCAAGTAGCAATGCCTTATAGCTTTGACCAAACTTGGACCTGAAGAGGATTTTAAATTCAGGAATTTTAATCCATTAACTAAAAGTTCTCAACCCCTGTGTATTAATCAGTCTATTTATTTTTTTGTTTGGGGTAAAAACAAATAATCTAGTTTCCTCTTTTCATGATCCTAATGATAATATGTAGCATATATATAACAAACCATCAGAACTGGCTTAGTTACTCTGCACAAGTGACTTAACCTCTCTGTGTCTCGGTTTTCTTATTTGTAAAATGTGATTAAAGATAGTATTGATGTCATATGGTTATTTTGAGGACTGAATGAGATCAAATATAAGCATGGTACATGATTCATAACCAATATGTAAGCGCTGTTGCTGTAGCTGCTGTGGACAGAAGAAACTTTGTTTCTGCAGGGAAATGTTTTATCCAAGAAATGGGTATATTTGAGCTAATTGCTGATGAATGCATACTGTTTCAAAGGATGGGAGCTACAGGTTTAGGGAGGTGAAGTATGACATTCCAAGTAATGGGGGCGATGATATATATATATAAGAAAGTGTAAGCTGTATGCAGACTATGAATAATAGTTAGATTTGGCTGGATCCCAGATTTGAGAAGTGAGGAAATGAGATAACACTGGTCACTCTCACTAAAGCCTACAAAATACATACATATATATCGGAGAAAGACATGTCAACCCACTCCAGTATTCTTGTCTGGAAAATCCCATAGAGAAGCCTGGCAGGCTACAGTCCATGGGGGTCACAAAGAGTCAGATACCACTGAGCGACTAAACATGTATATACATATATGGGCTTCTCTGGTGGCTTAAACAATAAAGAATCTGACTGCTGGTTCAGGAAGATCCCCCAGAGAGAGGAATAGCTACCCACTCCAGTATTCTTGCTTGGAGAATTCCATGGAGAGAGGAGGCTGGCGGGCCACAGTCCATGGGTCACAAAGAGTTGGACATGACTGAGTGACTATCACTTACTATGCATATATATGTATATGTATGTATATATGTATATGCATATATACACATATATTTTTAAGCCCCATATGACTAGGGGAGGCAGCCCATCTGTTCTCTGGGCTTCACTTTTTTTTGTCTCCTAAATAAGGAGGTTGGACTGGATGGTCGTTAAGGTCCCTTCAGTATAATATTCTTTGACTCTAGAAGAGAAAAACAAAGGTTCCTTCTAACATCTTCTTTTGCCTTCCAGTATTCAGTCCTGTGCAGTAGCTTTAAGGATTCTTTAGATGTTCTGCCACTACAGTAAGTGAATAAATAGACAGATTTCTCCAGGCCTTACAGATTCAAATGAGTGCTCTATGCACTATAGTACTGAATTTAGGGTGATATTCTAGTCCCAAAGCATACACTGTTTGTAAACCCCACATCCAGGGGTCAGCATTCCCATTAGGTTTTCTGTTTCTGGCAGAACAACAAAACTATCATCAACACAGAGAGGGGAATTTTTCTAATGTAGCAGTAGCAAGTTTCTAAATAAAAGCTTATATGAGGGAAGGTTGTTTACACAGCCCTACTTTACAGTGTTAATAATTGAGATTTTTATCTGAAAGAAATCACTCCTAGTCACTCTCACTTTAGTAAGCACTATTAGGATACAGATTTAGGGGGAAAAAAAAAACAACTCTGTTGACTTATAGATAGAGTCTATGGAGCAAGCAAACTCTGATTGAGAGATCAGTGAAAACTGCCAAGGGTCATTTACAATGATTTTCATTGCTTTCTCAGTAAGATCAAAAGAGACTATGTCATGATTAATAATGGGATGTTTACGCCTGAAGCCTGCTTATTCTTTGTGCAGGACACTAGATGGCACATTAGAATTCCTAGCAGGTGGGCCTGGGATTCATCAGTTTCATCTTGAATAGCAGTCTGTCCAGTCACCACTTGAGTCCCTGCTCAGATGATGTGGCCTCGTGGTCTGAGCCTCCCCGCCCCCCTTCATATTTGGTTAGGAATTTGTTTTCCATTTAAATTTTCTGTACTTTCTTAAACTACAACATACGTGCTGAAAGTTCTTGACTCGTCAGTGTTTAGCTCAATGAATCAACATGCAATTAACATGCCAGTGTAACCACTTGCCCAGGTAAGACCAAGCACCCCAGAAGCCCTGCTCAGGTTTCCTCAAGTAGGATATACCCTGTAAAATAATGCAAGAAGAGGCAAGATTACAGAAAACAGTCCAACAGATCATCCAAGGTTTCTAATTCCAAATCAATTCTCAAGAAATAGCTTTCTTAGGGAATAGTTTTCTACTTCCGCCTACATGTATCATGAGTATGTATTGTGTGCCAGATGCAGGGGAGGGCCAAAACATAATACACAGTCTTGGCTCATGAGTGGTTTCCTTGAGGAATCCCTGAGAGAGATCAGGTTATTTCAACTCACGTTAGTCATTTATAGTTTGCTGGCATACACTATAGGTCCCACACCCAGAAATTTTAGGGATTGTCTGTCAGACTTAGTCTATAAGAAGAGAGGTGTTCTTTGTTTTTTTGGCTATTCCACAAGACATTCAGTATCTTAGTTCCCTGACCAAGGATGGAACTCTGCCCCTGCCATGGAAGCTCTGAGCCTTAAACCACTGGACCACCAGGGAAGTTCCAAAAGAGAGGTTTTGATGTTACTCCCCACTCATGAAGTTGCAAGTTGATGTATTGGTTAGGACTCTTGAGTTACAAGGAACAAGAACCAACTCCCACTAGGAAAAGCAAGAAGAAAATAATAAATTAGTGGAGAGAAATCTCATGGAACCTAAGGTCAGAAATCCAGCCCCCATTCAGGAAATGCTGGGACAAGAAATTAGGAAGCCTTCAGAATTCTTCATCTCACAAGTTTATCATTCTTTAGGTACCTGCTTTCTTCTTCTCCCTCTCTGAATACCAGTTTTCTCTGCTTCCCTGGTCTTGGTGAAATATGGCTAGCTCTTAACTCCTTAGGTCACTAGAAAGTAATTCAGAAAGTACATTTAGAAAGTAATTTGCTGGCTCTCCGTCTGATTCCAGATTCCAATCCCAGCTGAAGCAAGTGTCCGCTTCCACTTTAGTCAGCCATTCCCGGAGTAGAGAAAACATCCCATACAGCATGGATGTCAGGATGGAATGAGGATGGTGGAAGAGGACTGTGTCCTGAACAGATACCTCAAATTCAGTGTTGGAAGTCTAGGCCAAATATCTAGAGTTAGCTAAACAAAAACTCCAAAAAGAGTGAATGGAGAAGACGAATGGATGTGTAGCCTCACTGGATATTTCCTGTCTCTATCAGTGCTTCTGTGGTTTCTTCTGCTTTAATCAAGCCATTGTTGACTTCCTGCTTCATGTTGGAGGGCATCATGATGGCTTGAAAACCCACATGAACATGATCTTTAGTTTTCACCTTTGCATGTTCCCTTTTTTCAACATCAAATGTGCCAATTATAAAATTGTGCGTTTTCTCATAAAACCACCCTCTGGAAAGAAGCATAGGATTATTTTCTCTTCTCAAACAGCTATTTTTCTTCTTGTAGACCCCTGTAGGTATAAGCTGAAGCTTCCTTCTTACAAGAAATGTTTATCATAAGAGAGTGAGATGAGTAGGTGAGTGTGAAAATGCCTTTTCTAGACCCTCTATCTACTCCTGCCATGGGGATTATTTAAACATGATGAAATCTCATGATGATTTGAAATCAACTAGCCTTTCCATCTCCAAGTGCCTCTAGATCACCACCTCGGCTATTTAAAAAGTTGTTGAAACTTCAACTGCTGCTGAGGCTTCTTTGAGTTCCTTTCGACATGGGGGTTTCCCAGCTGCAGTACATAATATCTTCTCAACCCAGGGTTTGAACCCACTTCTCCTGTGTCTTCTGCATTGGCAGGAGGATTCTTTACTACTGAGCTATCTGGGGAAACCCCAACACACAATACATGTGTGTGTTCCCAGTCACTTGTCATGCCCGACTCTTTGCAACCCCATGGACTGTAGCCCACCAGGCTCCTCTGTCTGTGGGATTATGCTGGCAAGAATACTGGAGTGAGTTGCCATTTCCTCCTCCAGGGGATCTTCCTGACCCAGGGATCAAACCTGCATCTCCTGCATCTCCTGGATTGCAGGTAGATTCTTTACTGCTGAGCCGTCTAGGAAGCAAACATACAATATATAAAGAATCAATTTTTGTTGCTTGGTTAGGAGCTAAACTGGTTTCTTGTCCTCCATGTTATTTGGCTGAACAAGCAAGACCTTGACTATTTCTCTCCCTGAGGGAAGCGTGACTGTCATAGACGGTTTATATTGACTCACTTAACCCTTACAACAACTCTCTGAGGTAGGGACTGTCATAATTGTCATCTGACAGATAAAGAAGCTAATAAGTTAAGTGACTTGTCCAAGATCACAAGAGCAAGTCAGGGATTCAAACGCAGACAGTCAGGCTCATTGAAAGCCCATATTTTTATCACTAGACTAATCCTCTTTATATAGTATTTGTGTTTCATAGGGAACTCAGGAAATTTCATTACTTGTCTCTCACCAAAGTAATAGAACCAAGCAAATGAAACCTTCCCTCTCTAGACATGATAATTTCTTATCAGCCTCCAGAAAAGGAGCTAGCTTGACACTCAGTTACCAGGACTATTTCTTATATGATAAAGAATTTACTTGTCAATTTTAAAGAACAGTTGTAAATTTATAAGATTTGAACCTCTTAACAGTGCTTCTCAAAGTCTATTCTATGGACCCATTGCACCAGTATCCTCAGGATATGTATTTCAAACATGAAATCTGAGCTCCACATCTAGGTTTCATGAGACAGAATCCCTACAAGTGGATTGCAGTAATCTGCATTTTTAGGAAGCACCCCAGCGATTCTTGTGCACACCAAAAATTGACAAGCATTACAGAGTTGCATCTGGGTGTTTTAGGAACTCTGCACATCATCAATTCAACTGCAGATGATTATAGAAAGCTTTCAAAGCCTCTGTGCATTCGGTAGCTATTTCAGGGAGAATTGTAATGTGCAAGAAGTGTTCCGAAATTGTTACAGTCTCCTTCTGTGTGAACCAGCTGGTTAAGAAAGTTTGAATAATTTCCCAAGGGACTCTAGTGAGTGGACGTTTGTACACTGTTTACCTATGAAAATATAGAAAAGGCACAGCTTTCCACCAGGATTCAAATCAAATCTTTCAGAATGGAATTCTGATCATCTTTCTTAAAATTCTTCCAAAGACCTTAACAGAGACCATGAGACCTAGCATAACCTGACTATGCAGCCTCCCCAGCTTTATCCTTGAACAAGCTCACCCACTGCTCCAGGGACACTGAACTTCTTTTAGTTCTAATACCGCATATGATCCTGGAACATATTATACACCCCCCAGCCCCAGCATCCGGTTAGCTCTCTCTCTCTCTCTTCAAAACCCAGCTTAAATGGCCCTTTCTCAGAAGTGTCTGCCTTGAAGAAGTCAGAGCATCCTATTATCCACCACTTCTCCTAGCATCGTTCCTCCATGGCACTCGCCGCAGTTTTTCAGTCTGCTTTTGACTGTGGTCATATTCAGCTGTCTTCCCACATAGATTATAAGCAATATCACTACTGTTTTGTGAATTCTGGTGTCTAGTAGAAGTGTCTGCTACAGTTTAAGTACCTCATAATGTTGAAAAGTCCTGATTCTCAGTCTAAAATTTAACATCCATTCTGTAAAGATTCTACAGTTTGTTTTTTTTTTCATTTCTATCCCTATGACTAAATAGCAGTGAACTGAAAATTCTGAACCCCAGACTTCTTTGTGTGTTCTAGATCCCTTTAATGAATATGTCAACAGCTCTAATCCTGGTGCAATTTTTAAATGGCTCATAGTATGGTTATATAGTCATTAGTTGTTAAAAGGAAAGTTAATGAAAGAGTGGAAATTTCTGATTTTGAAAAGTCACAAAGTAACTAATTATCTATTTCCTCCTTTACTTCAAAGGCTGAAATGGTTTCTTATTATTGAATAGGGTAGGGAGAGCAATGAGCCTAATTGGTGATTAGATGGGTTTATTTTATTCCATCATTGCTTTCAAGTGTACCTTTGGTCAACTATATGAACTATCAAGCTTATCTTTTGTAAAAGTATTATCTATATGAGAGTATTTCTTGTTCCCACAGTAATTTTATCACAATGATACTTAGTTTTAAGCAATTTTGACACGAAATGATGGATTCAGTGTTTCAGAATTATAAGTGTGTTAAAAGCTAGAATTGTCCAGAACCTGAAGACATATATAGCATTTAACAAACTGTGGGTATTTTAAATGATTAAAACACTGTCTTCTGGGTAATTAAGTTTAAAAAAATTATATCTTACATGATACTAATATATCAAAACCTAACAGTTATAAGTGGATGTTCTCAAAAAAAATAAATAAGTGGATGTTCTCCCATGACTTTTTAAAACACCTCCCCAAGGAAGCTGAATGCCAGTGACCTCCCAAATTCTCCCTTGATTAAATATAGGTTTCATTTTATGCATTAAAGTGGCAAAGGATTAGAAAGATAGTGGCAGGCTAGTGACCTTGACAGCAGAGCAGTCCAGATCATTGTGAATTACACCTCATATGGTTTATGTTATACCTTTCTAACACTGTCATCTTCCAAAACTAAACATCTGACATTCATGTTTAAAAATCTACGGGAAATGGTAGATAAGGATATTTGCTAATTGTGTTTCATGCCTACAGTATTCTTAGCACTTTCATATTAATTTCATCACTTGGTTTATACAACAACTCAATGAAATAGATGCTACGAGTAAGTCCATTTTACAAATGAGGAAACTTCGCAGAGGGTGTCACAGACACACAGCCATTTAGCTGTTTTAGAACCAGGATTCCAACCTAGTCAGCCTGCCTGGCCAGCACCTCCTCCTAATGATTAGACTAAACTCCCTTCCATACATACTTTCTATAAGAACAATGAACTAGGAAGCTTGGTCCTGCTTTCTTTCCTTCTCCTTATTTTCTCTTTAGAGAGTGGGGGAGGAAGGTGTTTTGTTTTGTTTTGTTCTAAAGGAGAAGCTGAAAGTGAGCCCTCTTTCTTTTTGAACATCTTTTTCCAAAGTCGGTTCCCTTCATCTGGGGCCAGGAAGGACACTGATTCAGGAGACAGAGCACTAATGAGCTTTCCTCTTTGTCTCCTTCCCTGTCTCTCCACTCTGCAGCTAATAGCCAAGATACCAACCATCACAGCAGTTTGCAACTTGCACGGGGAGAAGCTGCAGGTATTTAAGCAATCGCATCCAGACATAGTGAATACACTCTTTCCTCCGTTGTACAAGGAGCTCTTTAATCCTGACTGTGCCACCGTCTGCAAATGAAGGCGACAAGCGAACTGTCTCATAGTCGTGGAATGCATCACCATTAAGACAAAAGCAATGTGTTCATGAAGACTTAAGGAAAATGTCACTACTGCAACATTAGGAATGTCCTGCACTTAATAGAATTATTTTTCACCGCTACAGTTTGAAGAATGTAAATATGCACCTGAGTGGGGCTCTTTTATTTGTTTGTTTGTTTTTGAAATGACCATAAATATACAAATATAGGACACTGGGTGTTATCTTTTTTTAATTTTATTCAGGTATGTTTGGGGAAACAACTGTTTATAGAATTTTATTGTAGATATATACAAGAACAGAGCAGTACTTTACATGATTACTTTTCCTGTTGATTGTTCAAATATAATTTAAGAAAATTCCACTTAATAGGCTTACTGATTTCTATGTTTTTAGATAGGCGATGCATGTGTAAATTTGTGGCTGTCTTGGAAAGCACTGTGCAGGTATGTGATAAGTATATAATATCTGAGAATATTATATATGACTATTACTTATACACACACATGCACTGTGGCTTAAAATATCATACCTACTAGCAAAGGAGGTTCAGTCAGGCGCTCTTATGTTATTTACCTTCTGTGTTATATGTTACCTTTATGTTAGACAATCAGGATTTTGTTTTTCCAGCCAGAGTTTTCATCTGCAGTTAATAGCAGAATGGTACCAATTCAGAAATAAGTCGACAAAGGAATAGATATAATGCATGACCTCTGTAGAAAAACTCTGTTTCAATCAATGACATCAAAGCCTTGTCAAAATGGTACATATTGGGGGAAAAAAAAAAAAAAAACTATTTGGAGCCATTTTCCTGTTTTAAGAATTAGGCCACAGAAAACATTGTGGAGTCCAAGGCCTTTTTGACCAAACGAAAGATATATCCTATTTTTCACCAGGACACAAAAACCACCATTTTTTCTTTGAATTTCAAGTTGTGAGAGAAACTTGATTTTGGTGCTTATTGTATCTTCAACAGAGAAATACAGCCGGTAGATTATGACCACCAGCAATTTTTTCTAAAAAAATTAGAGTAAAAGAGTAAATCAGAACCCAGGGTCCTAATACCATTTCATGTAAACATTTTATCTCTCTTGCAAAGAAGTAGGAAGAGAATATACAAAAGCAAAGAAGTAGTTCTTTATGTTCATTCTCTTTAATAAGTTTGTTAGGAAAAAAAGCAGCAATAAATAAAGGGGGAGGCAGGACTTTCTATGTTCTTCTAGTCTGGGACCTCTAATTTTTTCAACTCAAAAATGCTATATTATAAAAATATAGCAAAACATTGATAGATTAGAATAAAAGATCTGTGTTATTCTACAGAACGAATGCACCCCAAAGCCAAAACCACTTCTGGTGCCGTTTGAAATTGCATCATCCATCTACCCTGGGGTTATTCTTTTAGCAACTTTTAAAAGTACAGAATGCCAGAGGTGAGATCAGGATTAGACAACTTGGATTTCCTAATACAAGATCTCACTTCCCCACTTGCCCTCCAATCAAAGTGATCACCAGAAAAACATAAATTCCAAGGAGTTTGTTCTGCCTGTGTTCTGGAGGCCTTTTGCCTTTCGTCTCATGTGACCCCAAATAAGAGTTTTTAAAAGGGATCTAGAGAGGAGGTTTGTGTATAAGACAGGGAAAATTATGATCTGTAAGTGTAGCCTGGCCATCAGCTCATGAAGACCTGCCCTTATCTCCTTGTCTAACACACACACACACACACACACACACAAATGCACACCTGCTTTGTGAAGTTTCCATCAATAGAAACTGATTTTTTTAAATCTCTTACGCTCTCCTGAAGTTGGATGGTTGACAGCCATCTCCAAGATGCCACAGCACTGCTCAATGATGATCAAACAGTAGTGTTCATCTTGTCTTTTAGAAAACAGAGCCTTTTCCCACCTCATGATTGATGAATTCCAAACCAATGGAGAAAAAAGGTTTTAAAATAATGAATCCCTTTTTCAACTACTGTTATATTCAATTAATTTAACTACACTGAACCAAATTACCTTCAGTGTCTAAGAAGACAGCTGTAGACTGCTTATTATGCTGCTACAGGGACTCAATTCTTTTTGGTGTAAATGTCACTCCTGTTAGCTCTTTGTATAAAGAATTAATTCCAAGAGTCATATTTCCTTCTAATGGAAAGATTACTTTACTGATTGCTAGGAAAACAGGGTAATGGAAGGCACTCAATTAAACCAAGCTGTTTCCAAATGCAATGTATGTTTTATGATTGGCTTGTGATAGGCAATGCTTAATGTGTCTACTTGGCGTTTCCCTTTGAGCTTTGAACTTGTCAAACTTTGCTTTCATTGTTCAGTTGGACTAGTGTTTCCTATTGTCAGCCTGTAATTCCTGCTCAGTTGCAAAGGGAGCCATTTGTTTCCTCCAATTTACCTTAGAGGATTTAAATTGACTCAATTGATGAAGTGGCTAAGAATTTTCCCTCCCTTATCCCATGGGTGATGTAGGAAAAAGATTGTTCCCCACATCTGCCTCAGGAGGTCCTGGATTTGAATTTGTGTTGTTTCCACTGGTGCAATCATGTCATTGGGACAGCATGAACCTTTTGAAGCTAGGGGACAGGAAACAGCTAACAACTGAACCAGAACAAAACAGTGGAAACCAGTAAGGACTCAGCCCCTTGCAGTTGAGGAAAGAGATTTCCAATTTTTGCCACAGTTGCCAGATCTGTCCCATGAAAGACAGCTAAGTCATGTGTTCAGTGGTAACAAATTACCTTTAAAAGCTGCCATTTGAATGTCTCCTGTGACTACCTCTGGAGGTATTTTGAAATTTTGGTTAACAAGTTTCCTGACCACATGCAACCTTTGTCCCTTCCCCATGAAGACTCACGAGTGTTTGCAATACATTCATGATAAGGTGTGCACTGGAAGAAAGGACCCAGGATCTGAACTTTTCACTTCATGCTTCGTAAATGACAATCACTGCTTGATGCAGATGTTGCACTGTATCCACTCAGGGATGTTTTGTTTTGTTTTGTTTTTAAAAAAGGTACACCAAGAAGGAGGGGGGACAAAACAGGAAAATGACAACAAAATGTAAATGGCACAAATTAAATATGCCAATGAGAGAACCACTCTGACAAGGCTTTCAGACCAATGAGGGGTAACTTCATGCTGTAAACTGAATTTACTTCTGTGTTTGGACTTGCTGAAAAATTGCTCATGAGTAAGAACAACTTAGCTTCATTTTCTAAAATCTCCTAAGAGCCAAATGATCCGGTTGCCCCGTTTATAGGAATATGTATCTCCCAGAGAACTCAAGCTTCCTATACAAGTCAGTGGCATTCACCACCTGACAAGGGAGGAGACTTGTGGTCTGTGAAAAGAAAGGCAAATTTTTGAGGGAACATAGGAGAGTGAGGAATCCCACATCTGGCCTAACATCTCATCTCTATCCCAGCTGTCTGTGACTCTGGTCCTCTTTGTATTCCTTTTTCTGCAGCTCCTTTACCCCCCAAAGATTGAAAACTGAGGGTGGAGATGTATTTGACAAACATACCCTTTCTGGATTTCCCTTGTTTTAAAAGTGTCTTCAGGACTTTGGACCACTGAGTAGGTAAAAACAGACAATACAGAGGTCTCTTAGGTAATCAGATTTCTTTGATAGAATCTAAGAGACTCTGGATGTTAACAGTAGATGCCAGTAGGCATTAGTTCATGTCCTATCACAGTTGCCTGCTCAACACACAACTTCCCAGCAGTCAAGCTAAACTGCTTGTAGAAAACTTTGCACATGGATAGTCAATTCACGCTCACTCTGTATAGTCCCATGTGTAGCAGACTTGACTGCAAAAGCAATTCTTATGTCCCAAGGACACAGCTTTTTTCAAAGTCATCAATCAGATGCAAATTATGTCAGTTTCGTTCTATATTCTTTGTTTCCATTTATCATAGAAGCAAGGAAAAATTCTACTGCTATTGGAAATTAGAAGAAATAACATTTTCCTGATTCCTTTCTCTCTCGAAGCTACTACAATTGGCAGTGAGTTCAGACAAGGGCATCTGTGCCCTGACAGAACCACCGTTCAAGAGAACAGCAATAACTTGAAAGTGTGCATCTGTAGTGACACTTTGCACAGAGTCCCCTCTAACGAGAGCGGAAGTCTCACCATCTGCTTTAGATGAAGTGGTATTTGATTTTCTGTTCCCAACTGCTAATCCAAACAGCAATCTGATATGGGCAGCCACGTGTGTCTTTAGACAAGAGTTGGCATCCTTTTGGGGTTGGTGGTAGGGGAGTATCTCAGGACCAGAGAAACATGTTTGTTTAAAGCTAAGGTTAAAAATTCAACAGTCTAAGAGAGCCAGGGAGTTGATGCCAATGAGTGAAGCAGTCTGGTGGGAAGCTAGCAAGGAAATGCCCCAATGAAAAGGGGCATCCAAGAGTCAGCTAAAGCTGAAGTATTGCTAAAGTTTCTAAATCTTATGCAATCTCTTGAGTCGTAAATGTCAGTTGATTCAAGGCTTAGCGCAGACCAAACAAACATGTCTCAGGGCAGAAGGCAATCACAACCCCTGAAAATCCAATCTCGGGGCCTATCTGACTGGAGCAAGTCCGACCAGATACAACTCTGGGTGACATTAGAGTCAGGGGTTCAGGGGCAAGAGGTCTTGCTCTTCTGACACTTAATTTGGTTTCCATATTTGACTAGAGGATATAGTAAGAGGTCAGCTTTAAAAATGGCAAACAATCTGAAAATAAAAATAATTTCATGATGGCTTATAAAAGACACTCTGTTTTGCCCAAACTTTCAGCTTCATAGAGTCAGGTGATTGGATTTCTTGCCACTTTCTTGTTCTGGAAGTCCAATGCACAACTTTTATGTTTTTGAGTCTTGGTGTGCGTCTTTAAATGTGCAGTTTCATAATCTGCAAGTTCTTATCTTTCCCTTGGCTGTGTCTAAAAAATTTATTCCACAGTCACGGTAACGTAGTCCTCCATTGTTCTGATGTGAGGGACCACGGATTTCTTTGCAGCCGATAGGGGTTGTCTGTTTGTGCACTTTTTTCCTTAGCTGTTGAAATTCCTCCGAAGCGAATTGGCCATAGTAATCTTTCTTTGCCTCCTGCATGACTGTAAGCACGACCTCCAGTGGAGCAGACAGAGCAACTGAGTGATGGTTCTTACGGCCAAAAATAAAGCACAAGGTGACTGAGATTGAATAAACCGGGGGGCTGTGCACCCCCGCTGGGCAGCGTGATCCTCTGGTTAAACCACACTCTTCAGGCAGTGGCTGATGGAGGGCAGATGCCTGCCTGGGTCATGACCGAACACAGACACACACTAGGGATGTCAGAGAAGCTCCGGACCACAGCCCCAAGACGGCACCGCCTGCTTCATCTGATTCACACGCACACACACACACAGGAGTGAAAACTACACCTAGAGAAAATTGAGTATGTATTGTAGAAATGTAGAGGAAAATAAAAATATTTTTTCAGATGTAATTACTTTTAATATATGCTTGTGGAAGGTCTAATATGATGTATGCTGTCTCTGTAATTTTTGCTGTAAATAACTGGAGACAGTGAATACACTGATTTTTTATATGTCTCTGTTTAAGCATAAGACTTTGTAATGATTTTTTTAGAGGGGGAAAAACCAACAAAGAGCGAATATGTACTTGCTTCCTTTCTGCGTGTTACGTACTCCTCAGAAGCTGGTTTAATGGTTTAAGCATCTTGATGGGTCATTGGTGTCAAGTGTACGCTTCCTTTTGTAAGGCAGCTGAGAAAGGGACGGGGCTGTCAATGAAATCTGCTCCAAAGAATCTGTATTGAAGATTTCCCTAAGACCTGTAAACTTTATCTGAACCAGACAACATGAAAAAGGAAAGTTTTTAAAAAAAGAAAAAAAAAAACGTTGCCTGAGTAAGTCCTCTTTCCTCCTAGCAAATGGCTTAGTCCATATCCTTTCTGCACGGAATAGCTTAAGGAAAACAAACTCTGCTTTCTGATGAACAAAATATTTTTGTACACATTTATTTCGTATTAATAACCTAAGGTCAGATCACTCATCTGCTGAAGCCATAACTGACCTTTACCAAATAAATGTTGTCACGAACCTGGGGGAGGGTGGGGGGAAGCTGAGAGGGCGGAAAGTTGAAGGTGTCATGAGCTGTAACAACACAGGCAGGAGCAAGTCTGATGCGTCTGATGCTTTTCCTGCATCCCAAACACAACTTTAAAAGGCTAATATTTTATGATGATCGATTTATAATTAAAAAAAAAAAGATATTTAGATTTAAATGAGACTTTCCAATATTTTTGAAATCCCTGACAATAATTCCTTGCTTTTAGGATTGAGAGAAATAATTTTCATGTACTTCCAACATTCAGAGATTTAATGTTTTTACCTGAGCTCCAGCCCACACGTGTCAAGTAGAGAGCAGAGCTCTGAGTCCTCCGGCGTTAAACCCATGTGGTTTGGAGCTTGGCTGCACCTACCAACCACCACTGCACCTGGAATGTGCAGCTTGCATCTCTTACTAGCACGCGTGTCATTGCTAGCAACGCATACAACCTGCATTGCCAGACTATGTAAAATAAAAGTATTCACCCTAAAAAGCATAATAATTATTCTTTTTTTAAAGAAATAATGCCTCCTAGAGACTTTGATTTTTCTGGAGCTTAACTTACATTATTACATGCATTATTATTGGCTGATAGGGGCAAAAGGCAAACTACAAATAAACCCAGTGACATATGTAGTTTTAAAATCTACAGTTTTCTGATCTCTCTCTCCTTGTTTAATACGTAAGCCCTAATTTCTGTGTACGTGAGTAAAACTGCAGCCTGAGTCATTTAGGAAGTAAGCATTGAGTTTTTTTATTATAAATATACTAGAATAAAACAGCACTCCCTAACAATTAAAAAAAAAGAGTTTTATATTACTTTAGAATGTAATAGGTTTTTGTCCTTATTTTATGTCCTGTAAATTATTAGTTGAATACTGTTAGCATTCCCTGGATAATGCACACATGATTTCTGAATGTTTTCTGTAAATGACAATCAATGTTTATGAAGTTCCCTCCTTTAATGCTGAACAAAATTAAAAGAAGAAAAAGGAAAAAAGTCTGGCCTCATTATTTTCTTTTTCTCACACAGGAAACAAGGAGGCTATAAAGTAGATAGATAGATTTGGCTTTGAAAATATTATTCCGTGGGTTCCAACTTACAAAATTGCCCTTTTTTTCCAGTAAATACTGGGTGATTTTTTTTTTTTCTGGAAAGTCTTGTGTCCTCATGGACCTAGTCTGAGTTAGAAATGCTCATTGAGAAAAGACCCAGGCTTCATTCTAGCCAAATAGCTTACCAAGTTGCAGTTAAAATGGGAACAACACCTCTCTAAGATACTAACTAAAATAATGCTAATAGCCCTACTTTTCTAGAACCTTTATAAAACAAAGCCCCAGCTAGCTGAATCATAAGCAACTCCTTTGCTGCTGAAATGTTATAGCACATTTGAAATAGATGGAAGTTTTCAGATAATAATTAATAGTTAAGCCTCTCGTCTGATTTTTTTTTAAGCAAAAGCATCACCAAAATCAATGCTCACCAACATAGGAATGCTCTGATTCTTATTTGAAGCTGTAGTAAGAAGTGATTGAGGCTAATCCCAGACTCACAGTTATGTTTTTTAAAAAGCAGTTCTAAGAGATGACAGCGATTTTTTAGGTGCTCAGCAGCTATTGCAGGTTGTGGTCCCTAGAGCTGGCATGTTCTGAGAAATGTAGTTTAAAGCAAGATTTGATAGATTTTAAAACTAGAACCACTGGCCCATATGATAGGATAAGCATCAGAAAGCCTTTCTTCTATAGAGTCTCTCCCAACTTCAGTCTTTGGAACCAGCAGAAACCCTTGAAATACGTATGTTTCAAGACATCCAGATCCCCCGTGGGAATCTTAACTCAAGATCACCTCAGATCTCTTGAAACGGAGAAATACACTGATGTTTCCATGAGAGTACCACTTGTCCCTTGCTTTCTAATCAAGTCTTCAAGTGACTAGTTAGAGACATCAAATATATTAACACAACCTATCCCAGGCTCATGTCAATTGTCACCAACAATAGATCACAGAATCTTAACTATAAAATCATCTCGAGTTTTGTTAGAAACCTAGATTTAAGCAGGATTGAAACATAAGATGAAATTTACTGTTTTTAAAATTGAGGTTGGATCATATGACAATGATTAACCTTTGACAGCATTACTAAAATTATGAATTAAGCCCTTTTTGTGCTCAAAGCTTTGTTTCATTCCTAGATCCTCTTTTTTATTTAAAAGTAATAACTGGCAGCATGTTTCCATAATCACACCAGGAATGAGGCACTTCAGGTATCAAAGGAGTAGCCGGGGTTTGGCCTCATACTGCCAAGTAGCAACAGCTCCTTGACCCAAATAAAGATGAGGCAGAAGTGAAGTAAACCCTTTACTGTCGTTTTGGTAGAGAGGTGTCTCAAATTACCAAACTGTGCTACAAAAATTTTATCTGTTTTCTAAATTTGAACTAGCTAAGCTTAACTAGTTAAAAGACTACAGAATTCTCGATGGCTGTGCCTCACAGATCTTACATCTCCCAAGTTCATGGAGTAGAACATGGCATAGTGTAAGCATTCAGTAAATGTGGCAACTATGCATTGGGGTTCATTCTCCTTTTGTAATTTTAGTTTCCCAATGGTCTATCCTCCTGTCATCTCACTGGATCTTCCAGCAGAGGCACAAGATACAGACATGCTTTTTACCATAAGCAGTAAGAGGGAAACAGTAGCCCATTGTCAAAGAGCACTGGAAAGCTCTTTCCCTTCCTTTCTACAAAGATTTAACCAAAAGCAACAAAGGAGGAAGCCTGAGTGGATATTAGAGGTTAGACTTAATTTTCCAGATTTTTCACAGAAAACTCAGCTAGGCAGGAAGCAGAGAGACCAGGGAGACATAAAAGCCTGGCCTGGGAACATCCCTCTCAAATCTCAGTCTGGTTTCATCAAATCACAAAGTCTCATCAATAAGAACAGAATCTGGAGAACTGATGAATTCCCGAGCTATGTCACTGTACAAATAGGAAACTTTAGAGAAGATACTGCTTTTTAAGAGATGGAACCCATTATAGTTGTAACCATGTGCTCCTGTTGCAGCAGCCACAACAATAGGCCAAATGTCATCTTAGATGCCATCTTAATCACTGGATACTTTGCATGTGGCCAGATGAGGGGAGCAAGAGAGAGCTTGAAGGATTACACAGGAGGTTGGATGGGCCAGGCCCACACACATTCCATAAATCAGAATTAACCCCACAGCACCACATAATAGTAAAGGTTAATGGAAATGCAGTCTACCTGTGTAACCATGGGGAAAGGGAAACTGGAAAGAGAAACCCTCGGTAATCCTGACACAAATGTGAAAGGAATCCACGGACGTCTCTAACCTGATTTCCTATGAGAAACTGCAACAAACACTCATTCAATGAATATCCATTTCCACTAATATATGCCAGGTACTATGCACTGGGAATATAATTCCGAAATATGATAGATATAGACTCTGCCTTATGGATCTATGCTCTAGGTCCAAGAAAGGTGCTTATACAAGAGGGCAAAAGCGTAACACAAATAACTATAAAAGATAAATTTTATTACAACTGTTATACTAGTTACAGCTACAGGGGCCAATACCCTACTTGTACATTAAACATGAACTAAGAGAATTATAAGTTTCACATAGCCAGCTAAAAATATTTAACCAGGAGGATGGAGAATGGAATTAATCATCATTTTGGAGCTCCAAGTAGCAGCAGAAGGGATTTACCAAATGGCAGGGAAGTTTTCCTGGAGCTGTGCTCCCTACTGAGCTATCATGTAGTATCACGAAGGATTTGTTAACAACTTCCTCCTCTGAACTTTCCATCCTTACCACATTTCACAAATCTGAAGCCCTGCAGTTCTCTAACATGCCCAGGTAAAATGCCATTTGAACTTTCCCTTTGGGAAGATAAAACATTTTTAAGGTGGGATGGAATTGACTGAGGGTTGGGGTAGGTTAGAGGGGAAAGCAAAGTCAGGAAAGATTTTCCTCAAATAAATAGTAACTCTCATGACCCTCACTCTGCAGAAATTTGAAATGCCACATCTACACCATTGGTCAGGGAACTTTTGTTCATTACATGGTGAAATTCCGTGTACATACGAGACAGATTATATGAAAATATGATGTGTGTAGAAACTTGATTTTTTGGGGGGAGGATCTTAAGCACAAGAAATGGGGCCTTGTACTTAAAGCCATTGAGCTCTAGATGTTTCTAGTTTTCGCAGTCATAATAATATTATCTATGAAAATAATTCCTCCACTCAAATAACCTTTTGGCACATATCTCAATTCTACATCGGGACTCCCTAGTGGCGCAGATAGTAAGGCACCTGCCTGCAATGCAGGAGACCCAGGTTCAATCCTCGGGTCAGCAAGATCCCTCGGAGAAGAGAATGGCATCCCACCCCAGTATTCTTGCCTGGAGAATTCCATGGACAGAGGAGCCTGGCAGGGTAAAGACCATGGGGTCACGAAGAGTCGAACACTAGGGAGAGACTACCACTTGCACTTTCACTTAATTCTACATCCTCCAAATGAAATAATATCTTCATCTTTACTGATTCTTTCCATTAAAACTAATTATTTCAGTGTAATAAAAAAGGGGAGGTCTCTCTGAGATCTCTCACTAAATTTTCCTCTCCAATACACTGTTCCTCCCTGAAGTTAGGAAATAAATTCTTATAAGTACTCTCTATGAACTTGTGGAGATTCAACTCTCAGATAGCTAAATGGCACTATTCTGTGGGAAATACTCTGATATTTCACAGCAGAATTTAAATGTCTTATCTGGACAGGTTCAAGGTAGCAGTAAGATTGCTCTTTCTAATTCCCATTCCAGATGCTATCTAGACACTTTCATCCAACTTCCAGCTTTTACTTCATTCACACATCCATTCCCCTTCACCCTGACAAGAATAAATGCCCGTCGCATTGCCCTCAATGGATTATGCAGTAAAACTCTTTAAAAATAGACTCTTCAAAGAAAGAGCCCAAACATTTGCTCAAAACAAGCAGTAAATCTTTTTCACACTGGTTTTTCACATAGATTATATTAACTATTTTTCTGCTTGTCCCCAGAAGTCAGGGATAACAATTTCCAAATGCAAGGCGTTGTGATCAAATGTAAAAGAAAAATCTGAGAGGCAAAGCAGAAAGGAGAGGTGAGCTCAGGCCCTACATCCCAGAATCACATCCCTTCCCTCATCCATTCAACAAATATCGAGTGCTTTGTCGTAATCATGCTTAGTCGCTCACTCACGTCCACCTCTTTGCGATCCCATGGACTGTATGTAGCCCACCAGGCTCCTCTGTCCATGGGATTTTCCAGGCAAGAATACTGGAGTGGGTTGCCATCCCTTTCTCCAGGGGATCTTCCCAACCCAGGAATTCAACCTGGGTCTCTTGCATTGCAGGCAGATTGTTTACTATCTGAGCCACCAGGAAAGCCCATTGAGTGCTTATTACATGCTCAGTATTTTATCAGATCTAAAGTATAGACAGATGATTAACATGGACCCTATCCTTGAGGTTTTCATAGTGTAGAAAGACTGGCAGACCAGCAAACAAATGCAGTGATGCACATCAAAAGAGGTGTTTAGAGAGAGGATTTTGGTGATTGTAAAGGAGGAGAAATTAAATCAATTAATATTTGGAATTAGTTGTGGGAACAAAATGAAAAACAATGCCATTTGAACTGAGTCTTGAAGGATGGTGAGATGTTCTGGAGAAAGAGTATTTCTAGTAGTGGAAGAAGCATATACAAAAAGAGAGAGAGAGATGTCTGGAATATGGAGCAACTGGCAGCTGCATTCCAAATATTACCCTCAGACATGTTTTGTTTGGTTTATACTTAATTAGGAAATTCCATGTGAAATTAGACTCTCCAGATTCTTTTATAAAAAAAAGTAAGATCTGGCAATAATATTCCCACATTCTCATATGGAAAAATTATTCCTTTTAGGACATGTTTTCTCAAGTTTTGCTCTTTACTCATGTTCTACCAGTCTGGATCCTTAGATGACTGGGTATATGAACAATGATGGAAGATCAAGAGAGAAAGGGTAAAAGTAGGCTAGTTATGAAGGCTCTGGAATCCTGCCTGAAAAGCTTTCTGAAAAGCTTATCTTTAACTCCGTGTTACTGTGACTACGCCCCCACAGAACTGGTTATCCACAAGTTGGGCTTTCCTTTTAAGTTTTTTTTTAAATATCAGGACTGGTTGCCACTCATCTACAATGATGTACTCAGGAAAAAAATCTGTTATTTATAATCACAACTACCTGCTCTGAAAGGCAGTTTCTGCTAAGTAGAAAATGCTCTGTTCTATTCATAGACTTCATAGTATTGGAGAAGGATTCAAAATTTTCAAGGCTCTCCAAGAAGGAGAAAGTATATGAGGAAATAAGGGGAGAAGACATAAATAAGGAGCAAATGAGATCATGGAACTTGGGTAAAGATAGGCCAAAGAATTGATGAGAAACTCTCAGTGGCAGGATTTTACGATCGGGGATGGTAATGTATGATTTTAGACTGTTTGGTGCTCGATGAACAACATGGCACCACTCCACCAAGGGCCACCATCCCCAGGCTCCCGACTTTCAGTAAAGTCAATCTCAAACAGTGAAGTCAATCCTCAAACATGAGGGTTCAAAGCCAGGAAACTCAAAGAAATCTTTAGAGGATGCTCAAATTTCTTTAGTTAGAGGTTAGCTAGAAGGTAGAATTGTGTGCTTAAGTTAGATCTCGTAAAACAAGAAAGCCCTACTCAATATTAAGTTTATACTGGAACTTAATCACTGATGAAATACTATGTAAAACAAACACTGCTTATTAATTTATTTTATGACTAATCTTAATATTTGATAATAACGTACTATTTTTCTGTAAGGAGCCACATGACTCTCAGGAGCTCTGGCACCTGAACACATGTGATGAGCACGAAGCATGAGGTTTTCTGAGGCTCTCCACTTCTTTACTTGGGAAGTGATTGATGGAACTCAGCCTAGGAGAAATCAGAGGATGTTTTCTCCAAGCTTCCTCTTGCCTCAGAGGGGAGACAGTGTCCTTGTGGGCAAAGGCCCTAGAGAGGTCTGTGCCAGCTTGCTTGTTGTACTTTGCTGGTGAGCACAACTCTTTACCTGCAATGGAACTGAACTGCAAAGTCTCACCAGCTGGTGAAACAGCTTTGGCCTCTAATTCACCTCCTGGCTTGTGGTTCTTGCATCTGATGAATGCAAATCCCCAGGCTACTCATTCTGAATGGTGCCTATGGTAAAGCTTGGGTCTCACAGTAAATCATCAACTCATAATCCTCCCTTCAGCTGGAATTAAATGTGTCCCTCAGATTTCTCAGTCTGGAGACCCTTGCCAAGACAACAAAGGCCTGCCAGGTGGTTGGGGCTCAGGCAAGCATCTGCCAAGCTTCATGTTTGACCAAGATGACCACTGGGATACATGTATTCTGCAGATGTGTTGTCAGAACCTGCAGCAAAAAATGAAAAAGACCCCAACGTCTGCCTCTCACATAAACCTGTATGCTGTAACTTATTTCTAAATAAATAATTCCCACATATCCACTGTCCCTGGGTATAGAATCTCACATCCCTTTTGAAGAGCACATAGATAATTGCAAAGGAAATATATGGTGAAGGTGGCAAATCAAATGAACACATTAATTGGGTACCTACTCTAATAATAATGACTAACCATTGTAGAGTTCTTTACATCTTACAATATGCCTCATTCTTCATTTGAGCATCACAACAGCCCATTAAAGATAAAACATGCATTGCAAATCAATATTTGTAAGCAGTGCTTCCACAATTCAGCTATGGAATATACTTTCCCACCATAAAACCAAGTAAATATAACTGAGAAATATAACGAAGACTTTCAGATCTTAACATTACTAGAGATTCAAGATTAAGGCCATTCATCAAGTTATTAAATTATACCACTAAAGTAAATTATATGTCACATTACATTATTACTATAGTAATATTATACCTTTTTACCTGTAAAAATTTTCTTTGCCAAGAAAAATGCTTCCTAAAAGTTATAAACTAAGCTTCATACCTAATAAGTTTGGATTCAAATAAATGTTACATAAAACTAGATTAAAGGAGAAGAGTTTACAGTTTTACTAATAGCTGCCAAAAAGACATTTCTAATAAAAACTCTATGGAGTATTTGAATAGAGTGTCAAAGAGAAGCAGATTATCAGTGAAAATATTAGGAAAAAAGAAATAAAGTTATGTTTATATTTAAACAATATAATTATATATTTAGAAAATCCAAAACGCTATTTTCAAAACTCTATTCATAAAGGATAATTTCATTAGATGGCTATATGGATGATAAATATAAAAAATATATAATTTTTTTTTCTTTTTCTTTTTTTTTTTTTTTTAATTTTTCAGTGGGTTTTGTCATACATTGATATGAATCAGCCATAGAGTTACATACTGTATCAGTAAGAAATTAAGTGGAAAAAATTACTACAGTAATAATACTACAAAGTTCCAGTAGACAAATATAATAGCAAAACAAATTTAATAGTAAAAAGCACAGAACCTATGTGAACAAAATTATAGACTCTTACTATAAGGCAGAAAATAAAAGACTCAACACACTGCATTTGTAGAGGTAAAAGGAGAAAAGAAACAATAGAGAGCATAATATGTATAAAACATATAATAAAAGCCCCCCAAATAAGTTTATATACATTAACAATTTATAACCAATATGTTATTTCCCCATTATAAAAGTTGAGGCACAGATCATTTTTTGGTAAAAATTTAAATGTATAATATTTTTAAAAGAGCTGAAAACAACTTGACAGGAAAATTGAAAATAAAGAAATGAAAAGAGGTAGCCTAGATAAACACTAACAAAATTTTCAAGGATGTAGAAATAGTAATCAGGCAAAATAGAATTTAAGAATATTATAGTAAGGACTATTGAGTATTTTGTTTAAGTTACAAACCTACCTGGAAGATTCGATGAGTGAGTGAGTGAAAGTCGCTCACTTGTGTCCGACTCTTTGCTACCCCATGGACTGCACAGTCCATGGAATTCTCCAGGCCAGGATCCTGGAGTGGGTGGCCGCTCCCTCCTCCAGGGGATCTTCCCAACTCAGGGGTCGAACCCAGGTCTCCCACATTGCCGTCAGATTCCTTACCAGCTGAGTCACCAGGGAAGCCCCAGTCATCTACTTTTTTATGTACCTAACAATGTGGCTTTGAAATATATAAAGCCAAATTTATTAGAATTTCAAAGAGAAATTGAAAAAGCACAGTGGACAAAATCACAGAGATCTCAGATCCTAGAAGATTAAATAGATTTTTTGAAGAAAATTTAGAGATTTTAATAACACAGTTAACAAGTTTGATCTCAGATAAATTTAATTGTGTACCAATAAACAAAGAATTCCCTTTATTTTCAAACACATGGAACATTCATAAAAATTGACTATGTAATGAATCACACAAAAACTCTCAGTAAATTCCAAGAAAGAGAAAAATACTCATCATGATGGAAAAATTAGAAGTAAAACCACAACATTAAGACCCTCTCCCACCACACACACAAAAAATCAAAGCATATGAAAAGTTAAAAATAAACTTCTAATTCTTGGATTAAAGAAGAAATCAAGATTTAAATTACAAATGATTTAGAAATAAAAGGTGTGTGAGCTCTTAATACCAATACTTATGAACTGCAACCATGCGGAACTATGTGGAATATATATAATATAAATGTACAGATATATATGTTCTAGAAAACAAAACTAAACTTCCAGTCCAAGAAACTGAAATAAACACAAATAAAATTGAAAGAATGTTAGACAAAAGCAGAAATTAATCAAAGTTAAGTAGAGCTGATCAATAAGACAACAACTTGACTCTGAAAAAAGCTGTAAAACAAATTTCTAACAGGTCAGAATCTGGGAGGCAGAGGGATGGGAAGAGCTACAAATAGACATCATCAGTTAGTAGGAGAATTTCTAAATTTTATATATATATTTCTATCTCCATAGATCTTGCTTCCAGCAGCAGGGCTCTTTGAATCCTTTTTGCCGACTCAAGAAGGAGCACCTATAGGACCATTATTAGCACCTTTGACAAGTGATGGTCAACACCTCCAGCTGTTGGCCAGCCCTGATCCCAAGGCCTGAAAGTCAGTCTACTGAAAAGTCGGGCCCAGGGTTGTTCTTGCCAGTTTCCCTGTCTGTCCCCAACCCCAAGGCTGTGGTCAGCCCTGGCTTAGAATTGACCACCTACCTGAATGTTTAGCCCTGAGGGCCACCTTTTGAGACAGCAAAAAATGGGAATTCATGGTTAACAAAGTAAACAGAGAGGGAGACAAACCTGAGTAGGGCTCAGAAAATGCAAGGAAAAGAGTGATGAAATTTTCAAAAATCATTTGAAAAAAAAATAGATACAAAAAATAAATCAGAGTGAGCTGGTCAATGAAGACAGAAATCAGAACAATGGAATAAGGAATAAGTAAGGACAAACCTCTCCAAATATTTCAGACTGAGAGAGGTCACTCTGCTCCAGGCAATTTACTAAGAGATGATCCATGCCTAAATAAATGCACTAAATGTTTACATTTTAAAGTAAAGAATCCAGGCTCCAACCTGTCACTAAATCCTGATTGTTTTTCACTTAAAATATGATATATCCAGGATTCATCCACTTTTCTCCATCTGCTACCACCAACCCAGCTCAAAGACTTTTACCTCTGCCCTTCCCTATTGCTTCAATCCTTTCTTTTTTCAATTTTCAAGGTTAAATTTACTTATAACACCTTCTTATAAGGTCTTTTACTTAATATTCTGCATGTAAACATAACCACACAGTTAGGAAACACAGACTCATACATGTTGATTGTGACATAATTTCTATCATGTCATATATGAAGTGCCCAAGATTTCAACTTTAAATACAACACATATTCAAAAAAGAGGGAAAAAACCAGCAACATTTACTCATACAGTTCTTCAGAATTTCAAGTGAAAATTGATTCAGCTGATTACTAAATCAAACTTGGGATTCAAGATTTGTTTGAGCTTGTTATAGATGTGATTTAAAAAAATAAAAAGTGACAATCACCTCAAACTATTTTCTACCTAAATAATGGCTTAAGAGCAACTGACAATCGGTTTGTTTACAAACTGTATGGGCTTGGAACTGAGCTCTTTGCTTCTGCTCTAGCTCCCTACAGACTATTCTCCAGCCAGGACCCAGAGCAAGCCTTTTACAGCTCAAATCATAGCTTGTCTTTCCTCTGCTCACATCTTCCTAGTGACTTCCCATCATCTCCCTGAGAGAAAATGTAAAACATACAAGCTTCTATAGGATCTGACCGCCTCGTTCCAAACCTCTTTTGACCTCCACTCCTGCCACCCACCATCTCCCTCAGTGCCGCATTTGAGTCTTAAACTAAAATGACCTCCTCTCTGTTACTTCCCAATTATATGCCACCTCAACCCCTTTGATCTTGCAGTTCCCTCTGCCTACAATGCTCTTCCCCAGACTTTCCCCAGGCTGACCCCTTCTCCTTCAGGCTTCAAGAGGGGCCTCACCATCCTCTCTACAAGAACCACCTCCACTTCTCTATCTCCCTGTTGGTTATTTAGTCATTAAGTCATATCTGACTCTTTTGCAACCCATGGACTGTAGCCCGCCAGGCTCCTTTATCCATGGGATTTCTCAGGCAAGAATACTGGAGTGGGTGGCCATTTCCTTCTCCAGAGGATCTTCCCAACTCAGGGATCCACCCCACGTCCCTACATTGGCAAGCAGATTCTTTACCACTGAGCCATCTGGGAAGCCCCTATCTCCCTTACCGTCTTTTATTATTTTTTCGCTGCATTTGTTTTATATTTATTGGTATGTAGAAAAGAAAGAGAGGTCTCACACAACGAGAGGTCTGGATTTTGTTCATGCTTGCAGAGAGGTAATCTCCAGGCCCTTGGAATGTACTGTCTCATGGGAGTGTCCTTTGTCTGGAGGCTTTGATTACTGGACAGTCTAACAATCTGATCTATGATGGGGGCTTTGGAACATATCAGTTTTGACTTCCAGAGGAACAAGAAACTAAAGAGTTAATCTCAACCTCCAAAAGAAAAGAGATTAAAGACAGCTAGGTAGACAGTATGCAATCAAGCCCAGAAAAAGAGTCCAGACACTAAAAGCAAGGTGAGCATCCCTGGTTGGCAATATTCCATATGGATTTGCACACATAGTGGTGAGGAGCAGATAATATCACCATGACTCCATGGAGTGAGGACAACCGGAAGCCTCACATTTGGACTTTTCTAAGACTCTACCATATGTGTCTCTTCCTTTGTCTGGTTCTAGTTTTTATCCTGTCCCTGTAATAAACCATATCATAAGTATAATGAATAGCAAGCCCTGTGAGTTGTTATAGGAAATTATCAAATCTGAGGGCAGTTTCGTGGATACCCCAAACCTGCAATTTGTATCAGATATGACGGTAGTCTTGTGGGAACTGTTCCCTTAGGCCTTGCAGTTTAGCTAACTCTGGGTAATTGGGTTACTGTCTTCTCCCCACCCCTACCCCAATTAGGTTGCCATCTTCACAAGGTTTGGCTCACTGCTATATTCCTAGAGCAAAGAACTCTGTCTTATACATAGAATCAGTACAATAAATATTTGTTGAACTAATTAATCTTAGAAGATAAAACATTTATCTTCAAGGGAAACAAATTGTATCATCTTTTGCAATCATCAATGCTGCTGCTGCTGCTAAGTCACGTCAGTCATGTCCAACTCTGTGTGACCCCATAGACAGCAATGCTAGAAGACAATATAATGCTCTTTACTTTATAATGCTTTATAATTTACTTTATAATGCTTTCAAGGAAAAATTTATTACCTAGGAATCCTAGACTCCACCAATTTCTCATTCCTATATGAAGATGCAAAAAAAAATCATATTCAAATATGAAAATTTTCAAAATAATAATAAGTATATACCCTTCCTGGATAAAGAAGGGGCTTTCTAAGATATTTACAAAAACTGAAAGATGAACCAAACACAAAGAAAATAGTAATAGTTGATAGTTTACTATATGCAAGCCACTCTCCTGGATGCTTATAGTAGTTCACTTAGATCTTTTTCTGAAAATCAGTGAAGTAGCTATTACTATTCCCCATTTCCAGTGAGGACGACGAGACAGACAGGTCCACTTTCCTGCTCAAAACTGCAGAGCCAACAAGAGATGGCACCAGAATCTGAACCTTAGCGTCCGGCTTCAGATTTCACACTCTTAGCCTTTACACTATACTGACTTCACTAAACTTTTAAACACAATTACAAAAGTTAACTGATGAAGCTAAATACTTATTTCACTTATTATTATAAAACTGAACACTAAAAAAGAGTTTATCCTTCAAATGATACAGTGCAGAATCCGAGAAAAAAACAATGATGATAAAACAGTAGAGAATGCAGCTTTAAAACAAAAATACTAAATTCATTGTCTATAAAGCAGAATCAAAATTAATTACTTTATGTATATCACCATATGTGAAACAGATCACCAGTCCAAGTTCGATGCATGAAACAGGGCACGCAAAGCCGGTGCACTGGGACAACCCTGAGGGATGGGATGGGGAGGGAGGTGGGGGGGGGTTCAGGATGGGGACACATGTACACCCATGGCCGATTCATGTGAATGTATGGTGAAAACCACTACTATATTGCAAATTAATTAGCCTCCAATTAAAATAAATTAATTTTTTTTAAAGTAATTATTTTGAATTTTATGATGACTAGATAAATAAAGGCTTAAGAATGTTCTTTTAAAAGAGCTTTAATGTAACTACTAATAAAATATTTAAAAGAATGTCCAGCTTTAATTCAAATCAAGCTTCCACGGAAGGCATCTAAAAATGCTAGCGAGCTGGCAGGGCAGGAGTCCCAGGGCAACAGAAGCAGCCCCTGGGCCCAGGACGCCTGAGACACCAGTCTGCCTGTCCCCTCCTTGGTCTCTGGTGAGGTAGAAAAGACTCACACAAATAAATTACTTGGAGTTCTGGTTCAAGATGGTGAGATAAGAGGCTACGGTTCTCACTGCCTCCCCTGGACACACAATAACCCACAGTCATAGAAATCAGTACCACGGCAGGGGCTGCAGACTGCCTGGAAAGAAGCATGAGAAAAGTTTCTGGGGAGATGCAAATGTTCTCTATCATGATCTACATGAGTGTGTATATATGTACACTCATACATATCATATATATTTGTCATATTCACATATATGTCAAAATTCACCAGTCTGTATGCTTATACATATGTCAAATATATATATTTGTCAAATTCATCAGTCTCTATGCTTAAGATTTGTGCATTTGACTATATATAAATTATACATCAATAAAGGAATATTCACATTTTTTAAAGGCTAAATAATATTTAGCCATCAGAGAGAAAGTGGGGAAAGAAGACCCCAAGCCCAAGCGGCTGCAGAGCAAAGACAAGAGGAGGAATAAGGTAAAGAAGAGCAGGACCTGCAAGTGGACAGACGGAGGCCACACTGCATGCCACGCTTGGATATTTGTCCATATTTGCCATGGAAACCCTCCTGTGGTGGAAGAATAACACTCATAACATTGTCAGATTTGCATATGCGATATATGGGTTTTGGGAAAGACTGGCTATTTACTGTAGCTGAAGCATGGGGACACAGAGTGAGGAGGGAGAGGTGTCTAGCTCGAAGAAGATGGATCACAAGTGTCCAGACCTTGACGCCACTTCAAGGAGGGTGACATGATCCCAGTTGAATGAACGAGAGGAAACACAAAAATAAGCAATTACAGGGCACATCCTGTGTGCCAGACTGTTGCTAGTTACCTAGTGTGAATTCCCTACCTTCATGAGAGCCCTAGGGCATAGCTATCATTAACCCACTTTACAGATGAAGAAACTAAGAGACTCAGAAAATAAGAGTGAATTTCCTAAGGCCACACAGCTAGTGACCATCACAGCTACAACACAAACACAATTCTATCTAGAGTAAACACCTGCTCTTTCCAAAACATCTATCACCATATTTTTGAAAAACATAAAAGCATGTGACAACCCTAAAACATAGAGCTTCATCCAGACTGAATGCCGGAGTCAGGGGGACCAATATGAAGCTTATTGCAACAATCCAGGTGAGTAAGGATGGTACTAAAGATGCTGAGATGTGAGCCTGCTCTGAGAGCTGAGAGGATTTGTGAATAAACTGGATACAGGGTGAAACAAACAACAGGAATCAAGGATGACTCCAAACTTGAGGGTCTTATTAACCAAAAGGCTGCATTCCATTAACTGAGATGGGAGAGGTTACTGAAGAAGTAGATTTGGGGGAACATCAGGTGGTTAGGTATTAAATCAATTGAGATGTCTGGTAGACTCCAAGTCTACCAGTCCATGCCAAGCAAGCATGTGGACATAAGAAACTGATACTCCATGGAGTTTTGTTTAAATGTGTGTGCATGTGTGTGTTTGTTCTCCATAAATGGGATCATATTTTCCACGTTGTTTTAACAACACTTAGATTTGCTTATAGGTGTAAAATGAATGAATGAAGCAATCAATCAGTGTACATTCACAAAGAAAGATGACAGGATAAAGTTTTAATAATAGGGGTCTCTAGGTGGTAAGAGAGTGGGTGACTCGTATTTTGGGTTCTTAATTGCATTTTTTTAACTTTTTATAGTGAGCACTGGATTGTTCTTCCAAATACAATAACACTATTTTCAATAGATGTTAGAAGAAATTCACTTTACATATAATAAATCCCCAAAGTGAATAAGATCTCTGACACCAAAAACATACAATAAGTAAACCTGAGCACTTGTCTTCCGTTTCACACAAAGAGCTAAAACGAGTATGTGTGGACACAAGTTCTAAACATTACAAAAAATGTAATTTCAGGTCATTTTGACTAAACCAGATGCCCTTCTGTATACTGGCGATACTAGTTGGGTTTGAGCCTGTCTGTGGAGTAGGAGCATATGAGTACTGTATGTGTCAGCTTATATGAGTGTGTGTGTCTGTAATCTACATTAGTATGTGGCACCCGTGCTGTAAGACTCCTTGTGAAAGAACCCTGCCTTTTAATGAGTTTACCATTAAAAAAAAAAAAAAAATGGGACACTGCCTGGTTCCACGGTGTTAAGTGAAAATAACATTCAGAGTTGAGTTAATCTGATTGCATGGGATCTATTTTCCCCCTTGCTGCAAATCAGAGCAGTTTTCAGCTAACAAGAATGGGTGCCCTACTTGAACGGGCAGCGGGCACTGCTGCTAGTCAGAGCAGCACTTAGCGTGGCATTGCCATCATTACATCCCTAGGTTCGAGGCAATGAAACTCCAGGAGCAGCAAAGTCAAATCAGTTCAATTGTCTGATTGTTCATACTCATAAAGTGGGGAAGCTGGCAGGGGTCCGGCATAAAACTTGGAGCTCTGCACTGGAGCTCCTTTAAGGTAATTCATGGCCCTCTGCAGTAGCTTAAATCAGAAGGGCCAGCATGGTCACAGTAAAGGCAGCTCCCCACACTGCTTGAGAGCAATATCGCAGATAGCCGGCTGCTATGCCAGATGTCAAAGGTGCACTAAAAGCACTTGTTTTTGATCTACCCCATTCCTGAGAAGCACAATGGATGGGCCTTTAAGCACTGCCATAAAAAAAGATTGTGATTAATGAAGCAGCGCAACTTAATAAACCAAGTTGACTCCCGCTTCCTTCTCCTAGGCATTTCACTGTCCACAAAGCAGTTCTTTTACTTAGCAGCAGGGACATGTAAAATGTTAATCATCAATCTGTGGGCCATTAAAGAAGTTGCTTTCCCTTTCTCAACTTGAAAACCAAGGGGGAAAGATAATAGGTTTGGTTAACAGAGCCATTCACATAATGGAGATGTGCGGAGGAAAGCTTTGATAGAGGCAGCGTGGGAGCCCTGAGCGCTAATCCACTCTGCTCTCGGGACCAGGAGTTCAGAGCCTAGCTGAGGCTGAGAGGCTCAGGATGGAGGCTGGAGGGAATGTATGGATCTGGCTGGACCAATGGGAGGTTACTGCACCTGAGTGAGGACCAAAATAGGATGAGAAGGCATGGAAGCTTTCCGTGTCATGCCGGATCTTATCTGGCCTTCTTCCTTGCAGAACAGAGGACCACAGCAGCCTGCCCAGGCGGGCAATGGCTGTGAGGGGAGCCCTGACCGAAAGAGCCCTCCCTCGACCAGAGAGCAACAGAGTTTTTGGCTAATTCTCCAAAACCCAGTGAAATACTTCCTCTGCTGGAGTCAAAGGTGTATCAGTCAGAGACAAATAACTTAACATTTTACTCATGATTTAGGAATTGCTTCTGGCAGAGGCAGGAATCAGAGATCCAAGGATTGGGCACATGGCCCACAGATGTTTGATATAGTCAATCAGTTAATACTGGCAAGAAAAAGAGAAACTACTGGAAGATGGTGTCAGGACATTTTGAAATGTCCATGGTTAGCAAAGTTGATGCTAAAATTAAGAACAGTTCACTGCATCTCTTTTCATTCCTTTAGAGAAACTCTTGGTCTTATCTTGCCTTGGTGAAGAAAACTGAGACAGTAAGCATGAGGAGATGCCTCTTGCTCCTGGAGAGACTGTGTGTTGGATAACTCCAAAGAGAGGAGGACCAAGAGTTCATGACATTCTGAGAAACTCTATTTGATCAGCAAAATGCCACTTCTCTGTTAGAAGCTCTAACTTTTGGATTGAGAAAACTTCCATCACTCACATCAAAGATAATGATAGAGATAATGATAGGATAAAGTGAATTTGGATGGGTTTGCTGGTATGAGCAGTTAAAAGCCCTTCCAAAAAGCCTCTACTGGTTGTAATCTCTCACCAAATTCCAAGCTCCTATGGGCAGTGTCTACATCATAGTGTTCTGAGACCAAGCAGGTCATACTCAGTGGATGATTGATACATGTCTGCTGAATTAATTAATTAACCTAGAATTGATTATGTTCAAAGCATTTTCTAACTTCCTTAGCCTTCATAATAAAACTTATTCCTTAAAATTGCATGAAAGGCTTTTAACAGTATATCCATTCTTCTCAGCTTTATCTCAAGCTACCTGCTACCTTATTCCAATACGTGATACAGAAACTAGCTAGACAACTATTCAGCATTCCCCAAACATCTCTCCCAGCTGCTGTTCCCTCCACCAGGCAAACTCTATGTCATTCTTTGTGAGGCCTTCCCTTCCCTCTTGAGATGGGAGTGAGTGAAAGTCACTCAGCAGTGTCAGACTCTGAGATCCCATAGACTGTAGCCCACCAGGCTCCTCTGTCCAGGCCAGAATACTGGAGTGGGTAGCCTTTCCCTTCTACAGAGGATCTCTCCAACCCAGAGACTGAACCCAGGTCTCCCACATTGCAGGCGGATTCTTTACCATCTGAGCTACCAGGGAAGCCCAAGAGTACTGGAGTGGGTAGCCTATCCCTTCTCCAGTGAATCTTCCTGACCCCTGAATCGAACTGGGGTCTCTTGCATTGCAAGCAGATTCTTTACCAGCTGAGCTAGAGGGTCCCTTTTTCACTTGAAATAAAGGCATTTTGCAAATGCCTCAATTGCAGCTTCTGGTACAGTGAGGTTGTTTTCCACATCTACCTTCACACAAACCTGTGAATACCTACCTTACTAATCTTGGCAAACACTAGGCATTTAACAAATCCTTGTTAAGTCAATAAATCAATGACTGAACCAACAAAGTAATGGAGCAGCCACTGAGGAGTTACCCCAAAAAATCACACGTTCTGTCTAGTCTACCTATGTTCTGTCAGCTCTGGTTCTTGAACAGATCATAAATTTTCACAATAGTACTCTAAAAATGTCTTCAATTTTCAATTTTTTTAAAGTGAAATATTTCATGAAAATGTTTCAGTTCCCCACCCACTGCCCTTCAGGAAATGGTCCAGGATGACTCTTAAAAATCATTTTCAAGTTTATGAATCCAAGTTTTAAAGTCAGAGCACAGTTTAAAGTCTGCTTTGTGGGAAAAGTACATGATAATAAACTCTCTTCAGAAAATTTTATTATGTAGTTTTCCACCTCCATGTTAGCTCTTGCTGGGTGAAATTTTACAGTGATCATGACCATTCAGTGTAGGAAATGAATTAACATTCTCCACAGGACCCTCATTTGTATAGTATATTAATAGGCTCCTTATGTAAATTTCTACTCTTACCTCACTGCTTATATGCCTGCTAGCTGGTGGCATGCAATTTAGAAATGAGGGCAAGAAATGTTTGATTTCATGAAATGTCGCTTAGAGGGATGGTGAGGAGGGAAGTGGGTAGAGGTCAAGCAGTGAAAGTCTACAATGGACATATTTCATAGCTGTCACTAATCTAACAGTGCTCAAGAAAGCCAACTCTCATTCCAGTAATCTATGGGGAAACAAACAGCAATATATCTGATGATATTTGAGGACACCTGGTTCAGGTGTTAGTCAAAGATATGCAGGGTTAGTCAAAATTGTACCACGTCCTAAACAAGGAGGACTTTGTAGTAAACATTTCTATGGAAAGAAAAAACCCATTCTCCAAAGCCATATCAAAGAACATTCCACTTTGCAGAATCACTTTCAATTAGACGAGTATTTGGACCAGATTAAATAATCCCTAATTGGACAGATTTTGTTAGCTGTCCATCAAACTCCTTTTTCTCTTGTATGTGGATACACTTCTAGACCACAGTTCTTAGCCTCTTTCGCAGGTAAGCATGCCTGAATTCTAGCCAATGGTATGTGAACAGGAGGTGTGCCGTTTCTAGGGCTGGCCCATAAAGCCTCCCATGTGTTCTCTTTCCCTTCATGCTATTTTCTTTTTGGTGCCCATTTGTTAAAGGTGATAGAGCCCTTCAGCCTGGGTCCCAGAAAGGCTAAGTGGGGGAGAGCACCACCACTCACCAGTCTGCCCTGCAGCGTCACGTGAGTGAGAAGTGTCCACGGTGTCAAGTCATCACACTGTTGTGCCTATTTGTTGTTGCTGTCCAGTGTACCCTAACACAGAACCATTTCAACGCTAGCGTTCTAGGGGCAGTGTCACATGCTATTACTCTTTTGTTTGAAAAGAGAAGCAGATGAAGGCTGATGAGCATATGTGGGGGCAGAGAATATATGGGAAATCTTTGTACATTTTGTTCAGTTTTGTCGTGAACCTAGAACTGGTCATTTAGAAAAGTCTCTCTTTTTAAGTAAGAGAGAAGCATCTCCAGCTCCACCAATCCTGGGTGGGAAATTGTATTGGTGATGGAATAAGAATATCTTCGATAATAACTAACAACCTCCCAGCACACCTACTGTGTGCCAGACACTGCACTAAGCGTTCTGTGTACAGCCTCTCTTTCTCAGACTACTCCTTCCTGGTCGGTTAGGTTCATTAGGTTACAGAGATGAATTTGCTCTACAACACGGAGATGCAAAAAATGGCATATTACCTTATTTTTCTAAATCTAGAGAGGTCTGCTCTCTCCAAGATGATACAAGAGTGAGTCTTGCCAGCCATGTTTGGGGATTCTAAAACAGGTCAGAACAAAAGCAGGTCACTGGGTGTTTGGAAAACAGAAAAGGGCTTCTAACCTTGGTCACTGGGCCCAAAGGATTCGTTCACTTGTAGGCGGCTCCCATTTGATCCCTGACTAGCATGGATACAGATTGCTCCCTGTGACTTCCCGGGACAGCTCTTAAGTCAGTTTTCTCGATATCTACAAACTGGCCCTTCACAAGCCCTATGCCTCTTACCCAAAACACCATCATCTTCCCTGCCTCCAGGAATGAGTCTCTCTTCTCTTGTCAGGTTAGGCTTCTTCTGCTTTATCAACTCCACGTTCCAAGCCCCATCAACTTTCCAGATGCTGTGATGAGAAGCTGTCATATTGGGACCTTGTGACTTCTGCAGCAAGCCAGTCATGTCCCGAGGAAAAGGCATCCACCTACCTTCTTGGGATGGAGAACAGTGAGAAGAAAGACAAGTCAGTATATTAACAGATTACCTGCCATAGTCAGATGATACGCTGGGTTCAGAGAGGTTAATCGGTTGCCCAAAGTAACAAACTATTCAGTGGCAAAGCTTCAGATCAAACCTAAGTCCATGTGGCCCCAGGGTTTAGAGACTTTCCTACCATTTCATGTAGACCCATCTGGGGAAATTCAAAGCATGCCACAGGCCTAGGTGGCCTTTGATGACAATAGGAAATAATCATAAGTCATCCTAAATAAAATAAAATATCTGAATCTCTTCATCTGAAATCTTCAGCAGTCACCCAAGCCTGGTATTCAAAGAACTACTTTCTATTTATACACACACACATACATATACACATACAAATAAGCAAAGTGAAATATTAAAGTCATCAATCATTAATTTACAATAATATTTTGCGACTAGAATTCTGAAATCAGAAATCTAATGTATTATCCTCTTTGAAAAGCATAGACAAGTAAATTTTATTTGATTATTCTTAATGAGTCTTGGGGGCTTCCCAGGCGGCTCAGTGGTAGAGAATCTGCCTGCCAATGCAGGAGATGCCGTTTTGATCCCTGGGTTGGGAAGATCCCCTAAGAGGAAATAGAAACCCAGTATTCCTTCCTGAAAAACCCCATGGACAGAAGAGCCTGGCGGACCACAGTCCATAGGGTTGCAAAGAGGCAGACATGACTGAGCATGCACACATGAATGACAGTCATATAAACATTTCCAAGTTAAAAACTTAGTCACAGAAACATCTGAATATTTTTCAAAACAGAGAAAAATTTTAATACAAGTATTATTTCCCTTAACCCAAATTCAATCATTATCAAGATAAATGATGGTGACTTAGACCTGAGTTCTCATCCCTCCTCTGACAATACAGTTATATTAACTTTGAGTGAAACACAGCCTCTTCCAATCACATTACTTTTATGTACTCTTTTAGTTCTCATTTTTTCTAAATCTGTAGTTCTGGAAAAGCTGGTACTGCACTTATAAAATTAAAGATGTTTCTTGATCCACATTTGCAGCCAGTTTAGTGTAAAAACATGTAACAGTAATACAGAGTCAGAGAAAGAAAAATGAAGAAAGGAGGAAGAGGGAGAGAGAGGAGGGAAGGAAAAGGGGGAGGAAAAGAGGGAGGGAAAGAGGAAGCGGGGAGAGAGGATGGTTGAGAAAAAATTCATTACCATCCATACTTTCCAAGGCTGATCTAAGAGTCACTTTCAGTAGTTTGGAATCAGTCTGGAATATTGCAGACATTGGGTATTCCACTCCCACTTGGCAGACCCATTTCTCTGGAGAAGATGGGATGAAACAGGATGTCTTAGTCTGACACCATTAAATGTGTGATTTATCTAACTCTCTTTGTTCTGATTCCATGTACTTCATGTAAACCTTTGATTATAATCTGGCTTCCAAGGCCTCCAGGGACACAGCGTGATGGTCAGGCTAATAAAGGTTTTATAGTTTGCATAGATTCTATTTTTCACTATAAATTGATAAACTAGAAGGTCACTAGATGTTATCAAATAGTTAGCTGTTGTATTATTAACAAATAGTTATTTGTTGTGACCAAACAAATATCTAATTTTCTAGAAAGACATAAAAAGAGGGCAGAAATGCAGTGGAAACAGAAAAATTCATTGGTAGATACAATGCCAGATTCAAAAAAGAACCCTCTCATCAGCCTGCACTTACCTTGTGATGATGTCAAGAGGGAATGGCTTTCCCATGGACTCACAGATTACAAATGGCCATTAACAGTGTGGGGAAGATTTCCTTGACAACGACATATATGGAGAGGACCCAAGGTAATATTCCACAGGTGACGGTCTGGAGCTTCCCATCCAGTGGCCGAAGTTAAGTCCTGACTTTCAAATCTGTGTTTCAAACCATCATAGGGATTCATGTGGTAGTAATTCTGAGTGTGCTGGTTAGTACTGCCTAGCGTCTATGCCATTGATTGGATGAAGCTTTAAATTCTGGCTCCCCCTTGGATAGCTGACTTAACTAAGCTGCCTAACTTATAAGCAGCTTTTTCAAATCTTTGTAATGGGCATTTAGCACAATGCCTAGAACATAATGAGTGCTCAACACCCACTGCCTTATAATAATATTAAAAAGTTATCATTATAACCATTATTATTGCTGGCAATGACAAATCAGTATAATGTAAACCCCTTAATTGTCTTGGAGACCCTCAAAGACAGAAATGGATCTTGTTATTTAACAAGTCTAACGTTAGGGTCAGGACATAACACATGGTAAGGCTCAATAAGTATTTCTTAAATAAGATATATACTGATCGGTTGTAGAAAACTAAGGTCTACATTGTAATCCACACTTCTCTTCCAGTCCCCTAAGAAGTCCCCAAGAAGCCTTTAGCGGCAGACAAACATCTCATCTCATGAAGCTCAGTCAATGTTCGTTTTTACCTGTAACACCCGGGTGATCTCCAGAACACATCAGTTTCTACTCTCTCAATAAAATGACTCACCAAGTCCTGCCATCTGTGATACTCTCTGTCCTCTGCCACAGAAGATGGTAAGCAGTCATTCCTCCTCCTCTCCATTGCTGCTGCCCTCATCTCTTCTTATCCCTTACTACAAAATTCCAGGGTCACATAGGCAATTCCAAAGCATCGCAACAAGGTAACAATTTCCCAGGGCTCCCATGACAAAGCAGAAGACTGGGTGACTTAAACAAGAGAAATTTCTTCCCTCCCGTTCAGGAAGCTGCGAGTCCAAGATGTCAGTGTGACTGATTTCCTCCTAGGCCTCTCACCTTGGTTGGCTTGCAGATGATGCATTCTCTCTGTCTTCACATGGTCTTCACTTTCAGTGTATCTATATCTTAATCTCCTCTTCTTATAAGAACAACAGTAATATTGAGTCAGAGTCCACCCTGATAATCCCACTTAAACTTTATTACCTCTGTAAATACCTTATTTCCAAATACAATTATATTCTAAGGTACCTGGGGTTAGGATTTCCACACATGAAATTTGGGGAGACACGATTCAACCCAGAACACACACCAAGGATTTCTCTGAGTTACGAAAGCATCCTGAGGTTCTGTGATCTCTTACTGGTGACCAATACGAAACAAAGAAAGAGATTCATTACAAGCCAAAGTGCAATCACATGATACCAACGATGATTCCCCCCAAATTCCTCCAATGAAAGGCAGTTATTATTATGTCCACATTTGGACAGTCATTAGCCAAAGGTTTTCTACCATAACAATTGCATGAACTTTCTGATTATTAGTAGCAGATGGAATTTGTAAAGGTTCAAAGTGAAACAAACAAATGAACAAAACCACTAGGGGAAGATGAGAATGCCGAAGGAAGTTAGTTACTAAAAGATGTACAAGCCATAGGCCAGAATTTTCCTATTACTAAACAGCCCTATACTGACAAAATCTAAATCAGCATTAATTAATTTATTTTATAAAACATCAGGCCTTACAAATACCAAGATTCTAAACCTGTTCTTTTTTCATTCTTAAAAATATCATCAATGATGGTACCAGATTTGGGCTTTACTTATCCTGGAAGGCTTTCTTTGGGCAGAAGGTGGCCAAAGACTTTGGCTGTGTAAACCCAAATCCATCAAAAAAGAAAATAAGTAGGAGACACTGTGAAATGATGAACATCATGATTTTGAACCACTTAATTAAGCTTGAAAATAAAAAGGGAGCAATGAGCTTTTTCCCCTTGGAAAGAGAAACAGCAGAAACCACTTTTGTGTTTATACTAGAACAAGTCCACTGAGCATCCTCTGTAAACATTAAATAATGATCACATAATATCAAAAATGAAAGCCCCTTATTATTTATTGAACTGGATCCCACGCTCACAAGAAGGCTTTTAAATGAGATTCTCAAAGGACTTTATAAATGCTCTCTCATTATTGTTCACCTTTGTTTGAAAAGGTAAGTATCTCATCCTCATTTCAGAGCTATGGACTAAAAGAAAGGGTAAAAGAAATATATAAAATTAAACCAAATCTGCCAGTGATAGAGATCAAGGGTTGTTATCCCTTGAGGACTTAAAGTTCCTTTTGAAAAATTAAGCAACTTCACTAATTATTTTTAGGAGGGCATTTCACTAAAATATACTTTATCTGTACATCAAGGTCTAGGAAGAAAACTCACAAAATAAAAACTGTGCTAAATAAAAAAAACCAGTGTGGCTTCCAGAACCCTTTCTATTCTGTGTACCCACCCATGTGGCTGGAGATTTGAAATGCTATTTAAGTCTCATTTTCCTTCAGAAGCTAACCTCTGTGGAATAAAATGCTGTTAAGGGGGAAAAAAATCTTTTCTGTCATTTGACTTTAACTTATGATAAATTAGCTTCAACTAGTTTCTTAGAAAATTGCCCAAGAAATGACTACAGAAAATTAAATACCAAGACTTCAAAGAGGCAAACACACAGCCTTCAAATTCCGACCTCAGAGAATAATCCTTCCTTTCTCATGCTTTGGAGAGATGTGAGTAAAGAAATCATACTAGGGCATGGTAATGAACCATCTTTCAAATGACTTTTCTATCAATCTTCTTTTCAAAGGGTAATAAAGTGATGATTATTTCTAGGCAGTTTCTGGGAAGTTATCATCTCATTTCAATAGTCACCAGTAAGAAGGATGGTAGTCTGGTATTATTGCCATGACGATAAGGGCAAGAACTGGTTGAGAATTCAATAGACAAGGTGTAGGTTGTTAAAAGCTATTTCCTGGAAAATTAAAACAGAGAGAGATCAAAAGAATTGTGTTGGGTCTTAAGGAATTGGTAATCATTCCCTTCTAGATTAAAAATGCAAATCTGATTTGTTAACTAGTAAATGAAATCCATTATCATGTGAAGGTTTTATTATTTCTTTCAACAAATAAAGTTGAAAGCTTATTACATGCCAAGCTTTGTGGTAGATGCCGGTGACTGATGGAGAAAGGCTACAAGCCATGACGGGAACATCTATGTCATGACTTCTAGAGTGTGAGTGATCTCATCTAAAACAATAACAAACAACAGCAACAACAAAAATTTTTTTTCAACTTTTCATTAAATGGTTGTTAGGGAAGTTTTAGTCACCCAGAACTTGTTTAGCAAGGCCACAGAAAATAGCATGGTGAGAAAGACTCAAAACTACATCTGATCTCACTCCCCAGAGTTGTTACTAGAAGCTTAAAGATGTCATGGGGCAGAAGTTACCCTAGGAGCACACAGCCCCAAGAAGGGAATGCCTGTGCTCAGGATGCCTTCTGGAAGGACTCCCAAGAACCTAGCTGTTTCTCTGGTCCCCAGATTCAGATGCCATCTGTGAGATGGGCTTAGGGCTCCTATAAGGATGATGCAGTCCATTTTTCCTCAGTGGTTCCTAAAACCATCCCAGTTATGTCTTTTCATTTGCCCTAATTCTCATATCCCAGTCTAAACTTACTGCTCACTGGCAGATAGAATATGGGACACATCTCTGCGTTCAACACTCCCCCAAAAGTCAAATTTTTCAGCACTCACCAGAAATCCAAACCTGGAACAACAACCAAAACAGAAAGAAGTATAAGACTTGCCACTTTTTAAGGGCAAAGAAATGTTATGTGCACTGCACCCTCATCTCTTACACATTACAGAGAAGGCACTTAATAAATACCTGTCGAATAAAATTAACCAAATGAATGAATTCATTCATCTGTGGTCATGAATCAAAGTCATGATTATCACATTGGTATTTTCCTGTCAGCTATCCCATGGTGACCTTTGTCCAGGGTTTCATCTTTTTAAAATGCTATTCTGGTGATATTTTCTTAAAAAGAGAGACACAAAACCACAACACAGAAAAGAAAAATCAAAATGTATTTTTTCAAGTTCCATTCCAGGTAACAGATATTTGACCAATGAATTAAAGCTTTCTAGTATGGCCTTGGATATGAAAATTGCCTCTTTCCATAGTTGAACACGGCTCTGAAGTGAGTACCAACAGATCTCTTGCTGATTTTCAGAACAGGATAAAGCAGTTAAGCTATAAAGAAGCATTAACAATTTATCCTCATTGCCAATCAAGAAATCACCCAGATTTCCCACCTCCCACCACCCCCAAGACCAAAGTAAAAGGGCTGTAAATCAGCCATCATGCATCTCACAAAAATCATACACTATCCTTGGCAAACCAAATCCTTGGCTTCCCATCCCCCTACCTTTGGGCAACATTTCCCCACAGTATAACCTAGGAATACAGGAGCTCTGATCTGAAAGGAAGCCAGCTAATGTAAGGGCTAACGGTAAGGATAAGGTAAAAATTTCAAGCCCCAGGAGGCTTGTTGCTGATAGATTGGAATGCTTTTTAATGAGGAAAGGAGATGAGAGGAGGTGGGGGAAGGTACCCAGCCCTTCAAGTCCTCCTTGGGGGAACATTTTGTGCTTGTTCTGAGGTAGGGTGACCCTTGATAAGTGCGAAAGAGGGATGACTGATCCCCCAAACATGTTGTACAGTGTGGCTTTGAGGGACCCTTTCTTCAGGCTTCTGAAACTGATCACATGTGCTCAGGCCATACTTAAACTATACACTCCAGCACTCCTGAAGCCACCAGAACTCTGCACTGCAATGAATCAAAATTTTCAAAGCATGTTTTCATTCAGAAACCCCATCTTTACTTATATGACCTGACATAGAGTAATTCAGCTTGTAATATTATATACCCAGCTTTGAAAAAGGGAGTAATTCTTACGAGGTTGGCTTACTCAACTCTAACCAATAGTGTCCCTGAGCTTAAGGGAAGGGAAAACATTTCTTAATAATTGCTAGTTTTATATATTCTTGTTCCCTTAAAAAAAAAAGAAAATGCTAGGGCATTTGTCTTAGATTTCCCTTTCCTCTCTTCTAGAGAAACCTGAAATGCCCAGTGATTATATGATCCACTGATGATACTCAAACTCAGTAGATATCACTAGGATGCTACCTTTTCACTGACTAGTTTGTGCAGGAGCGTCCTCCAGTCTGTGCAAATAAACCTTCTCTCTATTGTTTTCCTTTCTGTCACTATATAAAGCCCTATGCTGCTGGAAAGGAGAGAGGAGGAAGTCAAGTGACTTTTTTATGTACAACTATATACATAAATACAATATGGGGGTTAGGTGATGAATAGCAGTGGAGGTTAGAGTCTGCACACAGAGTGAGAAAATAAATTAATCTGTCTGGTTCTTTTAAGTGCCCAGCATTCTGCACCAAGAAATGAGGTATGAAGGAGCAGCTTTCCCAGTTGATTCATCCAAATGTCTTCCTGTGCAACTTAAGCATGATGAACCCTGCACAAGGGTCAATGTCTAGGAAAACCCATTCATCAAACAAGGGGGAAGTCCTTGGACAAGAGAGACCTGAGACTCGGAAGGCACGTCCCAGAAGGCCCTCGGGGTAAGGCCATTCTGGCGGAGGCTCTGACATCATCAGTGTTACATCCCCAATCTATGCTACCACAGAGTTCACGGAAGGCAGGGCAAAGGCTGTCGTCTTCTTACTTCTGCTCTGTTTTTTTTTTTACAATCGTGTGAGGTCCTCTGGAGAATTACTACCCTCTTCGCCCGCTGGAGTCTCCTCAGCTGGTTCTATTTTGATCTCAAGTCCAAAGGCAGAACTTATCCTTCCAGGAGAATAGTCATTTCTTTTTAAGTCTGCAAGGAAGACAGTTAAGACAGTGATAGGGAAACCTTAAGAACGTGATGTTCAGATAGACTGGACTTTAGGCCGAGTGCTCAGGGAAGACTCTTCCCCCTCTGATGTGTGAAACTCAAACCCTCAACCTATCCAAGGTACACCCCGCCAGGCACACACGTGACTCTAACTCCCAAAGGCTGGGTTCACTGTGGCAAGACGCGGTTGCTTATAGCGCCCTTGAGACATGACGTGGCCAGAGTTAAGTGAGGCAATACTAGAAACTGGGCATTTTCACTGTTGAATGATGGCAGAGTCAGACTGTTCAGTCAAAATGGTGGACTTGAGACATCAGTGCTCAGTTTTCTGCAACAAAAATGGACCTCAGGTTTGGCTGAACCTCTAAAAGCATCGTCCAATGATCAAATTCTCTGCTTCCTGAAGCCTCCTTCTTTAGTTCAACAGGGAAATTACAAGAAATCATTAACAAGGGCAACCCTTGGGGAGAACTTAAGGACGACAGTGAGCTTTAAATGTTTGGATATCATGGTATATACCATGTTGATTAAATTTGTTAAGCTTAAACATACATTCCTTTATAGTGTTTTAATATTAAATGGGGACTATCTGGACATAAAACTAATACATACTATAGTTTGATAGTAGCCAACACTTATTACATTGCTTCAATCCTTATACCACCTTTATGAGGTGCTATCATTCCCAGCTCACAGATGAGAATGAGGTCCAAGGTCACAAAACTAGTACAAAGCATTCCTGGGATGTGAGCTCAACCTATGGACCCCATGCTCTTATACACTTTCCAAAATAACTTTAAAAAAAAAAAAAAAACCACAGTAAAACATAAACAAAAAGAAAAATCACCCCTACTCCTGTTTTCTGAGCTAAGCTTTTTTAAATTCAAATTACCAAATGTTCGAGTAAATGAGGATATTTCTTATTTTCATTTAAATGTGTTAACTAAGGTTTTGAAAGGAAATAAGGTTTAGGTCTAGAAATGCAGGAATTCTTGAATGACTCAAAAGTCACCATGGTAGGGAAAGGCAAAAAGGAAGGAGATGGAGGAACCTTAATCCTACAGAAAAGGTGACTGGATGGAAGCAGTGAGTTACGCCTCAAATTTCCCTTAATCCTGGCTGATCAGATATAGTACCTGTGTCTTCAAGAACAAGAAGTGGTCCTGCCCAGGAAACAATGAATCAGAACCGGGAAGAGGTCAGCACCTGAGGATGCTGAGTTAATGAGCTAGATTCTGGCCTGTGATCATAGGCTGGGAGATACGTGTCAGCTCCTGCCTCCCAGAGGACCCTTACCTGGAGGCCTGGATGTGGCTCAGTCCAGCCCCCGCTCCTTCCTGGGCTCTTGCGATCCAGACAGGAGGTCCATGGGCAGCTCAGCCAACGTGCCGAGGACTGTCCTCTTTGCCCACTTCCACTGTGTGGGTTGTGAGAAGGGGTCCTGGGCAGCCGCCAGATGACAGCGAGACCCCACTCTCTGTACCACTCGAGTCTGACATCCCCACCACAACCTCCCCGGCCGACAAGCTACTCCCTGCTGGAACTGGGAGCTGTTACCCATCCCAGTCTCCTGTGCATCGTGCCCACAAGAGCAAGTCCTGCCTTCAACTCCAACAAGATTAGAAACTGCCTTTCTTTGCTGTAAATTTTCACCTACTCCATCCTAAGTTACAGTGGATGTTGATCTTTTACTGATTTCCAATTTGGGGTCCAATCACTTATGATAAGGCTGAAAGGGCTACTCAGCTTAAAAGATGTGAAATTCCATTTTAAGAACAAGTGTGGTACAACCTTAGAGAAACAGGGAGTGAGCTGAGACAGACATAAAGCATCCCTTCTGAGATAAAAAGGAAAGAATGCGACAGAGTTGGGGCTGCCAACTTGGGGCCCACAGACCCCCGGCTGTTGCCTTTTATGTTAGGAATATTTTTCTGTGCTGAGTCTATTAGTCTTAGAGAAAGCATGTCACACTATCAAATCAGATTTTAAAAACATATCTCGTAATGTATGTTGACAGGGGTAGGTTTTTATCATAAAAAGCACTACTTTGATTGATAGCTGTTGCTTCCCTCCATGCCCCAGTCTCCCAAATGTCCAGTGAGTAAATAAGAACAGAGCAGAAATACTGTGGGCATCACACAAGATCCAAGGGGTGGGGGTGCGATGGGGGGAATCTGCCTCCATCCAATTTTACCCCCAATTAAGTAGGTGGAACTTTTCCCTTAGAGACTGTGACAAGCATTGGGCCTGATGTTGTTTTATCACATTTTGGCAGAACCTGAAGTAAATCTCTGTCCTTTTAATCCCTTTAGAGACTTGAAAAATTTGCAGTCAGAAAGTCAGGCCTCGACTGCGAATGAGATAAAAAAGTGATTAAGATTTTCTACTCCATCCCAGGTTACAATGGCCGTTGCTCAATGAGAGATTTACTTAGAGAAAAATAGAATTGTTTGGGGCGTACCCGGGAGTTTGAGCTTCCGGCAGCAGGAGTTGCAACGATGTTTTGCAATGAAGCTTCTAATTGCATCTTCCCCTAAGTTGGCTGGTCCAAACACCATTCCTCTTGATCTAGAGGAAATATCAGAATATCAATTAGATCACAGCTAAGAAAAAGGAGCTCAACTAGGATTCTCTCAGATACCGAACAGTATCCCATAGTAACCCAGTAAACTTGAAGGAGCCAACAAAGAACAGAGCACTTGGGGGAAGCAACAATGTTAGGTCTGCACATTTAAAATTCAAATGCACTTCAATCTTTGTACCCAACTCCAAGACCTACTGTGAAACTCATTTCCACACTAATCTGATAGAAAAGTGAATTTTCTATATACCACAGTAAAACAAAATACAGTGAGACCCTTTTTCATGCATATGGGGTGAGAGAATGACATTCACTACCAACTGTTCTAGTAGAAAACCCGAAAGGTAAGTATGCAATAAAATAAATTTGCTATTGGAGAACCCCTTCTGAAAAGACTGATGTGCATTGTTTCAAACCCAAATACTGTTCTGCACATAATCAATGTCCTCAAACACAAAAGCCCAACAAAATCCGACACCCAGGATTCATGGCTCTTTCGATAGCTCCTTCTACTCTGCAAACTGCTATGGCAGTTTTCTGGGCTCTCAGTGAAAAGACATGACAAGTAGAAGACAATGATTTTATGGAAGTAAACTTAGGGGACAAAATTACAAACAGAATCATATATAGTAGGCACATTTTGAACACTCTGTAAGTGATCTATTATAGATTCTCATAATACTATAAATTTATAATAGATTCCAGGGTCAAAATTTACCCATTATAAGATCATATACAACCATCATTCTTCGGCTGACATGCTACACACCATGGAACACAGCACACCAGAAATACCTCCAAAGAAACTTTATGAAAGCTAATATTTTATTTTAATGACATGCAGAGTGGAAAACAGCACATTTTAAAATCTGAACTCAATTACCGCTCTTAAATACCATGTCTTAAGAAAAAAGAAAAGCAAACTATCACAAAAGGAAACAATAAACTTTGCTTCTAAGGAATGTGGTTTTTCAAAAGGGACGTGGTGTAAAAATGGACTTTTTTTTCCATCTGAGTATTGAAACATTTATCTCAGTTTCCACTTCCTTTTGGCAGAATAACAGTAGCTGCTCTGAAGATGTGCCAAGCTCAGAACGAGGGCTGATGTCAGTTTGATCTCAGATTGCCTCTTTGCTCTGAGGCGGGTAGGTGGAGGAAACCTCTTGGGAAGATGACATGAACAGACACCCAGGATTAACTTTCCTGGTCACTCAATCGCCCTTACACAACACGGCTCTCGCGGTGTTTACCAGACTGCATAAGCTGCCTTTTGTTAACTATTCCTCTTTCAGTCTACATGGTAAGGAATCACTTCTTCAAGGTGAAACCAAATGTGGCAAAGAAGTAGAATCACACAGTATTTAGTACCAGAATTCTATGATGCTAATAATATGAAAAACAAAGGTGGTTTTTGAGTCATTAAAATTGCAGGATTCCTTTTATAGCCTCTCTGGCATGACCCTATTGGAACATATCACTCTTCTGCCTTCCACATCGCTATTTCTTTCCCCCCCAGTAAAGCATGAAAGTTCCCAACTTAGAAATGTAACACTGATTCTCAGATAAAAGCTGTAAACGAAACCATTTCCCTCTATGAGCTTTGTTCAAGTTAAGACAAAAGAATCAAAATTACTATAATATGTATGTATCAAGGGTTCAACCACTCCGAGTGGAGAGTGGAGAGAGGAAAGTGAAGGAAGGTTGTAGGGACAGTAATACACCATGCCTACAGCCTTGCACTCTCAGACAACCGTGCCTGAAAAAATATACAACTGTTTTCCAGATTTTTCACAGCACAGGAAAGCAGGTGGTAACTTGGTTTCACATTCGAGGAAATGCTAATTAGTGCCATGTACATAGAGATTTACTAAAGAACATCTCATCATTATCATTTCATACTTGTCAAATGCCTGAAACCATCAATGCAGTAAGGGGGTGGGGGGGATGCAATCCCAAACTACCAATAACACTTGAGGCAACCTCCACTGAGGGTCAGTGACCTGAGGAACCAAGGTGAGTGGCCAGAGAGCATTTGTGAGAGAAGGTATAATGATTTGGTCTTCGCATGCAAGGGCAAAGTTCACATGTTGGGGAAAGTTATGAGACAACAGGCATTAGAGGCAATATCAGAATTTGCACCACAAAATATCTTCCCTCCTGGTAGAGGATCATTCCCTTTCATTGACCCTCTTCTCCTCATAGGCAAGTTACCATCTCCACTGAGCTTCAGTTTCCTCATTTGTGAACAGGGATTGAAGACATTTCCTTCTAAGGTTATTGTTAAGAGTAAAATAAACAACATGTGACAGCACTTGCTCCTCAAACTTTTTTTTTGGTGGGGCGGGGGGCTGTAGGCTGCACTGCGAGGCATGCAGCATCTTAGTTCCACTGGCCAGGGATGGAACTCACGCCCCCCTGTAGTGGAAGCATGGAGCCTTAACCACTGAATCTCCAGGAAAGTCCCTCTCAAACTTTTATTTACACCAAATCACCTGAAGATCTTCTTTTCATTGGAAAAGACCCTGATGCTGGGAAAGACTGAAGGCAGGAGGAGAAGGGGACGACAGGATGAGATGGTTGGATGGCATCACCAACACAATGGACATGAATTTGATCAAGCTCCGGGAGATGGTGAAGGATGGAAGCCAGGCAAGCTGCAGTCCATGGAGTCACAGAGTCGGACCCCACTGAATGACTGAACAGCAGCAAAGGCAGGGTCTCAGGAGGCTGCATTTCTAACCATCTTCCAGGTGATGCTGGTGCTATTGGTCCTGGCCATGCTTTGTGCAGCACAAGTTTAACATATAAGAGGCATCCGGAAATGTGAGCCTCATTGAACTAATCAGATGTTATTCTCCACATTGTGAGAAAATAGTACTTATTATCTTCACCATGAAGATGAAGAACATTTGCACCAAAATTAGGTGACCCCACAAAACCAGACAGGCTATAGTGATACCAACCTATCAGTTTCCAGTGTTCCCATCCTCAGTCATTAAAAAATGTTTGCTATAAGACAGAGGCTCCCAACCCTGACTGCCCACTAGAACCACATGGGAAACTTTCGAAAAATACAGACATCAGGGTCCCATCCTGAGATTCTGACTTGAGGATAATTCTGAACAGCTTTTTTGTTTAAAGTTCCCTAGGTGACCCTAATAGAAATTGAGACACACTGGCTTATAAAATGCAATTAAATACTTAACTGTCAAGAGGAATAATATAATCTTCTTAGAATTCGAAAAGTTGGAAATATTCAGGTCATATTAAATATACATACCAAGGTCAAAATTTAATAAATGATATAGATAAAGTATACATAAACTTGATTCATTATATATGCAAAACTTTTCACTGCAAAATTATAAAAAGTTTCTACTACAAACTCTTGGGCATACAGGACCACTGGAGAAATAATACATATTTTTAGCTAAAAAAATAGCTGTTATTGTTTATCTGTACACTAAGGGTTACAACATGAACTCCAGGGTCAAATATCATGGGGTTTGGATGCAGAGGAGCAATATAGCCCACTTTTATTTTCTCTAGCTTACCTGATTCAAAGAAACAGCTAATACACTTTTAGATGTACCTCCTTGTAGAGACACCTACAGATGGTACCATATTTAGATTAAATCACTCAGTAAAAGAATATAGCATTAAAGTAGTGAATAACTACAATATGAGTCCATGGGAGGGAAATAAAAGTTTCAGAGTTCATCATATAGAAATCACCCATTTTTGTAAATATACATATATATATATATACACACACACACACACAACTCACAGACCAACTTTAGACACTTAGGACAACTAAGAAATTAAAATGTCATATGCTGCTGCTGCTGCTGCGTCGCTTCAGTCGTGTCCATCTCTGTGCGACCCCATAGACGGCAGCCCACTAGGCTCCCCCATCCCTGGGATTCTCCAGGCAAGAGCACTGGAGTGGGTTGCCATTGCCTTCTCCGATGTCATATGCTAGCAGTTCTCAAAAGTGTGGAGTTTAGGCCAGCAGAATTAGAATCATCTGGGAACTTGCGACATTATGTGAACACATCCCAAACCCACTGAATTAGAAACCAGGGGCAAAAGCTGGAGGTAAAGGGCAGCAAACTGTGTTTTAACAAGCATGATGAAAGTTTATGTTTGAAAACCACTGTCGTTTTTCTATATTGATCCATCGTTAATCACCACTTTTTTCCTTAATCATCACTTCTTTTTACTCCACCTTTAATACCACCTCAGATCCTTTACTGCCAAGTCCTCCCAAAAGCCTGCTCATGGGATAAAATGTCCATGGGAATTCAAAGGACAGGCAGATGACTCATCTCTCTGTATAATTTACCATCCTGAATTAATAGACAATCTGATGACTCCATATCTAAGCCCCACAGTTTGGGCCTCTCACAGATTTGCTGTTACTAAATAGCACACTTTCTGCCCCCAGCTTTAATTTTATAGGCATGTGATGGAGGACGCTGCCCATGACAAGAATAAAATGACTCCATTGTGAAGACAACAAAGGAAACTGTCTCTCCTATGACATTGTCTTCATGTCAAAGCCTGTAGAGGCTGAACTTACCCATATTTCTCTTTTGTCTGGGATACTAGAAAACTCAGAATCAAATCTGCAACAAACTTCTGGCTACAGCATTGGTCTTTATATAATTTCCATTTTTGTCTATGTACTAACAACTCCAGATTTAATCATATTCTTGTTTTTTGGCCCTCATTTCCTAATCTATACATTCTTCAAAACTGTATTTTAAATCTTACTGTATTTTATCATATTTGATACAGATATTTGGGGATATAGATACAGACATGGACAAAAGCTGCCTCAAAATCTTCCTAGGATCTAGGCAAGATATATAAGTGCTAAAAAATTATGTTTAAGAAATCATGTACAATGTGTCAAATGCAATTTTCTAAGTGATAAATTAACTTACTGTTTGTCTTCAGGTTTTATTACAGATGGATCTGTCAAATTTTCTCCAACACCTCCAAAGAAAAAGAAAATTCATTTAGTAAGTGGGGAGTTTCACTTTCTCAGAAATTCAAGAAAATAATAACCAAGTTTTATTTCCTTTCTTTAAACCTATATCCACACTGTGGTAAATTCAACATCATATGAATTTACTATACTATAAAACTTGTCCAAGCAAGTTTGAAAACTTTAGTTCATGCACTATCTCCTGCAACCCCCTCTATTACGCTATAATAAACCTCTAGGCTACAAATGAGTGCATTTTGAAGTGTTCACAGTTACTGACAATGGCATCCATCATTCATTTATCACTCGTATACACTAGACAGTCTAATTTTATTTTTTCTAACTCTTGACAATCATGAAAGAAAAGTATTAGTATGCTGATAGCCTTATTTTACCAATGAGTACACTGATGTTCAAAGATATTAAGCAATTTGTCAGAGGTTGCACAGACCACAAGAGGTCATAACAGGATTCAAGCTGAGCCAAAGCCTGTGGCCTAGTCCGTGGTCTCTTTAGATGGAGTCCATCACTGCTCAGCAAGGTGCAAGGTACTGTGTGGTTCTGCAGATACCCACCTCTGGGTCCATCAAAGACACACAACAAATGCTATTTTTATAACGTTTAGAAATAGAAGAATACAAACAGCCTGCATTCCTGATCTGGGTGCTGGTTATACACATGTGTTCAGTTGTAGAAATTCTCTGAGATGTCCACTTATGCTGTGTGCACTTTCTTGAATGTATGTGATCCTTCAGCAAATTTTACTTCTTTAAAAAATGGCACGAAAGTATAAAAAGACAATGTAAGTGTAATTTCAAACAAACTTTTATCAAAATAGGGATCAACATCACAGTCAATCTCTGTTATTAAATGCAAGTGGTGGTGGGACTGACTTCCACGGGCACCTTTTTCACAAGTGAGCCAGTCAGATGGGCTGAGTGCACCACGTGGGCATAAGTCAGCAATTTCTGAGACCACATTCTAACCAGCACTGGTTCTCTTGGCTTGGAAGAGACCAACCTCGTGGGAAATCTACTTAAAATTACATAAAACGTAAAACATTATTATGTGTTTCTATTTGGTTAAAAAAAAAAATGTTTATAATCACTACTTTAAAAAAGAAAGGTTTTTACCATGTTCTGTACTTTTTACCATATACTGACACCTTTCATAGGAAAATGTAATGCTTATAATTTATAAGCCATTCCCCTGAGAAACTGACTTCTTTAGGAAAATAACCTGTTTTAAGTGGGGACAGGGTTAGGGGTTCCAACTTTTTGTATCATGATACTCTTTGTCAGCCTGATGAAGCTAAGGGAACCCCTTCTCAGAATAATGCTTTAAAATGCATAATTTGAATACGTAAGATTACAAAGGAAGCCATGATATTGAAATACAGTGATTAAAATATTTTTAAATAGTTTTGCAATACATGTGCTTCTTTATTAGCACATTAGCTAACAGGATCAAGCACAAGTCTAATAACACTATAACATTCAAATAATAAAAATACAACCTGTATTTTGAGAAAAATATTTGTATTTGCCATGTTAACATCTGTAATTGCTATTGCAAACAGTCATGGGTACTGCTAATACCACTGTGGTTTGCTGTCTCCACTATAATTGAAGGGAATGATAACTTTCAGCTATAGATTAGTATAAAGGTATAACCTTAATTTGTTTTTTCATCAAAGTTCACAGACCCTCTGAATTCTACCCAGGGACCCTTTAAGAACGCCTAGCTTAGAATCTCTCTGGGCACTGATTCTGAATAAGGAAAGGGAAAATAAGTCTGAAACATAGGCTCATGGGGAAGTATGCAAATATGCTATCCTTTTTAAAGAAAATGTCATAGGGAGAAGCTGGGCTCTTTATACTTTTCTCATTACAGATATAAGAAGAAACAGCCTAGCAGGACCCTAACTATATATAGCAAACATGCAGTAAATAAAGAGAACAACTTTAACTATTTTAGTGAATAAACAGTACTATGTAGTAAATTAAAAAACAGACATCCCATTATGACCAATAGAGAGTGAAGGCCACAAATCCTTCACACATTTAAGCTCAGACCTGATTTTATGCCTACAGCTTCCAGCAACGATGAAAGCTTTAGGCAGATGTCTGAGTAAATTGTAAATTTAAGTTGGAGATATGCACAGTACTGAAAGAATTGGAGAAAGGGAGACTTTACAGGGGGAGAAAAGTCTATCAAAATCATACCAGTTCCCATTTATTTTCAGTCTTGCAGCCTGTTAAATAGGAAAAAGTCAAAGGGTCCGGGTCTCACTCACAGCCTCATCACTCTCTAGCTGTGTAATCTGGACACCTTCTTTCATCTCTCTGTGTCTCAGCTGTATCATCTGAAAGTGTGAATAATCATGGGCCTTATCCTGTAGTTACTGAGAGGATTACAGGAACCAGCATATACAAACTGCTTAGCAAAACGTATGATTCAGAAGAAGGTGAAACATGTCAACTGCTATTTTTATTGTCTTTATTCTATCAAGGCACTTCCCTGGTGGTTCAGTGATAGAGAATCTGCCGGCCAATGCAGGAGATGCAGGAAGACCCTCTGGAGGAGGAAATGGCTACCCACTCCCGTCTTCTTGCCTGGGAAATCCCATGGACAGAGGAGCCTGGCGGGCTACAGTCCATGGGGTCGCAAAAAGAGTCAGACACGACTGAGCAACTAAACAACAATTCTATCAAAAGTTCTTGTGAACTAAAGTTCTATTTTCTTACCATTGGTAAAACCAAGGTCTAATGACCTCACTTCCCTGAGGTACTGTTTGCTAATGAACAGAACCTGCTCTAAGACTGAGGGTGAAGAGGACCCACAAACCTCTACACCCCTAAACCCAATCTGACAGCTCAAAGGTGAACCACTAAATCTATCTACTGAGACCCGTGAATGGCAGAAGGGGAAAAACAGAAAGCAGTTCAGAGAACCAATCATGCCGTTCCACCACACCACTCCAGCCTCTCCCAGCTACACAGGAGTCACTCAATAGGCGACCTGTCACACAGGGGCCTATCCCGCCCGCACACCTGTGTGTGTGTGAGTCGCTCAGTCGTGTCCGGCTCTTTGGGACCCCACAGACTGCAGCCTGCCAAGCTCCTGTGTCCATGGGATTCTCCAGTCAGAATACTAGAGAGGGTTGCCATTCCCTTCTCCAGGGATCTTCCCAACCCAGGGATCAAACCCAGGTCTCCTACATGGCAGCAGATTCTTCACTGTCTGAGCTCCCAGGGAAGCCCACCCACACAGCTAGACATCTGGGAAACGAGAACATTTTAACATCTAAAAATTCCAGTGGTGCCTCTTTACTGGCATTCACAGAGCATGTGCCCATGTACAGACAAAACACAGTACGCCCTTATGAGAAGCTCAGAGACTTACATTCTGCTCCGCTTTGGGATACATCAGTGAACTTCCATATCTACGGGAAGAAGTTACTTCCCTTGTAGCAGCAGAATGTACCATGATGCTGCTGCTGCTAAGGCTGACTTATACTGAAAACTGCTTTGTTGAATAAAAAATTAATAGCCCCAAAGGTTCTTTGTGTCAAGCCTTAAAAAAAAAAAAAAAAAAAAAACACGCCACAGACCATTGTAATTTCAAATACAATTGTTTTTCATTCCTATTGCTGGAAATAAAATACTGGATTTCATGTGTAATAATGATTCAGGCGCTCACATGTAGGGTTTTTAAATAGGAGGAGACGAATACTACAGCATCATTACAAGTGATCAGAAATTAGTCAAGCCTCCATAGATAAACCTATGGCCGATTCATGTTGATGTCTGGCAGAAACCAGCACTCTTATTGTAGAGCAATTATCCTTCAATTAAAAATAAATAAATTTAATTATAACAGAAAGAAAAAAAACGAAATTAGTCAAGCCTCTCCCTAAATTCAGCTTCCTGGCCTGATGTGGCAGCTGCTGAGTTATGCCTGGCATTCACTGGAATAAAATAAAGAGAAGAAAAGAAGAAACTGAAAGAATAAACGGGCAGAGTATTTCTCATTCTTTCTTTCCCTCCAGGCAATAGGGAGCCACAGCAAGCTGATCAGGGCTTCATTCTACAAAGGCAGAAGCTGGGATGTCCTTTAAGTTACCACCAGGACCACACAGCTAAGAGCAGACCACCCACAACTGAAGAGTAACCTCCATGCTAACAAGCCACACAGACATTAACACTGAGAACAATGACCGCACTTACTGGGTCGGGAACTTGCCTCATTTCGGCCCCTGAACAACCCCGTGAGTTAAGTGCATAACATGATTTATCCCAGTTACAAATGCGGAAGTGGAACTCCAGGTGGCTGCGCTCTCGTCACGCAGCGAATTCATGGTGGAGCCAGGAGTCAGCCCCCAGCACCGTGACTTCAGAGCTTCTCCTAACTGCAGCTGACTGGCCTTTCAGTCTCCACTCCCTGCCGCCCAGACAACACACACTGTCTCTCCAAAGACTAGAAATATGACGCAATTAAATATAAAATGTAACTGAACTGAAAACTGTTATGATATTTTAAGACTATATTCTCCCATTTTTCCTTTCCAACCCGGTTTGAATTAAATATATTAATGCACATAAGCCTTTAGCCAAGTACTTGACACAAAATAACCAGGAAACGCTAGTTAGTAGCAGTAGTATTATAACTGCTTATAATTACTATTACAGGATTCACATTCTTCCATAAATTCAGGGCTAAACAATTGGCAAAACAGTCCAATAAGTATCTCAATTTCTTCATGCTCATTCTATGATGTCCATTCTTCCCTTCTTTGAAGGTCAGTGTTTTGACATAGTTTATTTGGAGTGGCCTATTTCTGCAGTTCACATAATTGCCCAGTGAAAAAATAAAGTTAATTCCTTTTTCCCCCCAAGACTATCAACGCAGTATTTGTTCTGTTTAATGTCACTTTGGATTACTAAGAGACATAAAAATCCCCAAACATAAACATCATTAAACAAAAACCTATTCAAGTGGAATACAAAACACACTGAAGAGTCATCATTAATTCCTTAAAGTTTTTCTTTGGTTGTTTTTTGGTTTGTTTTTTACTTTTTAAACATCTCCACCCAAACCTCAAAGCACAGACACTCAAGTACAGATGAAAACAATCAACCTTTCCCCAACATGAGCTACAAAAGCAGATGCCTAGGGCATCAGTGTGCTGGGTTTACATGGATCATGTACTCGCTGGCTTAAAACTGAATCATCTTGACTGTTTTAACTTTGTTTATATTGCTTCTTAAAATATTGTGTTTGAGGGTTAGAAATATAACTCAACCTTGTGAGCAGCACAGATATGAAAGGACAGAAGGACTTATGTGTCATTAGAAAAGTGTGTATATATATATATGCATACATATATACACAGACACATCCTTGAGCACATGGCACAAATTTCAATCAAAATGGGTTTGCAGTCTTAGTGAACATTGCTCACGATGCCCCAGGACTGCCTGCTCATCTCATCTGTCTCCAGCCTCCAAGCCTGGTTTTGGCACAGAATCCCAGGTCTGGAGAAAGGGAAAAGTCAGAGGGGACAAGGGAGAGACCAGATTTTTTAAAAAAATAAATAAAAGGAATCAGAACATGGTAACATTCCTAAGGATCTGAAACTTACAAAGAAATAAAAGAACAGTGACAAAGAAAGAGCATGGATGATCAAACCAGCTTAAGCCTGCATCCTGGCTCCTTCTTAGGTAGCTGTGCAACCTTGGGGAAGATATTTAAACTTTCAGGACATAAATTCCCCATAATATCTACCTCGAGGTGCTGCTTCTGGGATTAAACGAGATAACTTCTCTGAAAGTTCCTGGGCTAAATCCCTTATTTGAAACCAAAGCCCCAGTCAGTGAGCCCTAGGACTAAACTTTGACCTTAATACATATCTCCTTCTGTCCCTTCAAGGAAAGCCTGCTAGAGATACTTCGCTTCATGCTGCAAGATTATATGTCACATCTGAGGTATTGCTAGTAGAGAGATGCACTGATCAAAGCCTTCCATTAAATAAGAGTGCACTGCGTTGCCTCTCCCAGACCGAGTCTGTACTTTCAGGAACTCTTATATCAAGGAACACAGCAAAGAGAGCAAGCTAACTTATAAACTGCTGAAGTACTGAGCTCAAAATCATGAAAAGTGACCAGAGTTGCAACTTTCCTATACATATCAATGCATGCCTAAGTGTTATTGTGAACTTAAGTCCAAAGAAAAGCCATAAAACTAGAAATCTAGTACAAAAATCATTCTCCCATTTGATAAACATTTTAGATAACTTTAAGTTCTAGGCCGATAATCATCTGCCTATATCATCTGCTCCTGATCATCACTGTACAATGTCTCTGGCATAAACGGCCCTACCTCGTTTCAAAGCTAGACAGAGCAACTCCATACATGACCTAGTCTGGTTCTCACATGATCTCTCAGGACACCTGCCTGATTCTTCCCGCTTAGGACAGTTCCACAAACAGTAAATAAATTCAGAAAACAGATACCATCTTCTGTTTTCAAATTAAAACAAAAAAAAGTACGCACTGCCAAGGAATGTCTCCACTGAATGATCTTCACTGTGACTTTAAGAAAGAGCTGGGGGCAAATGTAGGTGACAATGACAAGGAGAAAGCAATCTTTGGTCCAGGTTTCCTGAACTTTGCCTCACGCTTGTTCTACCAAATCCTCAGCTATCAATCACCTTGCAAATCTAAAACCAGCAGCTCTCCCCGAGTATACTCATAGGTCCAGTGAGAGAAAGCCAACATCAGCTCCTCCAAGGTGTTGCTGGGGGCAATTTCATCACCATTGTTGTTGTTGTACTTCCGGAATTCCCCCGTCATATACTTCTCGATGGTCAACCACTGCTGGGCTGAATGGCAGTAAATTAAGAAAACTTCCAGGAACCTATGAGGAGGGAAAAGAGGTCACTGTTTTCCCACCAGGCAGCCAAGGTGGGAGTTATGTCACTGGACAGAGAACAACAGAGGAGATGCCCTAGCTTGACCGAGCAGCCCCAGTGCACATGTCCCTGCCTTTCTACTGAAAAAAATGGGATGCAAAGATTTGGAGCTTTCCTCACGCTCACCCACCTCCCTGCTCTTTGAGGAACTCTTATGAGTACTGGATTCAACTTTTCTTGCCTTGCTCTATGAAGTTCCTTGTAAATGGAACAATAAAACTTTACTGTGAGTCCTCAGCACTGAACTATGATCTGTGTTGCTAAATGAATCCAAGTATATGGAAACAGGTGAAAGTAATAAGAGTTCAACCCTTTAAAGTTCCTAATTTCTATAAGATAATTAGGAGAGGAAACTATGCTTACAATAGAAGTGTTTTCCTGCCATAATGGTTCTGGATATTAGTAACAACACCCCAGATCTGCCTGCTTTCATAATCGAGAGGTTAGTCATGGCCTCTGCTTGACCTGCTCTTTTCCACTCACATAAATTCAGTGATTTAAGCCAAACATCCCTGGGATGTCTACTTCGCTTTTTACTGTCTCCAAGAACGATCTAAAGACGAAAACAAAATTAAGATCATGGGGAAATTCCCCATGAGTTTGGTATTTCTTGTGACCAACAGGGGTACAACAAAATTGATAGAAATCACTACTTAGGATGAAGGGCCAGGTGCCAATATTTCCTTACCTTGGAGTGTAAGGAATGGTTTGTGGTTTTACTTGGTTGAAGGTATAGATCAGCTTTTGAGCAGCTCTTTGTTGTTGAATTTCCTGCAAAATAAGGAGCATTGATAAAAATATTGCTTTACTACCACATGCCTACTAATGAATGATCACAGAAACACTAGAGGCCTCCCAGGTCTTTACCTGGGAGGCAGAGACCCACTCCAGCTCCATCACTACCCACTCCAAAAGTAAAAGCTAAAAATAATAAAATACCACCACCTCCAAATACTAGAGTGGGTAGCTTTTTCCCTTCTCCAGAGGATATTCCCAACCCAGGAATCGAACCAGGGTTTTCTGCATTGCAGGCAGATTCTTTACCAACTGAGCTATCAGGGAAGCCCCAATTTCAAGATCTCTTGGGTTGAAGTAATGGCCGTCGACCAGGACAGAGCCAGATCCCCTTTCTCCGACCTGTCCATCTGGGCTCGGGGTCTCTGACTCACCCTGAGGCAAAGATGAAGCACAGTACTCTCCTGGAAGATTTCGTGCCACGTCTGCACAACCTCAGGAAGAAAGGACTTCACGATGAAAACCTGCCCTGGCTTGAGGATGTCATCCTCAGACCAGGTGCTAATGACTCTCATGGCTTTGCGGAGGCCACCATCCATCTCCTCTTGGGACAACACCTGGATCATAGCAGATCTCCCCCGCTGGGACCAAGAAGACATGCTTTTATCCAGATTCAAGGGGGAACTCTCCTCCAGCCTGTAGACCGTTACTTCTTCTCCTACTGCAAAGAAAGGTGCAGGGAAGGGGTTCAGTGAGACCTATGTCTGTGACATGAACGGCCTCCTAAATACCAACTCAGAAGAATCCATTCAGTTTCCCAAAGGATCAGAGGGGAATGGGAACTGCATCTGTTCAGGGTCAGGTACAGACATCTGGCTGTGTCAGAGTCCAGTAAAGAGGGAGAGGAAAAATGAACAGAGTGCCAGATGTCACATAAGAATTAAGTTGTTCTTATTATAGAGTATAACTAGATGAAAATAAAATCAGAGTAGCAAGGCTATGCTTCTTTTGTTAAAGACAAATACTCTTAAAGAGACAGTTTAAACCCCGTGTTTATTATCATCCCCCTTAGGAGTTGTTTTAGACTTGTTTTTTTTCCCTAACTGTCCCTTCCCTGACATTTTAATACCAAGGATATACTGTATATCTGTTTATGAACTCTGAGTGTGTGTGTATCTGTGCTTTACACATGGAAATAAAAAGATGTTTTTGCTCCCTTGGGGGTGATATTATCCCACTGAGACAGGTTAAAGTTAGAAGCGAAGTCATACCCCAGAACCTTTCCCTCCTTCCTTTGTGCCTCTGGACAAGTTACGTAAAGCCTCACTTTGCTCATCAGTAAAATGGAAGTGTTATTAGAAGAGTCACTTCATTAGGTGGTTGTAAAGATTAAATATGGTCACACGGCTAATGTGAAGCAGACTCGCAGTTACGAACCCAATCCCACTTTAAAGATTTTACACCCACATGTTCTCCCACTGCTCTGCAGCTTCCACTTTCAGGCTGTTGAACAGGGAGCCATTCTTACGGGGCCTAGACTCCATCTAACATAGTGTGCAGCACTTCCTGACAGGGGGAACACACTACATAAAACTTCTGTCCGGTCTGCGTTCTCCTTACACCTGTTCCAAATGACTTTTCTTATAAAACACTGTGCTGGTTTACAAAGAAAAGAATCTATTCGCTCACTCTTGCATTTAACTGCTTACCAAAGAGCATGTCTAGGTAACACTTAGTAACATGCTTTTGAACATTTATTCTTGGTGCCCAGATAAATGGCCCTGGAGATCTCTTTAGAGTTCTAAATACCTAGAGGATTTAGAACAAAGCTACTGAGTTGAACAACCAGCTGTGGAGCCAAGTGGAAGGAGAAGGCATTTGCATCAATGATCAGAAGCCACCTGATCTGTCCTTATGTGCAGGATGGGAGAAAATCAAGATCAAGGACAGTGCAGGGACCCTTGTTATGTTGTCAACTGGCAGGAAAGAGAAATATCAGTAGCCTTGGCTAATGTGAGTTTGTTTTTCTTTACTACTCGAGTCTTTAAAAATCACGTTTGTTCTCTGAGCTAAGAGTAATTAGTTTACATGAAACAAAACAAATAAATAAAAAGCAATATACCAAGCATTTCTCTTTAGATGTCTGTTAGCTTTTTCTGTATTGACATTTAATGCTTTCTTCTCTGTTTATTACGTATGGCTGGTTGGTTCTTTTCTATTCTACTTTTTCCAGCCTTAAATCAGTGAATGCCAGGTGCAACAGCATTGCTTTTTCCCCCAACTGCTGCTCATTATAGTCCTGTCCCCATAGTATATTAGGTTTTGAGCCTAGATACCAGCCAGGCAGTTAATAAGAGTTTCCATTTTAGGAAATTAATATTGCTAAACTGCAACCATGGGTAAAAGAATATTTTCAATTAAAATTATGCAAAATGGTTTCTCCTATGATTCACTCAGATGTTTTGCCTTTGCTCTGGCACAACCTCAAGAAGGTAGAAATGGCACTCACCAAACAGTTGGATTGGTGTAAATGGTATGGTCTGAGAAAGCCTCATTAAATTGTTCCTTTCAATGGCTGCAAACAAAAGCAGATTTACTATTTTAAGTACGCATCAGTGGACTGAATTTATAGAAAGACTCCCCACATCAATATACTCACATAATGCTACAATATTTTACTTTGAAGACCCTTTATTTGTTCCTTTATCAAAAACAGTATCTATAATACAGTATTTAAAATAAACTATGCCTTAAACAGGAAGGATATCCCAGTTTTAGTAACAGATTATATAAGATTATCTAGTAAGTCCTGAGCTAGGGTTGTCACCTACACCCTCCTGAATAGCAAATACCACACTAATCCATATACATATGTGGAACTTGCTTTTAAAGAGCCTTTTAATCTTTGGTCTTCATTCTCTGGTTTTTCTTTTCCAGATCAAATCTAATGCACAGTGGGCTGTGGGGACATCTACTGTTGATTTTGCAGAGTTCATCTTCTTTTCCCAGAGAGAGCTGAAGACTAATTTTAATTAGAAGCAAGTGCTCTGAATTTTCCTGTTACGAGTTGTATCCTAACAGATCAGAATCAATGTCAGTTAGAGTGTTCCTCACCAGAGACTTTCTTCAGCTGACAGCTGGAGTCAAAATAACAGATTACTGCTGAGCTGAAAGACCCAGTTATGAGAGCCTGGAATGTGGAGTCTGAAATCCACTGAAACACTATTCACTACAGAGGAGAATTCAGGATAAGGTAGCCTTTTACTGAACCCTGAACACATGACCTTGATATAATAATAATGGTAATTATCACACCAATACACTTGTACTCTTGTAGCCAGCTTTAAGAGTGTATAAAGAGTTCAGTCATGTAGTATCTAAACCAATGCTGAGAGCAATGATACCCAAAAGACCACCCAATGGCATGAGTCCAGTTGGTTGTTACATTACTTTGCATTTCAAAGGGTTTCCTTTATTCTCAACTAGCCCTTTGGCAGATTGCTCCTCAGGAAGGGCAAGTACAATTATTCCCACTTTGAAAGAAAGACTACTGAATCACTGTGAAGCGATGCTGCTTAAGAGAGTCAAGACCCTTGACGTCTTGTTTAATAACATCCCTTAAGGTGTCTTTGTTGATCACCCCCCGTGGGGCTGGCATTCATTCAGTGGTTATGTTCACTGAGCGCCCAGTGAGGGTACAAAACCCTTCCTTAGAGAACCAGCCCCAGGCCTGTCTCCTCCCCAGTCCAAAACACAAAGATCTCTGGCTTTGACCTTGTAAGGAATTTTCAGATCTCAAGGTCATCCTTCCCTTTTACAATTTGGAACTTACCAATACAAACATTTTTTTTTTAATCCAAAACTTCTTAAATCCTAACAACTTGTTTTCCCAAGCTAAGAAACCTGAATGTGCTCTCATCAGAGTAAACAACTTTCCAAGTTGCAGCCAATCAACACCACAAATTCATGAATGCTTTTGTTTCCAGTTGCAGTCTCACAGACATTTAGATCCACTGACATAGCCATGTGCACATGCATCCTACCTGAATAATGATGGTGAGGCTCTTGAGGGCTTTTTAAGGAGGCTGAGATTTCTGAAATTACAGAGAAGATTGACATTTTAATTACTTGGCTGGAGATAAATACATACTTATGAATATATTGCCTTCAAAGTTATTATTGAACAGGTTAATCAGAATGGCTTCTCGGTTTTTGAAAAAGATTGCCTAATATCCTTTAACCACATTATTGTGCATGGTATCCTGACAGCTTCCAATCATCAATGCAATATCTCCAAATATATTTATATAGGGAATTGAAGAAAGACAGGTAATATTAGCCTCAAAGATGTATTTCCTCTGAACCAATTACACCTCTGGGTTGCAGAAGGCACGCAGCTGCCCATCACATTCCACGACATCCCAGAAGCACAATTCTCTGAGCTCCCTGCCAAGATGCAGTGCCCACATAAAGATGTTATTAATATCAAGTTATTAGCAGACTACTTCACTGACTTAAAAATGACAACAAAATGGTGAAACATATTAAGAGGTCTATATCAGAAACAAAGGAGGTGGAAGGGAAGGAGACAGTAAGGGATTTGTGTGGTTACAGAAGGACTGTGTGTTGGGAATACCTCTTGCAAGTTCAACTGGTTCTCTTCTATCTGGTCAAGTCCTAAATTACAAGGCTCAAGAGAAATCCTTTCCAACAGTTTTGCCATTTCATAAAGTCAGAATTAAAGTGGAGAACTTTGGTCTCGTGGTGGTGACTGCTTTATACTTTGTAGAATAAGCAGCGTAATGAGCCCAATTTCACAGATGTCTCTGGCTTTTTGCTGCTGGATAAGCAAAGCAAAAAACTCCTTCCCTTTGGGGGTGCTGGGTAAAAGGTAAGATCATCACAAAAGACTGTTCCTTTCTGGAATAAAACTGTTTCAGTTAATTTGGAGGTAAAGAACAGGAGTGGCAGTCTGAAAACCAGGTAAAATCAAGAAAAGGATTATTATTTTTCTTTTGTACATAAAAAATTTTTGTAGGTGGAGAAGGAATCAACTGCAAAGAATGTACTGAAAATACAAGAAATTGAGAAGGAACAAGACCACAGAATAGGAAGGTGTCTGATCTGTATCAAGGGGTCAAAAAGACAGAAAGGGGTAAAATCTGAAAGTAGCTACAGAGTGGTTTCGGTGAGGGAGGTGTCTCACTGAAGCAGGCTTGGTCCTACTTAGCCACTTGGGGCACAGAGTCCCACTGAAGCCACAAAGGAAAGATCTACATATAATCTCATGAGTTCTTATTGGGCAATGTGTTAAAACACCACAGTAAAGAGTTGTCAAGCAGTCTAAATGAGCTCAGTGACTATACTCTCACTCACTGGAAAATCATGGTTGGAAATTGGTTACTCCAAAAAATTTTAAACCAGATATCGGTCCTGATTTATCTGGGGAAAGACATTCAAAAACTTTCTACTTTTCTACCGAATTTGCTACTCTGTATAGTAAACAAAAATCACAAATAGGATTTCAAGAACTAAAAATCTCAGCAGGAGCATAAACCTCACCAATAATAATATGAAAAAAATATAAAAACTTACTGTTAACTCCATTTGAACTTCTCAACCTGTTTGGAAAATTAAAGTTGTTTAGATAATGCTTAAATTTTTCAATGATCAAAGATAGAAAAAGTACACAAAAACAGTAAATAATACAGAGTCTATAAGCATGTATTTATATACATGTGTATATATTTCTTTAAAGGAAGGGTATCAGCTACATCTGACCCCTACTTTTAGAGAAACAGTTTACAGCAATTATCTTCATAGAAACATGAGCACCAGATATGCATGTAAGTCGTTTACTGTGTATGCCCTAAGCTAACTGAAAAGCGGTTGTTGGTTTTCGTTTTTAATTAGCTGTGTGATCACACAACATATATAAGATTTAACTGTATTTGTATTCTTCTGGATCAATTAAACTAAAAGGTTCCTGAACTATGCAAAGTAGATGCCTACAAATGAGTCTATGAATGTCTCTGGACAAGCCTACAAATCAGTTTCATTAGCCCACGTGATCCCTAAATGTTCAAGGCTGAAATGAGCTGTCTTTAAATGGTTACATGCCCTGCTCAAGCGCACAAGTGGCCATGGGCAAGTCAAAATAAGTGCATTCAAAGAACATCTCCAGAACGTAAGATCCTTGGGGAAGAAAGTACAATTACAATTATTGTTTAATTTCATGCTGCAATAACCCACCACTCTGAATGAGCACAAACTACTGAACCTTTGGGAGAAGGAAGACATGTGCACATTAATTCTAGAGGCAGGCTTGCACAGAGAGACCTTGATGGGAGCTTCAGAGAAAAGGCCATCTCAAACACAGCTACTGCAAACTGCCCATCATATTCCACCTGCCTGACATCAATGGCCCCTTTGTAGAGTACAGACCCTTTTGAATTCTTCTCCTTTAGCTATAAGAATAGTCAATTTGATGATGTAACTGGAAAAGTCCATAAAACACGACAAACAAGATAGAATAACCTGCCTGGCTGGTGTTCCAATATTCTCAGAATAATAAATATCCAGGAGTCTCAAGTCTACAAAAATGTGAGTTCTCTATCTGCTCTCTCTAGCCCTGTCCTCCTGTCTCACACCTTCTCAAACTGTTACTGCTTTGATGAGCACTTAGGATGTTAAGTATTCTTGCCTGGAGAATCCCAAGGACGGAGGAGCCTGGTGGGCTACAGTCCATGGGGTCGCAAAAGAGTCGGACACGACTGAGCGACTTAACTAACTAACTAACTAACTAGGATGTTAAGGAGAAACCAGAAAGATCCATCTTAGAAACTAAACAAACATTTGGGGGAAAAAAACTAAGGGAAAGATCTAGTCTTCACTTTAAGTCTTTTTTTCAGTCAAGACAGATTTATTCCTACTTTTTAATGCAAATTTCACATGAGAAAAGATATGATACTTATTATTTCATGTGTGCTTTTTTGACAAAAAAAGACAAAATGGTTAATTTGTTGCAATAGTACATGTTTCATTATATTCTTAAAAGGCACTAAGGTGAGATCTTGTTGCCAAAAACAGGAAAGCTAGGAGAATAAATAATTGCCATTCTTGCTAACAAAAGAAAAATATTGTTGTTGGACACACTTCTCTTTTTCTCCTTTTCTGACCCAATTAAACCTTGGTTCCCAGTCCAGTTAAAAAAAAAGAACAGTAGCCAAAGATGCTTAAAGAGAGACATTCAGAAATACTCACTGAGACTTCCTATTGACTGTGGTGCTCCTGGAATCCCACAAAGAGCTTTTGCTAAGATCCTGAGCAGAAGGGAAAGATCATTACATGCTCACCCAACTTTCTCCCACCTCAAGCTTCCAACAACACATTTACAAAACACACTCCTTAGAGGATATGGCTGTTTTCTTTTCCCTTGCTCTAGCTCAATATTTCTTTTACTAAGTATCAAAATTCAAGCTGGAAAGATGAATAATGTTAGCATAATATATGAGTAACTCAATGTGGTGACCAGCTTTAACAGAAAGAATTTTATGGGGACATCAAAGAGAAACTGTAATATATAATGGTTTCTACAAAATTGAGAGTGAACATATAACATCTGTTAAGGATGTGAAAGAAGGAATGAAAGTCAAAGTTGACAGGAAACATTGTTATGCCAAATTATCAGATCATTGTTTCAGTTAATGATTATTCAGAATGTTACCTTGGAGATATCTCATTCTATTTCTATTTAGATTCAAATTATTTCTTAAAATCTAGTATACTCCAAGCACTGTGTGTGCATGCATGCTCAGTCGTGTCAGACTCTTTACCACCCCATGGACTGTAGCCCTCCAGGCTCCTCTGCCCATGGAATTCTCCAGTCAACAATACTGGAATGGGTAGTCATTTCCTTCTCCTGGGAATCTTCCCAACCTAGGAATCGAACCCTGCAATGCAGGTGGATTCTTTACCATCTGAGCCACCAGGGAAGCCGCTCCAAGCATCACTCCAGGCATTTTCACTAGTGTTATTTTTGTTATCCACTATTAAACTGGTAAGGATGGCATCAACCCCATTTTAGAGATGCAGCTAATGAAGCTCATAAGGTTAATTGATATGTATAACTTAGAAACCTAGGAAGTGGAAGAGCCAGGATCTGACAGGACAGACAGGTTCCCTGACTACCTTCAAGTAGTATTCTGTTTCACAGATTACATTCCTATAAGAACATCTGAGGTTGTTAGTATATGTTCATACAGGTGATTTGTATACACTTTCCAAGATCATAGAGGTAATGTTCAAACAAAGATCAAAATTATATTGGGGGGGGGGGCGGGTAGGTGGTGGTTAGTCTATCTAGATCATGCTTCCCCCATGGTGGGTGGCAATATAACAAGCACATATTTGCAGACGGAAAGAAAAACAGACTGAAAAATCAGTACTGAAGAAACACTGAAGGTCCTTTACTCTGAAATGCCCAAATCCCCTCCAAGACATCTACAAAGAAGTTGGCTTAGCCTGTTTAACTAACCATACTAAGTGAGACACTAACTACTGAGAGATAAACCATTCCACCCCTGGAAAGCTGCAAAAGGTAAAAATTCCTTCTCAAATCAGGCTGAAACCTGTCTCCCAGTAGTTTGTATATGTTGTTTCTTTAGCTCTGCCTCTGAAAAGTGTATTAGAGATATCTTTATTCCACGTGGCAACTTTTCTATGTTTGAAAACAGTTTCGAAAATTCCTAAACTTTTTCTCATTCACGCTAAAATGCTCAGGATAGGTTATTGGATGGATAAATAGCAAAAAAAAAGAGAACAAAGAAAGAATAAAGTCGGGGGGGGGTGAAAACTGAGCTTTTAAAATATCAAATAAAATGCTGTCACCTCTTGAGACTGCCTCACGTAGCCACTGGCTTGCACAGGATGTCGTTCAGCTTCTTTAGTTTTCATTTTCTGATATATGTAAGATTCTAGACCTTGTTAAAAAGAAGGAAAAAGTTAGAGGATACATGAACATGTGTTACATGTGAATCACAGTTACAAATAAAAGATCTCAACACTGTGCATTTATCTAAATTGGAATATACTTTTCCTCTTTTAAGCAAGTTTTACCAAGATTCTTTTGTCCTTTTTACTCAAGTGGTTGAAAGCTATTTACCCCGTTTCTATTCTTCCATAGTTATCCTTATTGTTTATAACAATTAATACTTCTCTATCAAAGAATTAGCTTATCCATACCTTATCTTCCTATAAAATACCTTTAGTAATTTTTACTTTCCCCTTAAACTTGTCATCCAAGTTTTATTCAAAATACATGAAATTTGAGATCCAAATTGATAGTAATTCTTCTTTAATAGCAGAATCAAGCATTACTGTAGGCTACTTAAAAAAGACAACAAAATCAAACAAAGACAAAAGAAAGACAGAAAAGAATGCCAGCAAATAGCTTTAATTTTTAGCCTTTTCTTTAAAAAACTTAACAAAGATCATTATTGTTAATATTTTTTATACCTGGTATTTAAAAGTCACTGGCACATAGTAGGCACTCAATAATAGTTTAATAAATATTTGGTTGGATTAATTCTGAGAAAAATACTTAATAGTCCCTGGCTAAAAGTAGTTGTTATTTTTTCCTTCTATTTGGTGCTGGGAAAAAAGTATATAGGAAATGGAAAAAAAGCTATTGAAAAAAATCACAAAATTGTATATATGATACTTCTCATAACATCATAAAATTATGATAAATATGATCTCAATGATAGCACAGTACTACAATTAAAACAAAATACCTCTATGAAAATCTAAAACTATGCTTTTCCTTTCATAATTAATTTCCTCAAAACTTTACCTTTTGTGTTTAGGAGGGGCTATCTGACAGCACATCCTCAAAATTATTTTTTAATTCTTTTTCAATTCTTAACTTGACAAGTTTTTGAAAAAAACAAATTTCTCAACCCAGAATGTGGATCAAGACACTATGCCTCCTAAAGTCTTCAGATTAGCCAAACACCTGGAATTAGCCTAATTCTCTAGGTCTTCTCTTCCTTTCTGATCACTAGATTTAAATGAGATTCTTTGCCAGAACCCTCTTACCACTCCCATCTTTCTCAGTTTGAATTTTTTTTGAAGTAAGAGAAGATGGTCAAAAGGTACAAACTCCAGTTGTAAGATAAATAAATACCTGGGGAGGTAATATACAGCATGGTGATTATAGTTTAACAACACTATACAGTGGCTAAGATAATAGATCTTAAAAGTTCTCATCACAAGAAAAAATAATTGTAACTATAGGAGGTGGTGGACGTTAATTTATTATGGTACTAGTTTTGCAACAAAGACATACATCAAATCATTATGTTGTATATCTAAAAGTAATCCATGTACCTTAAGTTTAGTACTTCAAATAATTTTAAATATTTATGACTTGCTAACCACATAGTCCCTTCTGTTTAAAAATTAGTAAGGGTTTCTTATTATCAAATGTAAGAAGTTCAACGTTCAGTTCATCGCTACCTATTCTGTTCATAATAGGTCCTCAACGTATCTGTCCAGGCTTATTTACTCTATGCTTAGCTCACAGTCTTCATTCCTAGCTCACTGATCTGTCTTCTATCCTCTACAAACATCATTACTACTAAGTTTAAGGGAATCTTGCTGATGGAATAAACACTATATGGGAACAGTTGTAAATAACCAACTACAACTCAGTCTTCGGAGTTCTGTGTAAGGGCCCAGTTCAACATCACCTGAACTTTAAAGAATTTATAACATTAGATGACTCCACCCCATAAATTATACTAAATGAATATTCCTTGCTGCAGATTCAACAGCTCTGAATAGACTATCTACATTTTAATTAATTTTAATTTTTCTTTTCTGAATTCTGACAATTATCCCATTAAACAAATGTAAATTGCATCTCTTTCATAAAAACTAAAAGCAGAAAAGAGCTATTTTTCTAAGAAAGTGTGGCCCCTTTTCATTCTCTCACCTTCACTTGAAAGAACAGCAGAGACCCCCACTGGTCTAAAGCCCATACCCTGAGGAAACTACCAGGGCTTGGGTAATTCAAGAATGCAGACTGTTACATACTTATCTGACTAAATTTGGACACTGGAATCCAGTTCTTGCTGCCCTTCTGTGCTTCTGAGATCTTATTTTCTCCGGGCTCTGGGTTCAATTGGTCACTTTGAGAGCAGGAGTTGACTGTTATGACCTGGGGAGAAAGACACTCATTGAAACAGAGTGACGTTAAGCTGAATACATTCCAAATCACATTAATCGCTGACTCAATGGACATGAGTTTGAGCAAACTCTGGGAAATGGTGAAGGGCAGTGAAGTCTGGTGGACACAAGCATCCATGTGACCTTCCTATTTGCAGTCCTGACTCAGAACTAGGGTGAGGAGCAGGGTTTCTCAAACTTGAGTGTGTGTCAGAACCAGCCGGGACTGTGTTAAACCCACAGATTGCTGGGTCCTGCCCTCAGGATCTGTGTATGATTCGGCAGGTCTGTGCGTGTGTGCTAAGTCCCTTCCGCAGTCCATGACTCTGTAACCCCTTGGACTGTGGCCTGCCAGGCTCCACTGTCTGTGGGATTCTCCAAGCAGGAAGACTGGAGTTGCCATGCCCTCCTCCAAGGGATCTCCCCAACCCAGGGATCCCACCTGCATCTCTTACGTCTCCTGCAATTGGCAGGTGGTTCTTCACCACTCGTGCCACCTGGGGAGCCCTCAGTAGGTCTGAGGAGAGGGCAAATCTGAATCTCTTAAGTTTTCAGGTAATGCTGATGGGAGACCACAGTTTAAGAACCACTGGTATAAAGCAAAACAACACAAACATAAGGCTTGGGTCCGAAAGAACTGGTTAGAATTCTATCCCTGTCACTCAGAAACTATATGAACGGAGCAAATCACTTCATGTCTATGAGCTCCATTCCCTTCATCATTAAAAGAACAGAGAGCTAACGATAATGGCTGCCTCAAGTGCTTCACAGGGGCAGAGAAGAAATGAGATAAATTGACAAACTACGAGGTGACTAACAAAAGCAAGTTATTAGTACTTGAGCTCAGTTATTAATTCTTATTTTAACTCTGGCCATTTTAACTATTCCCAGCATAATTCTAAACTCATATTTTATGGGATCCCAGCAACTCATCGCATGTTCCCTGAAGGAAGCACATCCTTTATGGACGTTAATCTCCTTCAAAAGGTGATTCTGCACTAGTCACTATGGAAAGGCACATGAAACCACGTGAGATCCCGCTGTACGCTCACTAATATGCTAAAATCAAAGAGATTGAGCCTACTAAGCACTGGCAAGGACGTGGGCCACTGGAACTCTCATAAACCACGACTCATAGACTGCTGGCGATGTCAGTTTCTTCTAAAATTAAACAAATACTTACCATATGACTTTACTATTCTACTCCTAGTTACCAAAGAGAAGTGAAAACATATGTCCACACAAAGACCGGTACACAAATGTTCTTAACAGCTTCGCTTGGAATAGCCCAAAACTGAAAGTAACACAAAAGTCCTCCAACGTGAGTTGATAAATGAATTATTGCAGATCGGCTCTGCTGACTCTTAGATTTACATCTCCATTCCTTCCAGGACAGTGTTATTTTGTGTACTTGGCACTTTAGAATAAAGAGAAATCGAGCTAGGACAGGATACTACCTCAGTTGCCAAAAACATAGAAGGCACTTACTGGCACCTGCAGTCCTTGTGTTTTCTTCTTTTTCTTTGACAGTTTCCTATCCTTGGTTAGCAATTTTGTTTTGATCCATTTTGACTGTCCTATCTCTGAGAATTTTGATAGATCTGTAAGGGAAATGATTTACATGAGGCAATTAAAACAGTATGTGGAACCATTTCTTTTCACAGGTAAGACTGAGAGAATAGGGAGAATGAGAATGGTAGCAACATGAGAATTTAATCCCGGTTTTAAAATGTTTACTTCTTACTTTTAATCTTAGAGATCTTCAACTTCTCCTCCTTGGGTAATCTCAAGCTCTGATTCCCAGTGAAGGGCTTATCTGTCTGAAGCAGACTGATTCGAAAGGATGTGCTTGGCTGGAGCCATGGAAGTACTTCTGAGCAATCCCTCTGGGACAATCTTGCCGAGTTATCAGACAGGGATCTGCCCCGGATCTGCCTCCGGCCATGTTCACTCTGTCTGGAGTCATGGTTACAAGTGGAGGCCACGCTGGTTTGCCACTGTTTCTTGGGGCTAAACACACCAGTTTCATCACCTTCTGAAAATGCCCAGTTCACATATCCACCTCCAGATTGCATGCTCTTGACTTGGGAAGGGAGGGAGGTCACTCTCGTGGGTGCAGGTGTGCAAATCAAAGCAGGGAGCACGTGTTCCCCCTCATCTGGTCTGGCTGGTATCTGAGCAAGTGACTCACACTGCTCCTTGGTTTCCACCACGGGGCCCCGGGCTGAGACACCCGGAGTCTGCCACATCAGGGGAACAGGGACCTCAGCTTGGCTGACGTGTTCAGTTGTCAGCCCACCTGTACCTGCTTCTGCAGATGGTCTGGACAGAGGCAAGTCAGTTTTTGCAGAATAAGAAACTTGTTCTAGGTAAGACGGGACCAGGAGATACTGGCCATACTTTGGGTGTGCGTGTCTGTTCAGCATCACCCCAGAAGCAACGACACGATTTTCTGTGTCTTGCTCTCCTTGGTCATCTCTTACATTTGAAGTCTCTTGATCTGTAATCTCAAGAAAGGGCCCTTTATGTCCTCGTGGGGGATACCAGCCTCTGGCCAGGCTCCTCAGCAAAGAAGGGGGCATGCTGTAACACTGATACTTCTTCTTCTCAGAGAGTGGCATGCTGCCCAGAACCTCTGCACAGATGACATTGCTCCAGCTGTGGGGAAGTTTTCTGCAAGTAGAATGCTTTCTGTTGGCCAGGAGAGCCTTATCTTCTTGTAAGGTGTCAACCGCAGAAAGGACTTTTAAGGTATCCACTGTCAGGGCAGACAGATCCTGCAGATGTCCCACCTGGCTGTCCAAAGACAATAAGGACTCCTTTATGAAAGACACCTTTTCATTCATTTCTTTCAGTTGGAAGTACATCTCAGTAACCCTAAGGGTAAAAGGAGAGAGAAAACCAGTAAGCCCAGTAAGCCAATGGGAACTGGCCTTCCTGTCTTCCTGCTCTGCTTCCATCTCTAGGCGGCTCCCCAGGCTAAGTTGCTTCCCTATGTTCGGTCTGTCTTCCGCCTCCTTCCCGATCCAGTAGACACTCTCATCCCAGGTGCTCTCACCCACTCCTACAATTCCCACTGTCACCAGAAAAAGGAAAATTAAAAATTGTATTTCTAGCCCTTATTTCTCTCCAGTATTTCAGAACCACATTTCCAGCTTCTACTAGTTATCTTCCCAATCACCTCATCAATCAGCCTATTTGTATTCATTAATATATTCATTAATTACATGACAAACATTTTAATATCTCCTACTGTCAACCACTGTGCTATTTTGGTAGAGAAAGGAAATCCTGAGGATGAAACCAGAATGATAGGAATAGAATCAATAATAAAGAACATAATTAGAAAAAGTTTATAGATCTTTTAAAATAAAATTCCATGTCTACAGTATAAACAAGCATCCCGGTTTCAAACAAAACCCATTTTAAGAGACCTACAATCAGAGAAAGCCTGAGGCAATTCTTCAGTGATTTCGAATACTTGAACCCCAAATTATGATATTGAACCAGTGGCTCAAGTAAAAGCAGCATAAGACACCATCAGTTATACAAGTACAAAAGTACATTGCAAGTAGAGTCAAATTAAATTTAACAATTGATTTCATTTAGAGAATTAGAACGAACAAAGAAAATATATCTATATCTATCTCTGTTATATGGGTATAAATTTTGTTTTGTGTATACCCAAAAAAAGATACATTGAAATCCTAACCCCCAGTATTCCTAGAATGTGACTTTATTTGAAAGGAGGGCCTTTACAGAGGTAATCGAGTTAAAATAAGGTCGCTAAAGTACACCATAAACCTGTGTGACTCATATGCTTATAAAAAGGGGAAATCTGGACATAGAGGGGAGACAACGTGAGACACTACCTTCCAACTGGAGCGATGCACCTACAAACCCAGGAACACCAAGGGCTGTCAGCAAACGCCGGAAGCTAGGAGTGAGGACAGACTCTCCCCTAGGGTCATTAGGGAAAGCATGGACCTGCAAACGTCGTAATTCTGGACTTCTAGCCTCCAGAACTGTGAGATAATAAATTTCTATTGTTGTAAGACACCCACATTTTTGGTATTTTGTGAGGTGTGCATGCATGCGTGCTAAGTCACTTCAGTTGTGTCTCACTTTTTACGACCCTATGAACTGTAACCCGCCAGGCTCCTCTGTCCATGGGATTCTGCAGTCAAGAATACTGAAGTGGGTTGCCATGCCCTCCTCCAGGGGATCTTCCCAGCCCAGGGATGGAACCCAGGTCTCTTATGTCTCCTGCATTGGCAGGCAGGTTCTTTACCACTACTGTCACCTGGGAAGCCCTTTGTTATGGCAGCCCAGGAAATTAATACAGTTATAACATTTTTCTTTCTTTCCTCTGCAGAAAGGAGTATACTTTCCAATTTCTCAATACTAAAAATCTTTGATAAACAGAAATAAAGTGAAAAGTAGCAAGGGAGGGAACACAGTCAACAATTTCATGACTCACATCACCATATGCAGAAATAAAAAAATTGTTCCCAGTCTTATTTGGAGGCTGGGAGAAGCAGTGATTGATTATATCATGAAGAGCTTGGCACTCGGTTCTAGGAAGCACTTTCCAAAATAGTGTTAGACATCCCCTCTCTAGAATATATTTCAGGTCACATGGATTGAGAAATCTTCCCCTTCTTTCTGGAATCTTTGAAGATAGAAATGAAAGAATAAAGCAGGTGGTATTTTCTATTTTTAGTATCATCTGGGGGGGGTGGAGCCCTCTCTTGCTCCAACTTCTATAACTCTACAGAGCCTTAGTAAAGGCTTCCTGACCTTCTGGAACCTGTAAAACTAGAATTGGCAAGGATGATGAAGAAAAAGCACAAAATATATGTATATTCACCTCCAAATATGCTTCATTAGAGCCTCTCCATCTAGCACACTGCTTCATCTAATTCAAAAACAGTACAGTCTGAACAGCAGTAATGGAGACTCATTAAGTTCCATTAGCAGCAGCCCCATCGAAATGATACAATAGACACCAACAAGCATTCAGAGCCACAGATAATCTGCTACAATAGAGACTGTTAGGCAAATAACCTGGTCACCCTCAAATCAGGTCCTCTTGCGTTCAGAGGCACTTCTTTTCTAAAGTTCAATGTCCTATGAAACATATTTTAATTATATTTCTCAACCACGATCCACATTAATCAAGTCTTTGAGTCATTCTGACATGGAAAAGAAATTCTCATAATTTTTGTTTCTTCTGTGCAAGGTTTGAGAGTGAGGAGGAGACCAGTATGGCTATTGTTTCATTGTGGGTCTCTGGACTAGATATTGTAAAATGAAATTATAGAAAGTATTATTATTATTATAATCATCATGATAATCACAGTGTTCCTGAGTGCTCATTATATGCCAGGCATTATACATTATTTTATTTAATCCACATGACCACTCTATAAGGTAGGCATTCTACTATCCCTTCATGAATATAGGTCACACTACGCATCACAATGGTCAGTGAAAGAGTGAGGCTTCAAAGCCAGAGCGTGCAACTCCATATTCAATGGCATTAACCACTGCCCTCTAGCACATCTCAGCAACTCAGCAGGGATCCAGGCAAAGTTCTATTGGGGTCCTAGAGTCCCATGAAGGACGAATGAATTGCACCCACATTTTCCATGCTAGGAGTTGTTCACAAATGTTTCTCAGTAAGATATCATGATGAAACGATGATGGGACCTGCTCAAGCTATAACTCTGCTGAGTCACATTGTTCGATGTGATAGTTTAAAAAAAATTTTTTTTTAAGATGTAGCACTTCCCAAGTATAATGTAACCAAACATGCTTACTATGGAAAAATCCCTAGTTAACAGCTTATTCCATAGAACAGAGAGAGAAAACACTGGCTTACCCATCACTAGGGAGAAAAAGTAGCCAACATTCCAAATAGAAAAAGTAAAATATAAAACAGACTTAATATGTTCTCTTTCCACTTTTACCATTCGCCTAACTGTGTAAGGATACAGATAATCTCTCCTTCAGAGGTAGGCAAACATCTTCCTAATGTCTTCTCCCTCCCTCTTCCAACAACTGCTCAGTCACTGCCAGAAAATATTCTTCCCTTCCTGGTGGCTCAGACAGTAAAGAATCTGCCTGTAAGGCAGGAGACCTGGATTGGTCCCTGAGTCGGGAAGATCCCCTGGAGAAGGGAATGACTACCCACTCCAGTATCCTTGCCTGGCGAACCCCATGAACAGAGGAGCCTAGTGGGCTACAGTCCGTGGGGTCACAAAGAGTTGGACACAATTGAGCAACTTTCAGAAGGACCTCAATAAGGACCACCGTGTAAAAAGAGGGCTTGTGAAACAGCTCTATCAAAAAGGAATATTGATCAATTGTGTTTTGAAATTAAACTAGGGTTTCATAATCAAATACTAGAGCCTTTGAAAGCATCTAGAATCTTTTTCAGAAGCTACTTACCCATCTACTATCTAATCCTTCTCTACTCAAGCACCAAGAAAAAACTGAAGAAAATGTAATAGCATATGATGATTACTGGTGCTCAGTCTACTATTATTGCTATCATCAAGTTTCACTCTGCTTTCACTTGACTCATGATACTACCTTCTCCTAATTTTCATTATTCTCTTCTGATCAATTCTTTTCAGTCTTCTCCACGAGTTCCTCTTCCTCAGCCCATGACACAGGTGTTGACACCGCTCAGGGTGAGACCCATTGAGTCTCCTCACTCCACTCGCTTCCTGAGCATAATCGCTTCCTCTCTCATAGTCTTATTTTCCTACGATACAAGCAGGTGACTCCCAAATTTCCTGTTCAAATTTTGTCCTTAGGGCTCCAGAACCATATATGTATGTAAAGTCTTCCAGACACCTCTGGCTAAACATGCCACTAGAATCTCAGGCTCAACAAACTGAAACCTCATTGCTTCTACCCGCTGCCTCAGCCTCTGCCATGCATCTCACATTCCTTATCTCTGCAGTGCCACCTTTCATCTCATTACCCTGCCTTAGATATTATTCATCCTGGACTCCATCTACTCTCTTATCACCACATCCAATCCTTAACTCATCTCACGAATTGTCTTCTCTAAATATGTCTTTATTTATCCTCTCTGCTATGCCCTAAATGTTTGTGTCCCCACCCCAAATTCATATGTTGAAACCTTAATCTTCAAAAGTGATGGTGTTGGTACATGTGGCTTTTGGGAGGTGATTAGGTCATGAGGATGAAGCCCTCATGAGTGGGATTAACGCTCTATTTTACAAAAGAGACTCCACAGAGCTCTTTAGCGCCTTCTACCATGTAAGGATACACTCAGAAGTTTGTAATCCAAACAGGGCCTTCACCTGACCATCCTCACACCCATATCTGACTCTCAGCCTCCAGAACTATGAGCAATAACATTCTGCAGCTTCTAAGCCACCCAGTCTGGGAAATTTTGTAACAGCAAACCAAATAGTTTAGTCAACCTTAGAAGAAATCAACCCTGAATATTCACTGAAGGACTGGTGCTGACCTGAAGCTCTAATACTTTGGCCACCTGATGCAAAGAGCTGACACATTTGAAAAGATCCTGATGCTGGGAAAGACTGAAGGCAGGAGAACAGAATGACAGAAGACAAAGATGGTTGGATGGCATCACTGACTCAATGGACATAAGTTTGAGCAAACTCTAGGATACGGTGAAGGACAGGGAAGCCTGGCGTGCAGCAGTCCATGAGGTCGCATGAGGATTCAAGTCCACCAGGATTTGAAATAGCTCAACTGGAATTCCATCACCTCCACTAGCTTTGTTCATAGTGATGCTTCCTAAGGCCCACTTGACTTCATGTTCCAAAATGTCTGGCTCTAGGTGAGTAATCACACCATCATGATAATCTGGGCCATGGAAATCTTTTCTGTATAGTTCTACTGTGTATTCCTGCCACTGCTTCTTAATATCCTCAGCTTCTGTTAGGCCCATATCATTTCTGTTCTTTATTGTGTCCATCTTTGCATGAAATGTTCCCTTGTATCTCTAATTTTCTTGAAGAGATCTCTAGTCTTTCCCATTCTATTGTTTTCCTCTATTTCTTTGCATTGATCTCTGAGGAAGGCTTTCTTATCTCTCCTTGCTATTCTTTGGAACTCTTCAATCAGATGGATATCTCTTTCCTGTTCTCCTTTGCCTTTTGCTTCTCTTCTTTTCACTCAGACAACCATTTTGCTTGTTTGCATTTTTCTTGGGGATGGTCTTGATCCCTGCCTCCAGTACCATGTCATGAACCTTCATCCATAGATCTTCAGGCACTCTGTCTAACAGATCTAATCCCTTGGGTCTATTTGTCACTTCTACTGTATAATCGTAAGGGATCTGATTCAGGTCATACCTGAACGGTCTAGAGGTTTTCCCTACTTTCTTCAATTTAAGTCTGAATTTGGCAATAACGAGTTCATGATCTGAGCCACAGTCGGCTCCCGGTCTTGTTTTTGCTGACTGTATAGACTTTCTCGATCTTTGGTTGCAAAGAATATAATCAATCTGATTTCGGTGTCGACTATTTGGTGATGTCCATGTGTAGTGTCTTTTGTGTTGTTGGAAGAGGGTGTTTGCTATGACCAACGCGTTCTCTTGGCAAAACTCTGTCAGCCTTTACCCTGCTTCATTCTGTACTCCAAGGCCAAATTTGCCTGTTACTCCAGGTATCTCTTGACTTCCTACTTTTGCATTCCAGTACCCTATAATGAAAAGGACATCTTTTTTGGGTGTTAGTTCTAGAAGGTCTTGTAGGTCTTCATGGAACCATTCAACTTCAGCTTCTTCAGCATTACTGGTTGGGGTATAGACTTGGATTACTGTGATACTGAATGGTTTGCCTTGGAAACAAATATTTTCATTACAAGAAGGAAATCTGTAATTGTGTACGGTGATGGATGTTAACCAGATTCACTGTTGTGATCATTTCACAGTACACAAATGTCAAACCATCATGCTGTATGCTTGAAACTAATATATTGTTAGGTCAATTACAGCTAAATATGAAAAATGCATATAATCACATGCAATCCTTCATTATTTTAATACCTACAATTAGTAATACATGCACAGCAGCTTTGATCTTACTAGAATCTGTTTGTTCACTTTTTCCAACACGTCTCCTCCTCCTCAAAACTCTGAATGGCCTTCCTGCACTGATTCCCCCCACAATCACACCCATCCACAGACACCCTCACTGATGAATATCTTGGTTCCTGCAGCCCGGCTGCATCCTCTGCCTCACCCACCCTCCACATCCTCTTCTGGTCCCCACCATTAACTCTCCTTCCCAAGGACTTCACTCAGCAAATCACTTCTTCCCTCTGGCTCCTGCAGCTCCTTGCATTTCCAGGAACAAACACATTCTGTTATCGCCACATGAGACAAAAGAATCCCACCGTGTACCCATACCCTGCTTCAGAGGTAAACTTCTTACAGAACCTGCCTCTGACCTCTGTCTACTGTTCACCCTCAACTCGATGCACAAGAGCTAGTCAGGCCCCCTGAGCCCCAGGACCCCCAGGGCAACCGGCACCCTGCCCCTGGCCTCCTCAGGACCAACCTGCTGCTCCTGGACACGTCCGCATCCACTCCTGGGCACCATCCCACCTTCTCAGCTGCCTCACAGCAACCCTCCTGCACCAGGCTCCCCAGACAGTCCAACCTACCCAACCCAACCCAGCTCCAGCAGACCCTTCACTGCCATCATTCTCTATCCCCCTATACTACTTGTTTTTCCTCATCGCTCTTTTATGGTCTGGCATTAAATTACATATTTCTTTCTTGTCCTCCATTCCCATCACCCCTCCACATGCATGCACTAGAATGTAAGTCCTACAAAGGAAGGGCCCCTGGTCTCATCCACCATTTATCTCCTCTAACTTATAAGACTGTCTAGAACCCAGTAGATGCTCAATATATGTGCAATGATTACAAGAATATTACATACTACCTGAGAAAATTTTAGAGAATCAAAACCTTGGGTTTTAAAAGTAGACCTTTTACTTTTTTCAGCCATTCTAGTAAGAATCAGCTTTAAGTAGCAATTTAGGGGGTGAAAATACATACAGAACTTTTACCTTCCTGATGTCACTCGGATTTGTTCCTCACAACTACTGTTCAGATCGTCCATCTTCTCGTGGAAGTACTTTTCCACACACTGTTCTTCAAAATCGTGAAGTTTTTTCAGATCCTCCTTACTTAGGTAGAGTTCTGTGGAATAAGTATAGCATATAAAAAGAATCACTGTTCCCCCTCCATAGGAAGGTGAGACCATGTCTGAGTGACTTTTCTTCCACTGGTGTTGAAAATGGATAAAACTATAGTTTGTGTGACAATAGTTAACTGCCTTGCCACACTGTATTACTAATACTAATTGGGACGCACTATGCATTGGAGAAGGAAATGGCAGCCCACTCCAGTGTTCTTGCCTGGAGAACCCCAGGGACAGGGGAGCCTGGTGGGCTGCCGTCTATGGGGTCGCAGAGTCGGACACGACTTAGCAGCGGCAGCATGCACCAGCAACTGGAAGCACCAGGCTGAGTCTCCTAGTTGTTTTATAAACTGAAGTGGGGGTTTGGAGCTGACTCATGTGGAACAGATACTTTATCTTCAAAATTTTCCTAAGTTAGAATACTTTTGCACATAAAAATCCATCATATTTATATGCTAATGGCAGTTCCTCCACCAACTATTTAAACTGTCAAAATGACAACAAGTAACCCACAGGTTAAAATCAAGGTTAGAAAAATTCTACATCTGTTTCAGCAAATCCAGTAAGTGTAAGAAAGTTGTACCTTGTTGCACTGAGTTTATATAGACACTGAGTTGGTATATACTAAATTCTTCTATTGAAAAAAGATATTCTTGCCAGTATTATCAATGGCCAATCAAGGCTATACATCTTCACTGACAATAACTAATTCATTAAAAGACACATCATTTCATGATGTTATGAAACTAATGCAATCTCTATCAAACTTCAGTGATCACATGTGGTATACCACTTTGACTCTTACCTAACAGAAAAAAAAAATTATCTTTTAAGCAAGTTTCTAACACTTGTTAAATATAAAAATGCTGTTGCAAAAAGGGCAAAAGTGGAATGTTTTCTTCCTTTAACCATTTCACCTAAATTAGAGGAAAAAAAAGAAAAAACAAGAACGAACCATTAAAGTTCTCCAGAATTAATTGGAAATTCAAAGGTTCTAGAATTTATTTAAAATGCAAACTAACAAAAATATTAATTTTAGAAAGAAAATATTCAACCACAAAAGGTGTTCACAATGTTTGTGATTTTTATAGTACGGAAGAATTTTTCAGGTACCAAAAAAAAAGAACAAAACCCAATATGCCCCCCATCCCCACTCAGTTCTAAATTTTTGTTTGCATTAAAGAATCTTGTATGAGTAAGGAACTTTAGAACTGTGTGATTTGAACCTTCTGTGGATTCCTGAGAGCAAACAATCCCCAGGGCAATTCCAGCGACGGCGATAGGTACAGCTTGCAGTATGTGACATTTTCTCGCAACTGTCCACCAGGTGGCACTGCTACGCCATGTGCAAACATCCTGATCCTGAATACAGAGGCTCAAAGGCAATCTCACAAAAATTTAGAATTTCCTAAAACTCAGGGTGAGCGCACCTCTACCCATCAGAATATTTCCTCAAGTTTTATACCAGAATCACCCTATAAGTTCATATCAAGGTAAGCTCAGGAAAGGGTTCTTTGTTATGGTGCTATAAAATCTGGCCAAATCCTAGTTAATTCCAGGATCTCTCAAGTGGTTCACACTCTCCTGTTACAATTGTTCTGGGATGGCACTCTATTAGAAGCTGAAAAATTATAATATAATTATAAGCCTTTAAATTAACTTCAGTTGTTGCTTTGACTTCCTTATAAAGGCAGAATCTCTTGAGGGAAAGAAATGGAAAAGAAAAATAAATCAGTACAGTAGTTCAAGAAGAGAAAAATACTTCATAGAGTCAATTACCAGCAAGAGCAAAAGCATGTCACCCTATCAGCCTTGTGATAACACCTGTTAAGGGCTCACCAAAATGTACAAATAGTCCACAATTCCATATCTGAAACTCTTGGAAAGAGTCTGTTTCAGAATTCAGAAGTTTACTTTTCTAGTTCTGGAAATGTAATATAATGCATATGCCATAAATGAAGTAAAATCCCTACCTGGGGCTAGAGCAATACTCTGAAATTAGACACATTATTTCTGCAGCAAAATCAGTGAGTATTCTTACTACAAGGGAGAGAGAGGATAAGTGGCTTACATTAGTCCCATTAGCCTCTTCTAGTCAAATGAGTCTTTCTCTAACTTAAGAAGAAAAAGACTTTCCATTTTCAGATATATTTTGGATTTAGGAATTGAGATAAAGGATTGTGGATTTATGCCATTTCCTCTATATCTAGGAATTATCTAGATACGGGCCTAGTACCACCAGGCCTAGAGGAACTACAAAAGATCTGTAAGCCACAAGAATGAATTTCTCTTATGACAATTAGTATGACAGTCATATCGTGCTGTCAAGATACAGATAGCAAAATGAACTAGGAAAAAAATCTCAAAATGAGTTAGCTTTGCCAAAAAGAGAGAAAACCCACGTTTCTGTATCCTGAGTTGAAGTTCCTGAAAATATGAGACATCTATAGAGAATGACCTCCACATTCTGTAAATCAGAGAACCAGAGAGCCTTGACTCTAGTGAATAAGTCAGACAAAGTCTGGTTTATCTATGTCCTTTAATCCACAAGACCTGTATCCTTTCAATTTGGATTCCATCTTCATCAACTAGGAATAAGTACGGGTCACTGGGACTACTCCTCTCTAGGAACTATTCTGATGACTTCTCAGTTAAACAGAGAAAATACAGGTTTTCCAGGTGACAAAGAGCCTTTACAAACCCAAGCAGAGCTTCTGTTCCTACCCATTTCTTTCAAACTATTAATTACTATTAGCAAAAGATACTTTAACCGCATAATGAGATCAATGTATTTACTTAGACCCAGGTTCCCAACTGATCATCTTTTAATTTAACTCCCAGAGCCTTTCAACCTGTGCCCTGAATTTAATCGACAATATTTCAGGTGTCTTCACCTTGGATCTCTGCTGTTTACTCTCTTTCTCTTGTGCCACCAGTTAAAAACTTACTTAATCCAACATCACCCTCTTCTTGGTCATTTGGAGCTTGGTGCTGGCAAAGATGACGAAGCAGGAGACCAATGTGACTCAGCAGGATAAAAGGTGGGGGCAGCCAAGGCTTCTCATGGTAGGTCATGATGTAACGATAGCGATTGTATTTCCACAGGTTATTTGAAATGGATTTCAGATCTATGTAAACGTTACTGTAAGTTGCAGTAAAAGAGGGACAGTGTTTTAATACAGAATCCTGAAACATGGCAGTTAGATTACTGCTTTCTTTTCCAGCTTATGATTGGTTCACCTCATGTGACCAGTAGTTAGCCAATAAAAATAATATCCATTGCATTTATGATTCTTCTTTCCCAAACAACACACATTAATCCTCTACAATAAAATATGCTAATCAGAATATGCAAAAGGTAGCAATTACAATCAGAGAGAAGAAAATGCTAACATTTTAAATACAATGAACAGAAACTATCGTCTGGAAGTAACATTATTCCTGATTCACTGTCTCTTTTCACATAAGATCTTTTCAATCCATAAGTCATCCTTAATGATAAGCAGTTTTAATGTTCCTCTATATTAACAATCTTATGAAGAGATTCTCCTAATTATCAAATATGAGAAGTGCTAGAATAACCCTAGCTAAAACATTCAAATGGAAAAAAAGAAAAAGATGAGGCAGGCAATAAAAATCAATTCATCCTAAAATAAACCAATAAGCAGAACTTTGATTTAGAAGCTAGATCAATTATTTACATTAACTTTATAATAAAAGTAACTCCATATTGGTAGGCTACTTTGGATTTTTTTCCCTTTATTATATCAATTACAATATACAAATAGTGCAGAAAAATATGTTGATATTATAGAGCTTGTGATGAAGTTGTCATGAGTGGTACCCATTCTCAAGCAACATGTCATCCTTAACTATATAACTCTAAGTCTATAATATGATATGGGTGGGGAGGGCACAATGAAATATCTATCTTAATATTTTGCTTAGGCTAATATAGAATTTATTCCTTTAGAGAAAGATGGTGGAGAAGCACTTAAGAAGGGCAGACAAATTTGACAAATAAAAATGAAGGTAACCCTAAACTGCAGGAATGGTAAAGAGAAGAAACTCAAACTATCCTGGAGAAAAACAACTTAGGATTGAAGAATGGGGAGGGACTTCCTGGCATCCACGGTTAAGACTCCATGCTGCCACAGCATGGGATGCTGGCCCTGGAACTAAGACCCCACAAGACACTTAGTGAGATTTAAAAAAAGAGAGGAAAATGGAAAGGGGAAGTCTCAGATTACATAAGATAGATGAAGGAAGCACTGATGACTGGATTTAACAGCAATTCTTAAAGTGTAGTCACTGAGCTGGCAGCCCTAGCATCACCTGAGAACATGTCAGAAATACAAATTCTTGGGCCCTACCCCAGAATGGGGCTTCCCTGGCGGCTCAGACAGTAAAGAATCTGCCTGCAATGCAGGAGATCTCGGTTAGATTCCTGGGTTGGGAAGATCCCCTGGAGGAGGGAACAACTTCCTACTTCAGTATTCTTGCCTGGAGAATTCCAGGAACAGAGGAGCCTGGCAGGCTACAGTCCATGGGCTTGCAAAGAGCTGGACATGACTGAGTGACTTTCACTTACTCACTCACCTCTGAATGACCAAATTAGTCATCCCTGTCTCAGCAAGTCCTCCAAGTAATTCTCTTGCACAATCTAGTTTGAGGATCACCAAGGTTCCAAGCTACTCCCAGCCCAAGTGTGACTACAGCATGTCTACCAGCAGGTGGCGATCTTCAGTATTTGTCAGGTTCTGCGTAACTATTAGACTCTGGAAAGGGGCTTTTGGATAACTAGTCAGATCTGGGATTACTCAACTTGGAAGAACATCCGAAAGGAAATCAACACTTCATGTTCACTGGAAGGACTGATACTGAAGTTGAAGCTCCAATACTTTGGCCACCTGATGCAGAGAGCCAACTCACTGGAAAAGAGCCTGATAACTGGGAAAGATCAAGACGGAAGACAGGAGGAGAAGGGGGCCACAGTAGGTGAGATGGCTGGATGGCATCATCGACTCAATGGACATGAGTCTGAGCAAACTCCGGGAGACAGTGAAGGACAGGGAAGGACACGGACTGGCATGCTGCAGTCCATGCGGTCGCAGGGGTGGGACACGACTTAGCAACTGAACAAGCAGCAGCTTGTAGGGTTCTCGTTGTGTGTTCATCGCAGTGACAAGATTGGCCTGTGGGAGGGTTTCTCAGCCTCTCTTTTGACACCTGCTATTTTTGAGAAACAAAAATCTCATACCCACTGATCTTATTTGAAATGTCAGAATAAAAGCTATAACAATTAAACACCAGCAAATGTTACAAGTTCATAATGGTGAGACTAAAGAGAGATGACAGCTATCATATAATCTTGTAATAACTAATAAGATTTTCCCCATATATATGCAACAACAGTCATTTTTTGCCTGTGTTTTTATTTATTTTATCTGCTTTCAGCCTTATCTCCTCTACTTTCTTTACTTAGCTTCTATGCATTGATTTCCCTTTCCCTTTTCACTAAGATAATAAATAAAATACTTCATATAGTGCCTGGCATAAAGGAGGCATTCAGAAAAAACTAGTTCCTTCCCATCATGTCACTTGATTTCTTTCATCCATTAAATTCTTTTCAATGCTTGCGATAAATTCATAGGCGAAAAAGGAAAACCCAAAAGCAAAAAACCAAACTTGTTCTTGTGAAGCCTATATTCCAGAATGAGATAAATGGGGGCAAAAAGTAATATATAAAGAAATTATAACATATATAAGTGAGTAGGATAAAGAAAGAAGGGTAAGGGGGACCAGGCATACCAAGGAGATGATGAAAGGAAAGGGCGGCTGCACTTTTAAATAACATCCTTAGGTTTGGTAAGTGTCATTTAGGGCAACAGTGTTGAGAAAAGAAAATAGGGCCCAAAGACAGAAGCAGAGAAATAATTAGGAGGTTTTGTGGTGGTAGCAGTGAGGTATGACAGGTGGTTGGACTGAGGATCTATGTGAAGGTGGAGACAAAGGTATTTCTGACAATCTAAACCTAGAAATATGAGAGGCAATAAGAAGGCCAAGGTTTTTGGCCTAGATGACAAAAAAAAAAGACGAAGCTGTGACAGAAATGTGTGGTCTTCTTTAAAGATGTGGGAAAAACTATAAGAAGAATAAGTGTATATTGGGAAAGAGGGGAAATCAAGAGTTTGGACATTTAAAAGCTTAGAAATCTACTATACATCTGACTGGCAATGGAACAGGGCAGCTGGACCTATAGAACTGGAGTGCAAGAAAGAGACGTGGGCTGAAGATATACATTGGAGTTTGTCAAGATATAGAACATATTTACAGGAAACTGAAAGACGTCACCAAACAAAGCATAAACAAAAGGTCTGGGCCCAGGACAAACCCCAGTGTTAAAAGGCTGGAGAGAAGATGACAAACCAGGGAAAGAAGGCTGAGAAGAAGTGATGTGATACTGAAGGAAACAGAGGATGAAATATCATGAGAGCCGATGAAGGGAAGTTATCAAGGACTCTCTAGTCAACTTTCAACTCGTCATTGCTATTCTCCATGATTCCAAATTATTGCTTAATTACAGTGTATGAGCTCTTTTAATTCTGTTTTTATTACAGTCTGTTGTTTTTTCTCTTCTCACACTCCACTACCTTCCTACCAGTATTCCCATGCCCATATTTTTAAAACCATAAAACCACAGTAATAAAGCATGATATGCATTAACACAAAGGTTACATGTGAATCTTTTAAAATACTTCACCCATTTTGATTGATACAAAATAACCATATCTGATTAAAATAACATACTTGAAGAAAGCAATCAACAGGTTCACCATGATGATATATTGCACGAAGAGGTAGACAGCTTGCAGGAATGGAGTAAGAAAAGAACCAGGAGGGCAGGATGGCTGACTTGAACAAACTGCGAAGAAAGAATTTAAAGGAATGAGAGACAAGGTGAATCACAGTCCTATGACCATGGACAAATATTTAGCATACTGACTTAGCAGAATACCACAAACTCTTGACATTTTTAAGATTCAGATGGCTGTTTTCCAGAGTGCTTTTCAACTCTGAGTGCCTACAAGGGTTTGAGTTCCACAGAGTGGCGGAGTCCTCTACATACCATCTATCTCTGAAGCATAGACTTCTCCATATATCATCCAGTATGGCTCAAATACGATATCTCGGGCGAGGGTCCAGGATGGGGGCTCCTTTGGTGAAAGGATGGCTTTACGTGCCACTCCAAAGCTCAGGAGGACGATGGCCATGATGATCACAATGTAGAACATGTTTGCTGTCTACAAAAAAGCATGGCACAGAAACAAACTCACAGACTTAGAAAATGAACTTATGGTTGCCAGCAGGGAGAGATAGTTAGGGAGTTTGGGATGGCCATGTACACACTGCTATATTTAAAATGGATAACTAACAAGGACCTACTGCATAGACCACGGAACTCTGCTCAATGTAATGTGGCAGCCTGGCTGGGAGTGGGGTTTGGGGGAGAATGGATACATGTATATGTATTGTTGAATCATTCTTCTGTCCACCTGAAACCATCACAACATTGTTCAACGCTATACCCCAATGAAAGTGAAGTGTTAGTCGCTCAGTCATGTCTGACTCTTTGTGACCGCATGGACTATAGCCCGCCAGGCTCCTCTGTCCATGGAAATCTCCAGGCAAGAATGCTGGAGTGGGTAGCAATGCCCTTCTCCAGGGGATCTTCCCAACCCAGGGACTGAACTCAGGTCTCCCTCATTACAGGCAGATTCTTTACCATCTGAGCCCCAGTACAAAATAAAAAGTTTTAAAAAAAATGGCACAGCCAGAATTTTCACATAGATTAGAAATTCAAAACAAATAAAATACCTGGAGTCATCATAATTAGACCTGCCAATAATAAGACTGTCTAGTCATTGACCAAAATACCTAGTCCATGAACAACTGGATTTCTTTTGTTTAAAACATCTTGTTTTCTCTGCACAATACATGTTTCAGGTAGCCTATGGAATAATTTAAATGTAGAGAATTTAAACAGTAGAATTTAAACAGTAGAGAATCTGTGCTTTTTTAAAGAAGTGATGAAATATGAATAGCTTTTGATTGGCTAATATCTAACTTTTCATCAGAGATTACGAAAAGAAAAAAATTAGGGTAATTCAAATTAGTAAAATGGCTCCTTATTCCCAGGATTATCTTCAGCAGTATTTAGAGTCTGAGAAAATTGCTCAGACCAAGAATGAACAATTCCAGGCTACTTAGCAAACTGAAGAATTTAAGGGGGGAAAAAAAAGATGTAAAAGCAACTATAAAATGACGTTTGTTAAATCCAGTGGTTCATTAACTCTCAGTTAGTCTTTGCAGTCAAAGTAAGCCTGATTCAACCCTCCTACAATGTTGGTGGGAATGCAAATTGGTACAGTCACTATGGAGAATAGGATGGAGGTTTTTAAAAAACTAAAAATAGAGCTTCAATATGACCCTGCAATGCCACTCCTGAGCATGTATCTGGAGAAAAACATGATCTGAAAGGATACACACAACCCAATGTTCATTGCAGCACAGTTTACAATAGCCAAGACATGGAAGCAACCTTGGGGTTTCCCAGGTGGCTCAGTGGTGAAGAATCTGCCTGCCGAGCAGGAGACATGGGTTCAATCCCTGGGTCGGGAAGATCCCCTGGAGAAGGAAATGGTGACCCACTCCAGTATTCCTGCCTGGAGAAAGCCATGGACAGAGGAGTCTGGTGGTCACAAACAGCTGGACATGACTTAATGACTAAACAGCAATAGCAACAAGAAGCAACATAAATGTCCAGTGACAGAGGAACGGTAGAAGATGTGGTGCATCTGTACTGTGGAATATTACTCAGCCAGTAAAAAGAATGAGATCATGCCATTTACAGCAACATGGATGGGCCTAGAAGTTGTCCCACTGAGTGAAGCAGGACAGACAGAGAAGGAGAAGGATCATCTGACATCCCTTATATGTGGAATCTACAAAGAAATGACACAAATGAAGTTATCACAAAACAGAAAGAGACTCACAGACTTAGGGAATGAACTTATGGTTGCCAGGGGGAAGGACGGTGGGGAGAGATAGTTAACAGAGTTTGGGATGGACATGTACACACTGCTATATTTTAAATGGATAACCAACAAGGACCTGTTGTATACCACAGGGAATTCTGCTCAACGTCTTGTGGCAGCCTGAATAGGAGGTAGTTTGGGAGAAATAGATATATGTATATGTGCGGCTGAATCCTTTCACTATTCACCTGAAACTATGACAACATTGTTTGTCAACTGGCTATACCCCAGTACAAAATAAAAAGTTTAAAAAACAAAGTAAGCCTGATTGTTTCAGTGTACAGTGGAGGACTGCTTGAGAACACATACCATATATACATGTACCATACACATGTATTATAATTTGGAAAAGCTCTTTCAAATAATTCATTTATATTACTAAATATATTAATACATCAGATTAATCTATTTGTTCACTGTGGCAGAAACTTACACCATGAATTTCCTATTAGCTTCCCTTCCATGAGGCAGGAGCCACATGACCTATTCGGGCCAATGGGCTATGGAATAATAGTGATTTGACTCATTTCCCCTTCAGAACAGTTAGAAGCTGCTCCATCCCTTTAAGAGCATGGTCCTCCATGGGATTTCCTCCATCCCTCTTATTCCCTGCCATAGGAAACCTCAGAAGCCACATAATGACACGGGTATACCCCAAGAAGGAAGGATTCGAGATCCCTCAGTCACTGGACAGAGGCCGGCCTCCATGAGCACCCATCAGTCTTTGCATCAGGGAGAAATAAACTTGTACTGAGTCACTGGGATACACTGGTTACCTCAGCAAAGATTACCGAATTAACACCAATGTCACCAAGGCCAGAGAAAATATTGCTGGTCTAAGAGAAAAGTATAAAGTAACAGAAATGTATCTTTGGTATCCTGGAGGTTCTCCTTTTACTGTCCTCTTCCTCTATCTCAACACAACTTTTCCTTCTCAACAGCTTGCCCCTTCCCTGTTAGTGAATATTCTAAAAGAAAAAGCAAAGAAGATCTTGAGGTGCTGTCCTTCATAAGTCCCGGGCAAAGTCAGCTGGACAGGGCTTAAACAAATGCACAGTGGACTCAGATGGCAGACAGAGCCAGCTGGTCCAGATTTGAATCCCGGCTCCCCAACTTACTCCTTTGGGAAATTTACTTAAACTCAATTTCCCTGAATGTAAAATGTGGATAATAGTACCCATCTCTTAAAATTGTTTTTAAGATTAAATGAGTTAATATATACAAAGTACTTAGAACAGGGTGTGGCTCATAGTAATCACTATTTAAGAGTTGGCTAAGGGTAGAGAGACAGGACAAATCAGTATTTCAGCTTACTGAGCTCAGAGACAAATACGACTCAATCCCCCATCATCTGGACCTAACCAAAAGGATAGGATGAGTATCACAGTCAACTATCCGATATGCTATCCAGGGACATTTGTTAAATATGAATTTAAGTTATACAATAAGTGGTGATGAAGTGTGTACTTCTTTAAATAATTTTAAAAGTTATAATACTATTGAATATGAACCATGAAATCAGGTAGAACTGTTAAAAGAACACCAGGTTATATGGCAGACAGTACTCACCATTTTTGCAATCATGGTCACATAGGGACCTGCATGTTGGTTCACAGCAAAGAAGTCTAGAAGCCGTGAGAACCAGAATATGATGTTGATGCAGTATATCAGTCTTCCTGCTGTGTAGAAAGGTGGGTCACCCCACCGAAAGCCAAATCCCACCAAAAACAGACCAATAGCCACAGTTTCCATTAGGTTCCAGTACTCGCTAATCCATACTTTCACCTTTTGAGTAAACTTCCCAGGTTCTGAAATACAGACCTAAAACATGACAGAAAGAAAGAAAGAAAGAAAGGGTTATAACCCAAGAGTCTCATCAATATGATCTTCAATACTTCAACTGTGCATTTACGGAGGAATTGAATCCTGCCAAACCTTAGATCATAAGGCAGCTTTGGAGATGTAAGTTATCGCTGGGGAATGAATTATTTAAACAATTCTATAGATACAGCTTAATGTGACTATTAATGCTGGTCAACTATTTAAAAACCCAACCAGAAATTTAAAAAAAGAAGGGAAGAAAGAAAAGTTTTTTCTAGATTTGATCAATCCTAAACTAACACAGGGAAACACTGAGACAATTTTAAAGCTCGACACTGCAATGGAATATAGCGGCAATGCCATTTCATGATGAATAGCCTAGTGCAAAGAAATGAAAGAATCCTATAATCTGGTCCCACTATTGCTGGTAGTGAACAGTTAGCAAATTGAAAGTGACATTAGAACTCACTATCACAAGAAATTACCCCTGCAAACAGGATGTCAGACAAATTGAAATGTCAAACAGTAAACCCATTTTTCCTGAGGCATTAAAAAGAATGGTAGAATTTAGAGAACATTTTTCTGCTGAATTATTTTCTACAATCTATAAACTCCACAATAGTAACTAGAAGGCAACATAAATATAATTACGAAGACTATATCTACATAATATACAGTATTGGTCATAATAGCTCTAGGACAAACTCAATATATGTAAATGCACAAAGGTAGAGCTACATATACAGTGATTCTAAAATAGTCTAAGCTATACTATATGTCGGAGAAGGCAATGGCACCCCACTCCAGTATTCTTGCCTGGAAAATCCCATGGACGGAGGAGCCTGGTAGGCTGCAGTCCATGGGGTCGTGAAGAGTCGGACACGACTGAGTGACTTCACTTTCACTTTTCACTTTCATGCATTGGAGAAGGAAATGGCAACCCACTCCAGTCTTCTTGCCGGGAGAATCCCAGGGACGGGGGAGCCTGGTGGGCTGCCGTCTATGGGGTCGCACAGAGTCGGACACGACTGAAGCAACTTAGTGGCAGCAGCATCAGCATACTATATGTGATTACATTATAACTGCATGGGAATATTCATTCCTTTTTTTTTTAAGTGACTCACTATAAATTAAAAATAAAAAGTTTGCTTTGTTTTGTTTCTTGGACTACTTGCCCCAGAGGGATGTTTAGTAGGAATTTTCAAAGGCTATACATGAATTCTTTACCATTGCACAACTTTAGCCACTATGTGACATGAAACCAATAATATGTAAGTAAAGTTAGACTATATGAAAAGCAATCTTATTTAAAAAAAAAAAACACTCTAGGGAAGGGAAATCTAACAGTCAGAGGGTCTAATAACAACTAGACACTATCACTCTGTGACTGATAAACACACTTAGATGTCCTCAAAAATAACTGCTTTCAAAGAGTGGCAACCAAGAGAAATTATTCGGCAACAATAAAAGGTTGAGATCATAAATTTCCCCCAATTACCCTCCTGTAGCATGCCAATTCAGGATCATTGCCCACCCCACCTCAACCTTTGACCTCTCCATTTTCACCATCCCATCCCAGAACACCTCTAGCAGAGATGTACAGAAGACAAGGGGAGAAAGGGTAACTCACCTCCCTGACTTTCTCAATGGCGTTGGTGAAGATGTAGATAATAACGAGCCACTCTTGCATGCTGGGTTGGGGCTGCATCTCCACCAACACAGTGTAAGTGAACAGCATAAGGAATGCCAAGTACACCATCTGTGAGGGGGACACGCATTCCCTGGTCATGAGTGAGTCATAGTGGAGGATCCCAAGCAGACATGGACCCAACTCAACAGAAATCACATGGACTTCAACATGATAGCAGGGAAATATAACTGGGGCCACCTTCTGATTATTGATGACCTAATATCAAGGAAGGCACAAGAATCCACAGTTCTCTATTCTATGATTCTGTGGAAGGAAAGAAGAGCACTCTTCTCAAATGCATGAAAGTGGGCAGGGTCTCATCTTGTTGGCTTCTGATCAGAATTTTCAGAACCCTGCACATTCTGGCATGGACACAGTCAGGCTAACAACAAGCCAAGAGGGAATCGCACACCTTCTCCTCCATTTAAACAGAAAACATGTATCCTAAGGATGCCAAAGGAGCAGTATTTGTAGGAGACTGTTTTCAAATATAACAAGTTGTAATGTTTATTACTGCTGAGAATTTTATTTTATGCTGATTAAAATATCCTGGTTGATAGAAAAGTATCATCTGATTGTGAATCTTTATAATTAAAGACTGTTGACGTTTTTATCTACAGCACTTAAGCACACTCAGCCTAACACATGACAGACAATCAAGAAATGTATGTTTAAGCTCTGTGTATATTAAACCTAGATTTCCAGTCTCTTCCAAGAATTAAGGCACAGTAAACACATACATATAGATACATGGTGATTAACAGCTTTGTGATCTTATCTAACATTCTCATGTCTTACAATTTCCAGAAGCAGAATAGCTACACACATTTAAAAACGTGACACATACTAAGTTCCAGCCAGAAAGCCTTTACCAATTTCTCTATCACCAACAAGGCATGAGACTTGCAGCCCTTCCAATATCTTCAGAGACCAGGCACGGTGCTAGCTGATAAGCACGCATTACAAATCCCAGATCAAAAGAGAGAAAAGTGCCTGTGTGTGTTCATTCTCATGAGAACCATATTATTTTAAACTGAACCTTATTTATCAAATCTTTTTGAGCTCTTCCTAAGTTTGATAAGTCTGCTAAGCTTAGTTCTGCATGGAGAATGGCTGAAATCACGTTTGACTATACCATATTGACATATACAATAGGTGGTATTTCAGGCAGGCATAATGCATTACCTATGAGTTAAGACACTTAATAGAGAAGCATATAAGAAAGTTAAAGTAAACTCTATACTTCTCTAGATCTGTATTTCATAGTTTTAATATGTTTGATGATCCCATAGGGACACAATTTAAATAAACTTGTACTGTCAAGCAGACGTTTTTTTTACATCGTTATCATTGGTTTCATGGTGGCCAAACACTAAAACATTGTACATATTGGTGGTATTACTTCTGACTCTTTTTTTTTCTTTCCAGGTTTTTAAAAGATATCCAAAAATGTTTACACTTTTGCTCTTTCATCATAGCATTTACAACAAGACACTTCTTTAATAAAGCACACGTAACATAACCTAGCAATGTAACAGCCATGACTAAAATGCCTGTGCTCACAGCTAATACAGTTCACTGTGGTGGGTAGATATGGTTGGCTAGTCTGTTCTTTTTCTTAGCTATTTTCATCATAGTTATTGTTGTTGTTCTATTTGCTTAGTTTGCTCCTGTCTCTAAGAGTTCATAAGCTGGAATTTTCTAAGGAAAGAAACACTTGAATACTCTACCCAATGATGTGACAATGACTGGGCTTCCCTGGTGGATCAACTGGTAAATTATCCACCTGCAATGCAGGAGACCTGGGTTTGGTCCCTGGGTTGGTTAAATTCTCTTGATGCTACTATCAGAGTCTCTGGGATTTTGTTGCATATTCACAAAAATGGTAAAACCTGAATCATCTGAATGAGATTTTCTTTTTGAAAACATAAAAGTTATTTGGACCTATGTACTTATTTAATAAGTATATGAAACAAGTGTGTGATTGGGCAAGGAAATATTTTGAAATATAACACATTTAGATAAATATCCTCTTATAATGACTTCAACTGTTTTAGAAATATACAACCTTGACCATAAGCAATTTAACTATAGATAAGCATTAGAAAAATAAATACTATTAAATAAATGTAAAAAGCACTCAATACATTTAGTGTACAGTTATTGCGTTCTCTATCTCTCCATCCATGACAGATTTAGTATTTGATACAGTTCTTCTAAAATTTGTGTTGTTCTCCATATATTTATAAGTATTTGCTACTGAAGACAACAACAACAAAAAACACTTGCATTTTTAGTCTATATTACACAACATTCCTACAAAGAAAAAAAATCAATTCAACTACTGACATTTTTGCTCAAGATGGGAAATGAATCCAACCCCATCACTTAATTCTACAACCACTATTATTCATTTTATTGTTCCACAAAGTTTCAAATGTTTAGTTCCAGCTGTGCTCACTGTAAGCACTCAGAAGAAGAAAAAAATGCTTGTGCTTTCACCCCCCAAAAGTAGGAGAGACCTGCCCTCACCTTTTCTCACCTCCCTCCAATCTTCTTTCCTACTTCCTTTGCCAGGCCTCCCACTTTTTCTAAAAACTACGTTTTTATTACAAGTTGGTAAATTAGGCATGTCACTATCAACATTATCATTAGCAATTAACCATCCTGAATACTATATATAATTTTTTAAATGAGACCAACCGTATAAAACCAAAACTTGACAATTGGAGCATTGTAGAACTCATAGACTTTCCTGGTCCAAGGAAGGGTTTGGGGCCCACTCTTTAAATCAAAGTGCTGACTTTCATCTGTTTTCTCATCAGGTCCCCTTTCCAAATCACGGTCTTTCTGTAAAATGAACAAATAATTGTTTATTGTCAGATCTTTAACTAAAATACTAACATTTTAAAATATCTAAAATATTATATATTTCATAAATATAATAAATATATTAGAAATTAATTGGGCACCCACCTGCCAAATTACAATCTTAGTCTTGAACAGAAGAAAAACTACATGTATTCTATCTATCTTTGACAGGGTAAAGAGAACAGGGCATTTCTGAAAAGCAAGTTGAGTCTCCCATAATCAAATTTACTCAAACTAAGAGTAGTTCCAAGCATTTTAAAATGGTCCCTCTTCCTGTTCTTTTTAATCTTTATCAGTAATTTTGGAACCTAAGGATATTCATATAAATAAAGTACTTATGAAATCAATTAAGTAGAGAATAGAATTGTTTCCATATAAAAGGAGGACAAAATGGATGGAGACTGGTGATACATCTTTCCCAAGTCACAGGGAAGTCAGGCTCAGTGTTAGTCTAAGAATTCCAACTTTGACAGCTTCTCTACTCATTAATAACAGAGGTTCTTTACCTGAAGTTCATGGACTCTGAGCTTATGGAGTTCTTTGCACCTGCTGCAATTATATGCAAGCATTTGTGTTTTACATGCATTTTCTAGGGAAAGCATTTTCCATCAGTTTCTCAAAAGTTATGTGTCAGCCTAAAGGGGTTAACAGTTGTCAGTGGTGAGAAATGAGTATCTGTGTGACAAGGAAGTGGTTGCATGAATGTGACTAACAGAGGTGTCTGCTCAGAAGAGCCATGAGAGAGAAAAAAAGAAAGAGAAAGGGAAAAGCACTTGCAACCTGGTTACTTTTGAAAAGAGGAAATTTAGGGATGAAAAAGCAAAAGATGTATCATCCTACTTCACAGATGTCTACATGATTTTAATCTTTTAACAGGAAATGTATTACTTCTGTAAATTATGAAAGTCATATTAAATGAAAAGAAAGGAACGTTCTACGGTGCCTCTCAGACTAGCCTATTTCTTAAAACCTATCCACAAAAGATGTCTCTCGAACACCAGACTTGCATGACTACCAAGACTTTCCAAGCCAAGGGATGAATCAAGTTTTGCCTGAATTATCCATGTAATAGCAAGAAAATTTAAATTTTGAGGCCTCAAGCCTCTAGATGGGTTTTCTCAGAGCCTGATTTATAGCTCTGTTATTCATGTCACTTTGGACAGTGGAATCAGAGACGTGATTTAGAAGTACAGGAACTGAGCCAGTTACTAACAGAGTTGAACCAGCCTAGAGTTAAAATGGCTTAGATCTGGTTTCCTTTGATTGAGGAAACCAGATCTGAAAGAGACACGTGCACCCCAATGTTCATCGCAGCACTGTTTATAATAGCCAGGACATGGAAGCAACCTAGATGCCCATCAGCAGATGAATGGATAAGGAAGCTGTGGTACATATACACCATGGAATATTACTCAGCCATTAAAAAGAATTCATTTGAATCAGTTCTAATGAGATGGATGAAACTGGAGGCCATTATACAGAGTGAAGTAAGCCAGAAAGATAAAAAACATTACAGCATACTAACACATATATATGGAATTTAGAAAGATGGTAATGTTAACCCTATATGCAAAACAGAAAAAGAGACACAGAAGTACAGAACAGACTTTTGAACTGTGTGGGAGAAGGTGAGGGTGGGATGTTTCAAAAGAACAGCATGTATATTATCTATGGTGAAACAGATCACCAGCCCAGGTGAGATGCACGAGACGAGTGCTCGGGCCTGGTGCACTGGGAGGACCCAGAGGAATCGGGTGGAGAGGGAGGTGGGAGGGGGGATCGGGATGGGGAATACGTGTAACTCTATGGCTGATTCATGTCAATGCATGACAAAACCCACTGAAATGTTGTGAAGTAAAAATAAAATTAAAAAAAAAATGGCTTAGAACTATGGCTTAGAACTGATTTTAAAAGTCATCATATACTATGATTTTAATGACATCAGTACCACTTCAGAAAGACTCCAGAAAGCTATTTAAGTAATGACCTTGTTGTTAAATAACTTCTCTTATTATTATATTATAAAACATTAATTGAGGGCTTCCCTGGTAGCTCAGTGGTAAAGAATCCACCTGCCAATGGAGAAGACACAGGTTCAATCCCTGATCCGGGAAGATCCCACATGCTGCGTAGCAAATAAACCGTGCGCCACAGCTACTGAAGCCCCTGTGCCCTAGAGCCCGTCCTCCACAACAAGAGAGTAGCCCCCACTTGCTGCAACTAGAGAAAAGCCCACACATCAATGAAGACCAAGCACAGCCAAAATAAAATTATTTTAAAAAACACTAACTGAGCCTATCTCTGAGTTAAATTCAAGGACCAAATACCACGACATGTATATGAAGTTCTTGATGTTGTAGCTGATTATGATATCAAATAAAATACACAAGAGCATCTGCCAAGAGTTGTGGCTGGAAAGCAGAGTGCTGGAAAAACACCTGTGTTGGAAAGATTGCTCAAGCATGAATATTTCCACCAAGATTTGAGGAGATGATGACATGTTCTCCAGTTAGGGTGATTCAGAGTGAAGTCTCTTTAAATGTGGCCTGGTTTAAAGATAGTTCTTGGCCATGTGCGCTTACCAGAGAGAAAGATTCTGCAGCTTTAAAGCATGAAATAGAACTCCAAATGAGAAAAACAGTGAAAGAAGGCTGTACTGTTAGCCTTGAGACCATATAAAATCAAACATGTGCATGTGAATGTCTCACATATAAAGATTGCCTTCCATTTCTAATCAGGTTAGGCCAGCACTACATTTCTTTTCTTTCCTTAAAAAAAAAAAAAAAAAATGAAATGGTCTAAACTTAGTTCTTGCCTGGAGAATCCCAGGGACGGGGGAGCCTGGTGGGCTGCCGTCTATGAGGTTGCACAGAGTCGGACACAACTGAAGTGACTTAGCAGCAGCAGCAATAGTAAACATATAATCTAACCAGTACAATCACAATTATGACAACTTGCAAAGCCCAGTTTTGCAACAGAGAATTTCTCACACACTCTATAGAGGTCAGAATATACCTGCCATCTTGTACTCTGAGAACCCCAAACAGAACTATCAGGCTTAGAAAAGAAGGGAAGAGAGGGGAGGAGGGATAGAAGAGGAACACACATACCCAAAGAGTCATGATAGTCAAAATATTTAATAACTCATCTGGTTAACTGATCTGGCATTATCAATCAGAATGGATGCTCAACCAATCACAACAGATGCCAGCCATACAAACTATAATTAATTCTTTTCATTTAACATTTATCAAAGATGTTTTCAACATTATAACAAATACCTCATAAGTACAAAAGCCCATCAGACAAGACACTAGCTAAAGAAGTAGACTCATTGAAGTATTAAGTACCAGAAAAGATGTTCACTACACTTCACAGTCCGTCTAGTCAAAGGTATGGTTTTTCCAGTAGTCACGTAATGATGTGAGAGCTGAACCATAAAGAAAGCTGAGCACTGAAGAATTCATGCTTTTGAACCGTGGTGTTGGAGAAGACTCTTGAGAGTCCCTTGGACAGCAAGGAGATCCAACCAGTCCACCCTAAAGGAAACCAGTCCTGAATATTCATTGGAAGATGAAGCTGAAACTCTAATATTTTAGCTACCTGATACGAAGAACTGACTCATTTGAAAAGACCCTGATGCTGGGAAAGATTGAAGGTGGGAGGAGAAGGGGATGACGGAGAATGAGATGGTTGGATGGCATCACCAACTCAATGGACATGAGTTTGAGTAAACTCCCGGAGTTGGTGATGGACAAGGAGGCCTGGCGTGCTGCAGTCCATGGGGTCACAAAGAGTCGGAAATGACTGAGTGACTGAACTGAACTGAATATCTCATAGTAAATGGCAACTTCATCAGCAATGATCCAATTTTGAAACATAAAATTCAAAAAACTGGATGTGCAGACAGCATGTTGGAGGCTCTTCAGCAAAGATGGGTTGCAAGAGAACCAGCTCAAGTTACCCATGAAAGAGTACACATTTGGGAATTCAAGTAAAACTATCCAAACTCACTGCATATAACAAGTGAAAAAACTGTGGCATGAAACAGTGAATATCAGCACAAATTCTAAACCAGCATTTTATAAAATATTTTGAAGGCTGTGAGGCATCCCTTATTATAGCTTTCGAGAAACAATAAGTCTGTTTGTTCCACTAGTCACAAAGGAAGATGAAATATTAAGCAGCTTCCTAGATATAATAGAGTCTTGATTTTGGCAGAAATAGGGTATTTTGCCTAGTCATATATGGAGGTTAATCAGAACTATCAAACATAGTATACCTGACCATACCATAACGTGATTAAGACTGTTAGTTTGTTTATAAATAAGCTATGTGTCTGTGTATATTTGTGTGCAGTCCAGGTCATGAAAACTTAGTTCACCATGATATCATACTAACCTGATAAGAACTTTCTTTGGGAGTGCAGGCGTTCTGGTCACCATTATACCATGTAAAGTCCTGGGACTGTGGGACGTGCGACATCTCCGCTTTGCTTTTAAACTCCAATGTCAAAATGGCAGGTGGGAAAAGAATACTGATGATGATCTTCAAAAGAGGAGAACAAAGCAGGTAGTGAGGGTTATACAAGACACACATACGATCCAAATAAAGTCAAGATTTGGGTGTATAGGAAACGTCAGATCCATCCCCAATTAAGTGGCTACCCTGACTGTATACATATTTTCTGACTTAAGAATTCCAATACCAGAAGCGTCTCCCTCAGAAATACTCATGAATCCAAGCATATGTATAGGGATGTTCACTGCAAGGCTATCTGTAATGGCAAAAAAATTAGTGTCAACAGAAATGTCCAACTAAGCAACTGAGCATAAAAATACATCTATAGAAGGATGGCTGATGTGGAAGAACCTAACAGTAGGATTCAGTCAGCCCATCATATATGTGGGCTTTGCATCCACAGATGCAACTAACTGTGGATTAAAAATATTTTTTAAAAAAGAATTCAGACACTTCCAAAAAGCAAACTTGAATTTGGAGCACTCTGTCCCTGGCGGCTCAGACAGTAAAGAATCCGCCTGCAATGCAGAAGACTTGGGTTCAAACCCTGAGTCGAAAAGATCCCCTAGAGAAGGAAACAGCAACCCATTCTTGCCTGGAAATCCCAAGGACAAGTGGGCTGCAGTCCACGGGGTTGTAAAAGAGTCACAACTTAGCGACTAAACAACAACAGCTAGCAGGAAGCTGCTGTATATCATGGGGAGCCCAACCTGGCACTCGGGGATGACGTAGAGAAGTGGAATGGCGTGGGGTGGGGGGAGGTTTAAGAGGGAGGGGGTTCACATTAATGTGTGGCAAAGACCACCACAACACTGTAGAGCAATTATCCTCCAATTAAAAAAAGAAAACTAGAGGCAAGGCACTGAGAAGTCTTCTTTTTCAATGAGCATATTGCTTGAATAATTCTTTCAAGCCACTAAGTAGTTATTATCACATAAAACAGTATAAAATTTATTTATATTTTAAACAAGAATGTAAAAACATACCAAGTTCCTCTGTTTACATCCATCTCCCATCACACATATATTTTCTCTGCCAGTAAAACCCACAGAAGGTATAACTCCAGACATCCAAAGTTTTCACTCTATTGCTATCATTCATGAATTTATTTATAGTCTATTCAACTTGTATGGCCTTTCAGGGTAAAGAGCTTGGATTTACTCAGGTTTATGAGAATCACCTTGGTGAACATTATCTCGAGCTAAAATTAAGCCCAAGTATTCTGGGGTTCAGTGAATGAAAATAAGATTACCCTGACTCTATACCATTTATGATTAAATAAACTAAAGTCATGCCCTTGTCAATTTCTTTTTTTTTTTTTCATGCTGAAATGACTTTGTGTTGTTTTGTTTTAAAGCCTGATCTCCTGTGGAAGTTCTCTGGACTTGTCCCAGTTTTGGTAGGGATTGGTTTGGTTGTGTGTTTGTTTTCTTTTCAGATGTTGAACCCAAAATACATGCAATCTTCTAGGTCTGGAAACATCATAGTTATCAAACTAAATGATAATATTGCACTAATTAATTCCTAATCTACTTTCTGAAAAGCTCCACATTCTGTTGCCGTTGACCACTGCAGAACAATCAGCTCATGAAACAGTGTTCAATGACACCAATATCCCATTTCCAAGGAAGGGTTTGGAGACTATTCCCTAAAAGCATTTACATGAGCTTTCCTTTCCACATAAAACTCTATAAGGTCTTCCTCCAGTCTTCATCCACTTGGAACTAGTCATTTTACAATTATTTATGGAAGTGTTCCCAAAACTTACAAGCCAAGCACTGATAAATTAGGATCCAGGCATGGAGAGCAATATGGTTTGCTGCAAGTCAGAGATTTTAAGTAGCTAATTCAGTCTTCTTTGTCAGCTCACCATGTTTGGGGGAAAAACATTTAGTCTTGCTTCACTTAAGTCTCTTTGTTGACATAAAAGTAAAGTATACAAGGAGCAGAAAGTTATTACGTTCTCAGGAATAAGGGTTTCTAATTTCTAATTCAAGATGAAAGATAAGGCTAAACTATAATGGAATACGAAAATTTGGATATAGTGGTGTGAACAAATGTGTTTGAGGACAGCTTTATACAACAGTCATTTATTTCTTGAAACATTACATTAGATGAGCACAACCAATTGCTATTTAGTCTATATAGTCTATATTATAGTCTATAGTCTACACAACCAATTGCTAATTTTATTTAGTTTATCATGGGTTAGCATCCTTAAACTGAGAAAATTTTCAGTAAATTTTCATTTACTTCTGTTATAATGATCAGGGCAGTGGTGAATACTAATAATGAAATCTTACTTAGGTCTGTACATGCTTCTAACTTCTAGCCACTTTCTCATGAGTATGCCTTTGCAATGGACTGGGCTGGCACAATTACGCCCATTTTTTAAAAGAAACCATAGGAGTGGGAGATAAAGTAGTTGTCAGAGGTTCCAATGTGAAGATCTCTGCTCATCTGTGAGAATCAAAAATAGTATTAATAATTGGTTTTCCTGAAAGTACTCTTCTGGAACAAGGGACAAATAAAGAGTACAGACCTCCAGACTAAACTATTAATAACATTAAACTCTATAAAGCAAGTAGATATACCTTTAACCAAGAGTTTTTCCTCATTTTCAGACGCCCCATCCACATATCAGTTAGTAGCATTTGGGTACAAGTATGTGAAACAAAGGGCCTCAACCCTCCAGAAACAGCCAGCTTCAAACAGGTAGAATTGCTCCAGTTCTTGAGTTCGTAGGTCAACAGTTTCATGGCCATTCTTTCGTTCTGTTTGAAGGCCTTCTCCAACACATCCAGGGCAAGCTGGCCAAACTGTCTGCAATGACACGGTGGTGAGCGGCAAGCATAAAGGCAGGCCGGAGTCCCAGAAACGTTCAAAAAGGTTACATATGAGACTCAGAAAAGACCAGGAGAAAAGAGCAAACAGTAAAATGCAGAAGCTACTTTAAAAGGGACTGCAGCTCAGAAAATGGATTGTTCTCCCTTTTTTGAAGGAACAGACCTAGAGGGTTTCCACCGAGAGTCCCTGAGCTACTCCTGAGAAATGACTCCACACCACAAAACAAGCTATGTACGGCTCCCTGATAGGTCCTAATGAAGAATTCTTGCCAGAAAAAAACTATTCAAAGTCAAACTAGCATTTAAGGAAAAACTGTGGAAACCCCTCACTCCTATATATTTTTTTTAAGATTTTACAAAATACACAGGTGACTTAAGAAGCTAGACCTGTGGACACCCCCAGGTGATCTTCTGGGAGGTTGTTTTCTCTAAAACATAGACACTGTCATTCTCTGAAATTTTTTTAAATAAAAATTATAAATTAGTTTCTATTAACTAACTCTAGTTTCTCTTCTTTCCCTACTACCATCATGCATTAGTAAATTAAAAAAACCAAAACATTCCTAACTTTTCTATCTTCCATCATCACTCTCTGGCATTTAATATATAATATATTTACCTGTTTTCCTGTCTGAGAGGTCCTTAAAGTAAACAGCAATTTTTAACATAACTTAGTATCAAAGAGTTTGATAGTCGGGAGGGATTTCCAAAATCGTTCATTGGACATTTTATAGTTTAAAGTGCCAGGACTTCCCTGGCAGCCCAGTGGTTAAGAATCCAAAATTCCACTGCAGGAGGCACAGGTTCTGTCCCTGGTTGAGAAACTAAGATCCCACATGCCATGTGGTGAGGCCAAAAAGAATTTTTAAATAAAAAAAAAAAAAAGAAACTAAATTCCCACACTCTAGGCAAGTCATTTGATGATTAGTAAAGAGCTGGCCCCAGAACAAGAACCCAAGTCTCCTGAACTAAGGGCCACCTCTCTTTCCTTTAGTCCTTAAAATATCTCAAGACCCTTATCTATGGAAGAGTCCATGAAACGCACCGCTGTAAGTCCACACCTCTTACAAGTTCTAGGGTGAGGAAGATAAACGTTTCTAACCATTCTAAGAAGTGTCGATGTTAAGTATGAGGTGAAGGGAGAACTCCTACTTTGAGTAATTTTTCAGTTCTTCGGAGGCATCATCCACCATGTTGCTCTCCTTGGCTTCCCGGGCCATTGCTCGGTAGAGGATGCAAGCAATCACTGCCTTGACCGTGGCCTCCTCACCATGCTGCCAGAAGAACATGGCCATCTTCTGCCTTTTCATGAGCACAGCCCACACCAGCAGGTCATTATAAGGATAAATAAAGCCAGTAGAATCAGGGTCATCTGATATATTTTGTTCTTCTTTTGACTTCTTCCTTGATTTATGAAGGGCTACAGACTTTTCCTGTTAGAATATAAAATAGGAATGGGTGTCCAAATACTCAGATGTATGATGTTCGACCTGACAAAAGACAATGAGCATCTCAGAAATATTTGTAAAATCACTGAAAAAGGATGGAAATAATAGTAGAACTTTATAACTTTTGTGACCCTATGAACTGTAGCCAGTCAGGTTCCTCTGTCCATGGGATTTCCCAGGCAGGACTACTGGAGTGTGTTGCCATTTCCTTCTCCAGGGGATCTTCCTGACCCAGGGATCGAACCCAGGTCTCCTGCATTGGCAGGTGGATTCTTTACCACTGAGCCACCAGGGAAGTCCTATAAAATAGGAATGGGTGTCCAAATACTCAGATGCATGATGTTTTTACCTGATAAAAGACACTGAGCATCTTAGAAATATTTTTAAAATCACTGAAAAAAGGATGGAAATAATAGAAGAACTTTACAAATCAGAAACCAAAACTTTGACCTTTTATTCATCTATTTCTTGTATCTAATAGTTTCAGGGTCCCTAGGCTAAGATACCTTCAGTCCACTTAAGTTAACACAGCTTAAAACTTAACACAGCTTAACACAATATAAAACAACTTAACACAACTTAAAACTCTATACCTTTAGAAAAATCACTAACTATACAACAGTTTTCAATTTCTCAAGAAAATGGGCTGAAATTACAAATGAGAACTATAAAAAAAAAAAAAAAAAAAAACCCTCTAACCTTACCTTACAAAGAGATCCACTGTTTTCCTCTTAGTAAAATGACACTAGTGTTGCCATCATTCTTACAAATAGATTGGTTTTAATTCTGATCTCCTTTATTCTGGCTATATTTCCTTAGTGATGGTAATAGGTAATAATGAAATACCATTTTCTACCTGGTTAAACCCACCCTTTACAACTCATCTCAAAAACCATTCTCTAAAGCCCCACAGTCTTCTATATCACTCTGCATGTATCTCTAGTTCAATGCTCATCACACTGCACTGAGGTTACTTCTTGGGGAGGGCGGGACCATTTCTTAGTCATCATTATATCTTCTCCAGCCCACCTGCATCTCAAATTCAACCAAGAGCCCAAAATAATGCCTGGGAAATTATAAGATTCAACAATTATTCTTTTTTAATTAAAGGAGATCAGAGCAAAAATTGTAATAAGCTTCTTCTATTTCTATAAGTAGAGGGAATTTGTGTTCATTGATTATGACCAACAGTAATTTTATGATATAACTTTTCATTCTAAGAGCCTTAAAAAGCAAGCCTCTTTCAGCCAACATAAGAACCATTTCTGTGGAAACTCTTGAACAAAAGCATTCATGCCCAGAGCAAAGTGGGACTAAGGTAGTGCAGGGAAGAGGGGCCCCACTCTGCTCACACACACACACATTCACAAATACATTATCACTACCATGCCGTAACATTAGGCTAAAATTAATTTCAAAAAAACTTCAAAGGGGCAAAAAGAAGATACAAGAGGACAGTGTAAGAGAAAAGCAAAGGAGGAGGTAACAGTCACCTCTCTAATTAGCCTTAGGGAAAGGAGGATGAAGGTGTAAAGGTGATTTTTTTAGTACCATTCCATGGACTGCCTTCCTGAGTCATCATCTGGACATGGCAGAGGTGGGAACAAGGAAGGCAGCCTGAGGTGCCAGCCCAGGAGATCATTTAGTTCCCCATCCTGGGCATTTGCTCGTCATTGTTAGAGAGCAGCTGTTTCATGTACCATCTTAGACTTGGACCATCTTAGTACCATTGTACCATTACAGTTCCCATAAATGGCCCTCTGTCTGTATTCCCCATTCTTGAATTTAAAATGATGAAAAGATCTCAGTCTTCAAGGACAATTTTCTTCTCAAATCTAAAAAAGTAAGCGGTACCTTGACTTGGTAAGGTTGGGCAGTTCTGATGAACTGGGAATGCAGTGTGCTCTCTGTAGACTCCTTCCTATTTCCTGAGCGGCATCTTCGGTGAAGAGCAGGCTGGGACAGGCTTTGAGTGAGAGCAGTCATTTGCTGGCATGTGTTATTTTATTTTTAAAACAAAATAAAAAGGGAAAAAGATGATTATGGTAACAATGGAAGTGGTGACAATCTTCTGTTTCTAGACAACAATAAAACCAAATATAATATTGCATCCTACCAAATATCCAATGGTTCTGTCTCTCTTCCAAGGTTAGTAATTAATTACTCATCCAACCAGAGCCTCCCATGACCCCTTCTTATTAAGCACACTCTTATTTCCTAACATCTTAAAGAACATGCTTTTTTTGTTCCCTATTATATATCTGCATTCCTTCTCTATGTGGAAATTCCATTAGAATCAACAGATGTTCTATACCTGGAACAAGTTCAAAACAGGCAATAAAGATTCACAGGTCTGATAAGAAAAAGTTCCCATTCACAAGCAGCTCCAAGGTTAAGCTTAAGTTAGAAAGCTATGAAATGTCTCCAGGTGTTACATAATATCACTACTGGAGTGGAATTCCAATGGCTAGATCCAATAATAACATAATTAATGGCTTGTCCGTATGAAGCTCTCAGGCTTCCCAAGTGGCACTAGTTTGTAACTGCTACAATCTAATTTACTAGGAAACACAATAAACTCTATACTTCTTCACTAGAAAATAGTTAGAGAAATGGGCAATTTCCTACCCATTTCTAGAAAGGGCATTAGAGGAACCTGCCAGCAAGCTTCCCACTGGACTGCACCAATATCACAGTCAGTCCTCTATCTGCCCCTGGTAGCCTCACAGCAAGGCTTATTTTGTTTAAATGAAGGAGCTGATACCTCAAGTGTATCCTTATGTCTGTGAAATTCCAATAAAGGACATTTTCTCTGGGAGAACTGGGTTTCTTTCTGTTTTGCTTCCTCATCTAAAGCCAAGTTGGGTTTTCACTTCCCTCCATTCTTTTTAAATAAAGATCAAAAGGAGCTTGATAGTCTAGACTTTCCATGTGATCTTTCCAGCATCATCCCTCACAACCATCTGGCGTTGTCCAGCGACCAAGGCCTCCTGGTCACTGCAAAACCATACCTGATGCTCACAGCACTGAGCCCTGTATTGTCCCTGCTCTTCTTTCAAACAAAAATGCCCCAAACTATCTTTTCTAACACTTACATTATTCCCCAAGAACTAGCTCTTCAAGCTAGAATCACTCTCATCTCTAGGCTTCTGAGTATACTAGTCGCCTCACTTCCACTGCCCTCCCTTCACTCTTGCCTACCTTAGATCTACCACCATTCTTAACTGAAACGTCGTTTCCTCAGAGATGTTCTCTGATTTCCCCATCTAAATCACTCTTTCATTACACGCTTTTCTTTCCTCCAAATGTATAGAACAATTAAAATATACTTATTAATTAACAAAAGAACTAAGCTCTTCAATTTACTAATCTGGAAAGGCAATTTTAAGAAACGAGCAATATTTTCTCTACTAACCAACTACCAACTTTAATTCTGGTGCTTCCCTGGTGGCTCAGAGAGTAAAGAATCTGCCTGCAATGCAGGAGACCCAGGAGATCCAGGAAGCTCCCCTGGGGAAGGAAATGGCAACCCACTCCAGTATTCTTGCCTGGAGAATTCCATGGATAGAAGAGACTAGTGGATTACAGTTCATAGGGCTGCAAAGAATCAGATATGGCTGAGCGACTAACACCTCCACTTTCACACTTTCAAAACTATAATGGAAAATAAAGTGTATATAGCACATATATTTACATGGTACACTCTACACACATCTTCCAGTATAACCCCTACACACGTTCCGAGTTTGTCATCTCCAGGCTATGTCCTATTATGAGTTTATAGATGCAATCCTATTAAGCTTTCCACTTGTGTATTTTCAAAAGAAAGATGAGGAAAGAACTAGTCATCTCTCCCTCTAAACTTTCTCACCACATACTTCTATGTCAATTTTATTTTAGCACATTTTATATCCTGTTTTGTATTGTGGCTAGTTATTCATGTCTGTTTTCTCTAAGAGTTTCTAAACTGCAAGTCTACATCCATCCAGGCCAGCAGGCTAGCACTTAGCACAGTAATTTACATGGAGCAAATATTCAATAATTGTCAATAAGCAGAATGTCCATTTGGAAAACTTCCCAAGCCATTTTTCTAAAAGTATAACTCCTAGAAATCATCAGTTCTACAAGGGTACTTTTCAATTATGCTACCTTATGTTATGCTACCTTATGTTTTCTGTAGAGGTTGTTGTAGAGGGCTCTGAAATTTTTTCTAGTGTAGCTGCTGCGATATGCTCCACCGATAAGGTATTCTATTACCAATCCAATGTCAATCAGCGTTATCCTATAGCCTGAGAGAAGGGTATGCTGCAACAAAAACACGTAACAAATTATAACTGTCTGTTCTCTTTGTCTCTCTTTTGTCATGTAACTAGGACATAACCAAAAAGGGAAACTCATATTCTTTAACCCTAGAACAATGCTTAGACTCACAAAAGAAGTGAGAGCCCCCGAGTTATCACTAGCAACAAAACAATAACAAAATCAATTTATGAATTAATACAACCAGCTGCTGTTACAATCTGCTTGTTCAAATGGGAAAAATTGCTTAGCCTTAATATGTTTTTAGTTTCACAGAATGTCTGCTTATAAGAGCACATTGACTCTCTTTTCCTCTCTTTCTCATGCATACACACACTTTCAGAATAAAATACATTTAAAGACAGCATAAAAGATTTTTTTAACTGGCAATGGCAGAACTACTACAACAGAAGTATAATCACTGGAGAAGACACTGGAGAATCCAAAATAAACATTAGGTTACAATCTTAAGCCTCTCTATTGAAATGGCTGTAACATCACACACAAAACAAGAAAATGAAAGGAAGTAAAACAAATGAAGTAAGGAACATGAAATGGTGAAACAAAATGAGATATCAAAACACGAGGCTGTGCCAAGACAAAGGTTATGGTTAGTAGGAGCCCTGAGCAGCAGGTTTTCAAATACATGGTATTAGCCTAAACAAAATTATTTTGACCCCTTAAAACCCACCTTAGTGCCTCTTCTGAACTGCCAAGCATACACAGTATACTTTTAAAGGCACACAATGATGAATAAGATCCTTGAAATGAACAGTCTGTGAATAACATTCCCAAAGCTTTGAATAAGAAATAAGGTTATGTATGTAAATAAATATAAATAATTTAATTTCTTTTTCACATTCATAATTTACTTTTGTAAGGAACACACAAAATGCTTTCATTTTTCGACTAGTTTAAAAGCATATCTAACTATTTCATTCTTTTTTCTTCAGTTTAGAAGAAAACTGTGATAGAATCAGAGTTTAAGGAAATAATCTAAGGAAAATTATTTTGACCCAGCATAAATCAATGCAAACTAAATTTACATCAGCATGGACACTTTTGCTCATTACTGATTTGCCAACTAAATATCTTCCTCCACAGTCCCTTCACCCTGGTTCTCTCACCAAGTCAGCATAATCAGAAAGCCCACACTCTCCCCACTAATATATTAGACTTTAGAATTAAGGCAAAAAAAAGTCTGTTAAAGTCAGAAAGTTTTAGTAACTAATGGGAGGTCAGAGATGATTTTAAGTCTGACTTAACTCAGGGTGAAATGAGAACTGCATGAGTAAAATATAAGCAAAGATGGGACTAGTGATCGGTCCTGGTTCCCTAGAACAACACATAGACTCACAAAAGAAGTGAGAGCCCCTGAATTATCAGTAATAGCCAAAACAAGAACAAAACAACAGAAATCACATGCTAGTCCTTCAGTAAAGATAACACAACCAGAAAGTTTCATTTTCAACAGGTATTATTATCATCATTGGCAATATTGTTATATCATGTTAAGTTGAAATTCTGCCTGGAAGTTTCTATGTCTATAATTCATGTTTTATAAGAGGAAATAATTATTTGCTCATGCCACTAACTTGGTGGGTCAAATCTTTTGAAACACAAAGTAAATTACAGGAAAAATTCTGAGTGTGGTTTCGTTAAAACTGTTCAGAGTCACAGCTGTTCAGCATCAAAAAGGATAGGTAATTCACTAGAAAATCCAACACTATGTTTTACAAAGCAAAATTTGGCAACACTTCACCACAAAGCTAAGACAACACAAGAAGAAATTTGCACACCTTCATAATTAGGTTACCTGTTTTACATCTTGGACAAGATGATGCAAGAGCATATTGGTTGGTCCTTGTTTCTGTAATAAAGAAAAAAGGAAGAATTTTAATTACCATGTATTGGGGAGAAATAAAATACCTTTATTTCAGAATGTATAAATAATCCAGAACACTGAAAATTTTCCTCAACACCTTTAGTAATGAAGCTTAAGCCAAATTAATTCTAAGGAAGGTATTTCCCAAGAGAAGACGTAATTAGACTGAAATATTTTTCAGCTCACAATGTATATACCTAGGTAGTAAGGAAAGCCTTAATTAACCTTGTGACAAGAGGCAGAAACAAATTTTTAAAATGTGTAACATTCATTCAAGTTACTGAGGGATTCAACAAAGAATATAAGTACTTTCTTCACAGAATTTTTACAACCTAATATAAGAGTGTGTTACTTACACTAAAAAAAACCCAACAATATGAAGAGTATATTCAGAACAATGGCAAATACTCTGTATTATTATGAAGTGATTTGGAGTGATCTATGGAGTGAACAAGAAGATCTATAGAGATCAAAAGACCATGGTGTGATCAAGAAGACAGGGCTTTAAAGAAAGGGTAAGATCCAAAGGCAAGGAAGAACACCTCAGGAAGGGTGCTTGACTTGAGTACTCATGTCTTTTTATAAGGAGTAAGCCAGTCTAGTTTCAATAAAAGGTTTGTACAGGAAAATTGTAGGAACAAAATTTTAACAGTGTCCCTAGATTGAAGTGCTCTATTACTCAATACAAGCAATTTGTTCTTATTCCCATCTTTGGCTTTAATTATGGGGTTACCATATCCTATTTTTGAAATTAGTTTATGCTTCTATTCTGTATAATTTTTAAAGTGAGAAATCCAGAAATGGTCCTAGGATTTGCTAAGAATGTTTCTTCTTTGCTTGAAAAGTCTGTCTCTTTATAAGCTATCTTTGTACATAAGCACTGAAGGAAACTTGAACATTCAAGATACAGCTGAAGCTAAGTGTGGCTGATTAATAAGTAATCTTAAGGCAGTAACTGATAAATTGTTCCAATACTCACTGTATTATAGAGCTCTTCCAGTCGAGAGATAGTAAGAAAGCGATGGAGGTTCACTCCATATTCTATTAAGAGTTTCACAAAATCAACTCGATCCATCACCAAGGCATCTAACATTGCTTGTTCCAGAGAGCCAGGCTTCAGAGGGGAGAGATAAAAAAGAGATACAGAAACAATTAAGAAAGCAGAAATAACTAAAGAGTTACATGTATTTGAACTCAAAACTATACAGACAAAAATTATCATAAAACACAATCTTACTAAGAAATGTTCAGGACCTAACTGAGGAAATAACAAAAAGTAAACCAAAGGCCTAAAAGACCTTTTGAATAAATGTGTTCTTGGATGAAAAGACTGACTATGGTAAAGATCTCAATGTTTCCCGAATTAATGTTTAAAGTTAATACAATTCTAATAAAAATCCAAGGTCTCTTCTTTTCTTTCTTTCTTTTCCTTCTTTTTTTTTTTTTTTTTTTTTGGTAACCTGGCATGTTCCCTTTTAAACTATACCTGATTTCTGAGTATAATGGCAAATTAAACATGCATTTACTTTTAATACCACCTAAAACTTCACTAAAATTATAGCAAAGGGTTTCAGGGAAAAAAACAGAATCCACAAGAACAAGGAGGTCAAAAGTGAAATATTTCAGAAGTTGGAAAGCAGATGGCCAAATGGTAATTGACTTAGCAGTTCCCAGGAAACCAGAAAAGAAGTCCCCAGAAACTGGAAAAAGAGCGAAGAACCAAACAATCTATGCAATAGAATTTTGGCAGCATAAATTGCTAACACTGGGACCTTTTTCACTCATCTTCCCCTACTGACTTCCCTAACAATAACAACAAGGCTTATACCTTCTAAGCAGGAGACTGGAGGATTTCTTTCTGATAGTGATGAATGCAAGAGAAAAATATATGAATATGCTAGCACTGCAAGTCTCCCAACAAATGGCAGCCAGATCACCCTATTGTGAAGCTCAAATCTACAGGCTTGGAATTTCTAATGATCTTCGTCTACTCTTAAAAAAGAGTACAGGCCAAACAGACCAAAAAACATCAACTAGGAAGAATCAGGCAATAAAGGAAGAAGAAAACTTCAAAAGAACGATCATAAATAGCCTCCAAAAAAAACAAAAGAAAATATATACAGGATGCTACTTTTAAAAAGACAACAAATTTACCCTTAGAAATTAATAACATGCTACCAGAAACAAGGTGGCACTAGTTGTAAAGAATCTGCCTGCCAACGCAGAAGATGCAAGAGACACAGGTTCGACCCCGGGGTGGGGCAGATTCCCTAGCGAATGGCAACCCACTCCAGTATTCTTGCCTACAGAATTCCATGGACAGAGGAAACTGGCAAACTACAGTTCATGGAGCCACAAAGCATCAGACTCAACTAAGCAACCTGAGCACAGAAGCACCAGAAATAAAAAGCTACATACAAGACATGGAAAATTAAACTTCAAGGAATATATCAAAGAAAAGATATAGAAGAGAAGAGGAAAAGATAAGATTAGAGGAGGAGTCCATAGATCTAACTTATAAATGATAAAATTCCTGAAAGAAAGCAGAGCAAACAGGAGAGGAAGCTCCCCAGAATGGAAACCCGTAAGTGCCAAGTTGAAAGCAAGTGTCCACTGTAATGGATATAAAGTTATAACAACACACACACATCCTGGTGAAATCTCAGGACATTGAAACCCAGGAAGATTTCTTTTTAAGCCCAGAGAAGAAAGAAATGGTCACAAAGGGTCAAAAAACAGAAAGATTTTTTACTTCTCAACAGTCACTGCTGGGTGCTAGAAGCTAAGCATTCAAAATTCACTGGGAAAATTAGTCTCATCTTGAACTAAAATATATCCAAACATATGAGGCCTCAATATTTTTATCTCCCATATTCCCTTTCTCAGAAAAGATCAAATAAAGGAGTAAACCAAGAAAGAACAAAACAGGGGATACAGAAGACGGGTGTTCTAACCAAGGAGGGCATCTCCAAGATGATGAAGAATGACAGCTCAGCACCACGAACAGCAGGCAACCAGTCCAGACAGCAGCAGTGAGGGCCACAGACAGAAGGGTTAAGAGGTCCTAAAATTAATTAGAGGGACTTCTCTGGTGGGCCAATGGCCAAGACTCCTTGCTCCCAATGCAGGGGGCCCAGATTCAACCCCTGCTCAGGGAACTAGATCCCATATGCCACAACTAAGAAACTGCATGCCTCAACTAAAGTTCCCACATGCTGCAAATAAGACCCAGTGCAGCCAAATAAATAAATACAATTTTTTAAAGTTTAAAAAAATAATAACTCGGAGAACTCAAACCAGGGCTCTGTAACAATCTAGAGGGGTGGGAAAGGATAGGAGGTAGGAGGGAAGTTCAACAGAGAGGGGACATACACACATAATTCATATGTACATGAATTAAACTAATTCATGTTGATGTACAGAAGAAATGAAACCAATATTGTAAAGCGATTATCCTTCAGTTAAAAATAAATTTAAAAAAAACAAAGTTTAATAAAATAAATTATTAAAAGGAATCAGAAAACAACAATATGACTTATTATTTAAAGATATGGAGATTTATAAATGTCAGAGCAGACCAAAAATTTTCAGTTTTGGGGTCTTGTGGTTTGCAGGGTAGAGAATTACTATATTTTTGGTAGCTTTTTAGTGCCATTTGACATTTTAAACAATGTGCATGAATTAGTTAAACCCCAAAATAACAGACCTGTGGTATGGTCACAGCTATAATTTTTTTAAATGAAATGTTAATAGTGATTAGCATTAGCACTATGGATAATCTTTCTGTTTTTCTGTTTTCACTAATTTCTACTGTGAGTACACATTATATTTGAAGGCAAAAAAATAAGATAAACTTTAAGTTTTAAATAACAGTATAAAAATCTGCCCATTCAAAAAGTGAATAAAAAACCCTTTCATCTGCCTTTCCCCCGTCTTGTGTCAACTTCAATTAGGCTGCAGATTCATAGAAAAAACTGTTTTCAAGAAGGCAAAGTAGACAAAAGAAATGTCTTAGTGATCATGTGTACCCAGCATCAGAGATGCTACCCACCTCCCCGAAACAACCTATCTTTCCTCCAGTTTTCCCTTTGGTCCCTCCCTAACAAACCAACGCACAACACGTTTCTTCAAAATAACTTCATTTGCATTATACCTTCCAATGTTGTCCATAAATTAGGATATGTTTCTTGGCAATGTCCATTCTGTCCCAAGCCATTGCCAGATTCAATTGTTCTGATGCCGATAAATTCGTGCCTAGGGTAAAAGAAAGGGATCACATATTCTATCTACAATATCAGCATAAAAAGCACAAAGTGCCAAGAGTGTGAAAAGAGGGAAGGAAGAAAAAGTATAACCTTATTGAGACACTCACCCTTTAGCAAAGCTGTTAGGATTGCTAAATCAAGGTCCTGTGACTCCTCAGAATCAGCATCAAAGATGGTAATCTGTAACAGTTGAAAAACAGAAACCCATACATTTTGAGAACTAGCAAAGAAATGATTTCAAAAATTTGCTTTCGCACTAATGAATTAAGTGAAACATTCTTCATTAATGTCAAAAATCACACAGTTTAAAAAATTCTTTTTTTCACTAATAAGAGGGAAAACTTTTCAGTAGGGTAATGCAGTTGTGCACACGCAAGGGGTGAAAAATAACTGAAAAATTCCAAGTATCTCAGAGGAAACATGCATGAAAGAACATTACACCATTAACTTACTATTCATATGCTATAATGGAAACCCAGTGTCAATTCCTCATGTAAAGCAAACTATTCCTCATTTTGAAAGGATACAAAGTGAGAGCCTCCTAGTCACCTAGCTTTAGAAATGAAGGCTTTTGCTTCTCAATGAGAAATGAATATTCAAGGCCTTGTCATAAGATAAATTAGGCAGCTGTAACACACCCAGAGAGCAGGTACAATGAATGGATAGCACAGAAAACCTGCACAATGTCAAAGTCTCCAGTGCACCCTGGCATGTGACTCATTTTTTTTTAACACAAATAAGGACATTTTTATGATTATAATAGGCCTTCTCGTGTTAACGAATGTATCTCAATCTTTCCAAATGAAAATATATAGTAGAGGGAGCTGTTCAACAGTCAAGAGCCAACAAGACTGGCAAGATCCAGTCTGAGATATGCCACTAACTAGTCAGTCTTGGGTAAATATTATAAAGCCACTGCATCTTGGGTTCCTCACCCACAAGAAGAGAGGAGCTCACTAACTAATCTCTGAGGTCTCATAAAGACAGAAAAACTATGCTTCTACAATTCACACTAAGAGCCTCTCTACCTGACAGCCCCTCCATGTCCATGACTAAAATCAACCCTCAACTGTATAGGAGTTCAGGACCTAATTTCACTCACGTGTAAACCCTTAGCTGGCTCCTCTGGTTTCTTCTTGATTATTACACCACTCCCTGGTTACTCTCCTTGATGACAGGAAGAGGCAAGTATAAGGGAGATCCCTTTAACATGTCCTTTTCTTTACCTACTGACATTGTGGGGAGTATAAAATGTGGTAGATCATACACAAGATTTCAACCCTGAGCCCCAATTTCAGTTCTACTATTTCATAACTGCATGACTCTGGGCGAACAACTTAAAGTCTCTAGTCTTCAGTTCATTATCTCTGAAACTGAAATAAGCAATCACTGCCATACTGAACTCACCCATGGGGATATTTCATGTAAAAAAAAAAATTATTGGGAAAAGAAAAACATATATTGAAAGCGCACTGCTAACTGTAGACATAGTTGCTGTTTTTGCTATTATTAGGTGAGCTAAAATCCCAAAGGGCTTTCACATCTGTTTAGCCATGTCTAGTCTAGACTGAACTTGCTTGACTGGTTTTTTGAGGCCAAGTGCTTTAATATTACCAAAGTCTTGTATAATTTGGTCCACCCTTCAAATTCTGGAAAGATCACTGTGAATCATGACATATTTGCATATCTAATGTAACTGTCAGCTATCTATCATCCAAGTCACTCATAAAAATTTTGATCAAAATGTCCTAAAAGATTAAAATCTCCTGAATTTGTATCATGTTCATAGTTCATAGTTTGTGGCCTCCATCTCCCAAATGAGAGTATATTCTCAGATTTTCAGTACCCAGTGTATCCCCAGTGATTCCTGCAGGATATACTGAGGATTCTGAGAAAACACCATCTAAGCCAGCAACCTTGAGTTTATTTAAGACAGGAAGCTGTTCTTTACCCTCTGAAAATATTCACATGTACACTATTTAAATATGTACAGTATGTAAATATTCACATTTACACTAAATTCAATCACTTTCCTGTAATACTGTTATATTATCTAAGTTCTTTTTCCCAGGTACCATTAGGAATCTGAAGCATGGTTCCAGAGAAGGAGGGAACAAAAAATCAAGTTAAAAGTCAAATTCTGTAGCACTATATACAACCAAGTTAGAAATGAAAAAAAATTGTGAAAATAAATGTCACAATTGTTGAACATTCACTAGTGCTCATGCGTAGCAGCTCAGTCATATCTGATTCTTTGTGACCCCATGGACTGTAGCCCATCAGGCTCCTTCGTCCACAGGATTCTCCAAGCAAGAATACTGGAGTGGGCTGCCATGCACTCCTCCAGGGGATCTTCCCAGCCCAGGGATTGAACCCAAGTCTCCTGTGTCTCTGGCACTGCAGGCAGATTCTTTAGCTCTAAGCCATCAGGAAAGCCCCTTGTTGAACATTAGCACTTTTTAAGTTGGTCAAGTCATCAACTCATCATACTCACAGAATCCCTGTGCACCATACACTCCATCAGAATTTGGAAAAGGTGCTTGGACTGCTTAAGACTAAAGTTGAAGGTGTTCTGCATCATGCAGATGATCTCCTCCTTCACCTGAGGACGCAGGGTCCTGGGAGAGAGAGAAATGGCCGTGACTTGACACAATCGAGAGAGGGAACAAGCCAAAAACATCAGCACAAGTATAACATCACTGTGTCTGTCCACGTGATGGAGGTGTCTGTGGACATCTGTGTCAAGAGACGAATGAATGGGAGGAGGCATGAGGAGAAGGCTGAACGTTAAAACAAGGATGGACTCCTAGGCCATGCTTCTGCAAAGACAGCACTTGGGGCAGGTTTTTGAGCTGACAGAAATCTAAGGGACTGTGAATCTCCAGAAATTATGGGTGTGGTATCCTTAAAGAATCTGACACTCCAAATCGTGTAAGAATCGCTTGTCTAGGGTAACTTTAGGAAAGAGAGAGGTATAACTGAAGAGGAAGAGAGTAGAGGGTGGAAGTGGGACTGAAAGGGGAGAGAAACTGTAAGGGAAGAGTCATCAGAAAACAGTTAGAGCTTAAAGTAAACGACTGTTTTTTAAGCAAATGAGTGGGGTCAACATTTCAGTTCCTAGGCCCTGTATTTCCTCATGCGGCAGAAATACCGTGCTTTTGAAATTGGAAGAATCACACTGGGTTTAGCGATGGCTTAAAGGAAAACTCCCATCTTGATTAAAACCTCAACTAAGTACAACATAGGGCTTCCCTGGTGGCTCAGAGGGTAAAGCGTCTGTCTACAATGCGGGAGACCAGAGTTCGATCCCTGGGTCGGGAAGATCCCCCGGAGAAGGAAATGGCAACCCACTCCGGTACTCTTGCCTGGAAAATCCAATGGACGGAGAAGCATGTAGGCTACAGTCATTGGTAAGCTACAGTCTATGGTAGGCTACAGTCTATGGGGTCACAAAAAGTCAGACAAGACTGAGTGACTTCACTTTCACTTTTCAAGTACAACATATGCTACAAAAATATCAGGATGTCGATTTCTCTAATTTCTGCTATATTTACTAATAGCAATTGAATTCAAAAGTGACCACCACAGTGGTCTTCTCCTTCACTCCCCCTGGAAATGCTTTTTCCCTAAGTTCAGACAAGGTTCAAAGTCCTTTGTAGATGCAAGCCATTCTACAGCTAAAGAAATAGCAACTTGCATCACTGGAGGACATTTTGGTGTTGCTTTAATAAATACAAAAAATCACTGAAAAATGAATTCCAGTCTCAACCCATCCTCCAAGATATCCAGAGAATTCCGGTCCCTATCCTCTAAGGATATCCATCCCACATGAGGGCAGAGCTTAGGAAGAAGAACGAGTCAGCAGAGTTGTAGAAATGAAGACTCCACAACTCACCCTTCGTCTGCCAAGTGCTTGTGGGTGAAGGCCAGGAGGTCAGCAGCCCTGCCTGTGCCTTCGCACACCACGACGGGGTCTTTGTCCTTCACAGTCTCCCACACTGAGAGGATGACATTGGGGCCACCTTCCACCACCAGCCCCACCACGGGCACGCCTTGTCCAGAGCCTGTTTCGGATGACAAACAGCATCAAAGCGTTAAAAGGAACGCTACCCGCAATTCGCAGTGCCAATTCCCAGACACAAGTCTTTCAATTGCCGTGTATATTCCTTACTGGAACTAGCCATTCTCTTCTTTGACTCAGGTTTACTTAGTTCAAGGCCAAGTCAGAAACTTGGACTTTAAATGAAAGTAGCCACAAATATGGTTAAAGTATTTTCTCCAAATTAAAAAGGTATCTAAAAGGCTTTCGGTAATTATAAAATAATAATAAGTAGTAGTCTTCAAGAAATTAACTTTTTATTGTGGAACTTTTCAAACATATGTCAAAGAAAACAGAATGATATAATGGATCCCAATGTATCCATCACTCACCTCAAAAAAATGATCAAGCTGTTGACAATTCAATCAACTGTTAATAGTGGTTATTTCTAAGAGCAGAATGGGATGGGTAAACCTCAAAGACTTTTATATTTCAACATATTCCATTTTTCACTAGTTGACTTTCTTGTCAGGCTACATATTGCTTTATTAAAGTAAGGACGACAAAGAAAGGAAAGAGTGTGGAGTCATTCTTTTTAAAGATATTAAGCAAACAAAAGTTACAGATTGATATGTCCAGTATGATCCTATTTAAAACCCTATTTAAAATTTTAAAACCATATATATAGGTATATATTTTATATATACATATGCACATACCTATATGTACAACATGTTTTTATATTTACATAAATAACCAGAAAACTCTGAGATGATATATATTAAATTATTAATAGTGAAGGGCGGGGAAGATTGGGGGAAATGTTGACTGTTTATAGGCTTCTTGTTTAACTTTTACATCACACGTGTATTGATATATTTAATATTTAAATCAATTTTTTTTTCCCAAAAGAAGGAAAACTGGCGGGCAACACCAGGCCCACACCTGAGCAATGGAGGACTTCACTCTGGGCTCCATGTTCTGCGGCGCCCTCCTCTGGCCAAGTCCTTCCCCTCACAGCGAGGAGTCTACAAGGTCAAGGTTCCAGGGAAGCCTGGGCTCCCTGTCCTACACTGGACTGTACTAGACCCCAAAATTCTTGCTTCCAGGGGCTGCTTGAGCCTCTGCCCCAGGGATGTACTTGTCAAAGCAAGAGGATTTGGGGGGAGTAGGGCTTGGACATATAGATTGGGGTGTCTAGGTGACAACGTCTATGTCAGGCCCAGACATTATGAAATTGAGCCAAAGGTAGGAAGAGAAGCAGACAGTGACCTGTAAACCAGGGACCAAGGTGCTGGTTCTGCTTCACCTCCATGATTTGGCTTTGTACTTCTCAGAATCCAGGACTCTGACCTCAAACCTGGCCTTCCAGCTATATATGCAAAGGTAAAAGGATTAAACATTATTTTTATTATGTTTTTAATCTTGCTATTTGTGTTTGTTAGCTTGATTTAAAACTTTTAAATATTTAAACAAACAGTATGTGGGGTTTCCATGTGCAGCTTGTCCTGACTCCACAAATGATAGGAGTGGGCCTCTTGGCCCATTGTTTTAATATTTTACTTCCTTTCCTTTTCTACATAATTCCACCTACTTACTACTTTCTCACTGTCACTAAAAATCAGACCTAAGATGTGCTAATTGATAGGCATAATCTTCTAGTAACATCATCTCATAAAAACTAAATTCAAATTCTAGGTTTTTATTTGGAGAAGGAAGAGATAGCCTTCCATATCAGAAGGGATATGTTCTTCTGAAATCGTACAGATGAAAAAGTTAACAATGGCTATTTTTGGTAGTAAGATTACAGAGGGCTATGCCTTCCTTCTATGTTTTCTTTCTTTATCTGAATATAAGAGTATATAACACTATTATCATCAGAAAAAGAAATCAGTAAGGATATTTTGCAGGAGAGAGGAAAATAATTCAATTTCAGTTAGGTACATCTTTCCTGAAGCAATAACTAATCTCCACAAAAATAAATATATTTATTATTGTTTTCTACAAAAAGAATCTTACTGATGCGACTAATTAAATTTGTTATAAAAGGAAAACAACTGTGAAGTTCTTGCTTATAAATCTCATGAGAGAGCTGACTCTACTCCTGGCTCCCAGTTTAGGCAAGAATACAACATTATAGCTCCAGACGAAAACCTCCTAGGATAGGCATCCCAGGAAAGGGCGCGCTTCTCCAAGACTTGGATTATGAAGACATGCAGAGTCACCCAATCCTATGCTTTCCATCCACAGAGACCTACAGCACAGCAACTGACATTGGCCACGTTTCACATGGATGAACCCAAGGATTTCTACAGGCTTTATGAGTCAGCCTTTTTTTTGGCTAAATGCTCTCTCTCAGTATCAAGGGTTTACCAAGGACTACCAGAAGCCCAGTTGGACCTCTCCGCAGCAGTGCCCCTGGACGGGACCTGTCAGCTGAGCCCCCGTGGGTACTCACAACTGTGTATCTTCTGCAGAGACAGGTACTTTTCCAGGTTCCTCCTCAGCTTCATCTCATTGCCATACTTCCCCACAGTACCGTCATCAGACAGGATAAAGTGGGAGTGCATGCAGTTGAGTGTTGTGAGCTTGCTGAGGGGGTTTCCCAGAGTCTGGTACAGGCACACCACCTGCAAGATAGTGAGAACAGGGTCAGCGTTCCTTCCTGGCCCCACTGCTCCAAAGGCCTGTTTGTGCACTACAGAGTTCCGGTCCATGCCAGAAAGTACTGCTAGCTACTAAGAGCAGTGCCTCTCAGGTTATCTGCAGTGAAGACTCAATCTGAGTTCCTTGACTTTTTATTTTTCTCTGGATGGGTATGCAGTGCATGACTAGTCTGCAGCTTGTGCTACATTAGACTCGTGACCCAAGTTAACGACACTCGCGCACACAGCAACATGAGAACACTTACTTGTGCTTGGAGTCACAGCACTGTTACATTGCTAAAAATGCTGCCAAATATTTATTTTCAATTTCTCTACTTACTTTGTCTCAGATCATTGAAAAAACAGTTCAAGGATCTGCACTGATACACAGAACACATCAGTATTCAGAAGCTATGCCTTTAAATAGATCTATTTCAGAATAATATTTGGACACTGATTTATATTTCTAGTATTCCTAATGAAGTGAAGAGTAAATGGAGATGTATTCACATTCAATATAAATTACCCAGATCCATGGAATTCACCAGGCAAGAATACTAGAGAGGGTTGCCGTTCCCTTCTCCAGGAGATCTTCCCAAGCCAGGGATCAAACCTGGGTCTCCTGCATTGCAGGCAGATTCTTTACCATCTGAGCTACCAGTGAAGCCCCTTATTAATATTTACTGATTCTTCCATAAGCTACTCCAATTCTTATTTGTTTCTAGGGAGGAAAGCACAGTACAGTCATTTGGAATCCATGGGGGGTTAGTTCCGGGACTACTCAGGGATACTACAGTCCACGGATGCTCAGATCTCTCATATAAAACGGCATAATACAGTCGGCTTTCATATCCCCTGGATCCGTGGTTGGTTGAATCCTGGGGATCCAGTGTTGACTGACTCTTCAGATGCAGAATCCACAAACAGGGAGGGGCAACTGTGTTCAGAGTCTAAGAGTTCAAGTTTAAGGCCAGACTCTTCTACTTTTTAATTTTAAATCTGGGTAATACCCACCTCCTTTCTCAGGCTCATTTTCCTCATGTGTAAGTGATACTAACAATTCCTATAGTAGAGAGTTGCTGTGAGGTGTTAAAGAAATAATGGATGTAAAAAGTACCATAAATGTCAAAACATTAGTCTTTAAAAGTTACCTTTACAATTCCTAAGCATGACACTGAGGCTAGAAGCCAAAAACAAAATGATTGATAGATTTAGCACATTTTTTAATATATGGAAAGATTTCATAAATAATACAAATTAAAATCTGGGAAATGCAGCATACATAGTAAACAAAAATGCTAAAATGAATTATAAAAAGGTCTTTCAACATTTTTAACAGTGCGTAAAAGTGTCCAGAAACCACATGAAAAGATGTTGAACCTCATTAGTAATCAGAGAAATGTACTTAAGAACAACTAGGTATTGATTTACACCTATCAGAAAAGCAATGTTTTCTAAAAAGCCAGAATATCTTCTGAAGCCAGGAATGGTACAGAAAAATGGGCATCCTCATACCCTGTTGTTAGGAATGGAAATTATTACCATCTTTCTGGAAGGCAATGAGGCACTTTTTTTTTTTCAAGATATAGTTGTTTTGTGTTTTTAGTTTTTATGGGAGTACAGTAGCTTTAGAATGTTGGGCTAGTTTCTGCCATACAGCAAGTGAATCAGCTATATACACATATTCCCTCTTCTTTAGCTCGCCTTCCCTTTCAGGTCACTACAGAGCAATGAGTAGAGTTCCCTGTGCTATCCAGCAGTTTCTCACCAGTTATCTATTTTATATATAGCGCGTGCTAAGTCGCTAAGTCTGACTCTGCGACACTATGGGCTGTAGCCTGCTAGGCTCCCCTGTTCATAGGGATTTTCCAGGCAAGAATACTGGAGTGGTTTGCCATTTCCTCCTCCAGGGGATCTTCCCAACCCAAGGATTGAACCCCTGTCTGTCTTCTGCATTGATTGGCAGGGAGGTTCTCTATCTCTAGTGCCACCTGGGAAGCCACGGATGAGAGTTGGGAAAGCTATTAGAATTATCCAGGGGATTAGGTTTGAGGCATAAGCAGAGGTCATTTCAGGGTTAGTGCAGGGTTTTGGGCCTAAGCAACTGCAGGGTGAGATTGTCACTTTCTAAGACGGTAAGAGAGGCAGCATGAAGTCAGGAGTTGGTTTGGGGCATATTACACTTAAGACATCTACAGGTATCCAGGTATAAGGCTAAGCTGGCAAGTGGATATATGTTTATTTTCTTTTGCTGTTAAAGAATTATCTACTTACATCTCTTCCAATAAGATCTTTCCGATTCTCAATGACACCCCAAGGAGGGATTCCAACTGTCCAGATTTTTCTCAAGGACTGCGAGGAATGGGCTTTCAGGGCATCCCCAACGTGCTTGGACACGCCTATGAACAACCAGGTTGTAAGTCAAACTTTAACTCACAAATCATACAAAACACTGTGACTGCCAGAAAGAGAATAATAGACAAGTATATGCAAAAGACTGTTACCAGGGAAAGTTGCTGGCACAGAGGAATTACAAACATAATAGTTTCACTGTCCTCAAAATCCTCAGTACTCTATTCATCCCTCATTCTCCCCAGTCCTTGATAACCACTGATATTTTTATCATCTCTATAGTTTTGCCTCTTCCAGAATGTCATATAGTTGGAAATATGCACTATGTAGCCTTCTGAGATTGGCTTAACCTGCCTTTTAATCGCAAACACTACATTACACCATTTACTCTTTCTACGTGGAATCTGACTCTGTATGTGTTATTAGCACAGGAAAAAAAAAGCAAAACCCCTGCATATTGTATGCATCTGAAGCATAGCACTTAAATCATTTTCTTCTCTCTGGTATCCTCCCCTCCAGCCTATCTTTTGCACTTTTCCCAGTCATCTTCTAAAACTGGGGTTCTGGACCACAGATCACACATCAGAACCAACAGATTCAGATCCCTAGGTTTGGCATGGAATACCATGGGCTCACAAAGAGTCAGACATGACTGAGCAACTTTCACTTTTAAGAATCATCTGGGGTGGTGACGGTTTTTCAGCGGTCCACATGTGATCTTAATACATATTACCTGCTAGGACTCCATAAAACCCGATCAGACATCTGGGGATGTTATCAAAATGCAGCTTCTTAGCCCACTGATCTGGGGAGCCTGATATCTGGGTTACCATCAAGCTCCTCGGTGATTCTGATGTTACTGGTCCAGGGACCACTTCTTGTGTAGTCAGGCCCTAAGAATCTGTGCTTGAATCAAGTCAGACCCTGGTTATTGTTTAAGGAAGCTCCAAACATATCTCATATCTTTTGTTCATATGAACTATTTCAATAGCTTTCACACTATTATATTTGCATTCCTTCATTGAACCTAACCTAAAATATTAAATTTTACAAAGGCAGTAAGTAAAGCATGTGACATAGTTAGTTATTCAAAGAAAAAAACTATGCCCAAATTCACCTTTTCCTGAACTCTATGAACTTCTCCACCCACTCTTTTTTTTTTTTTTTTACTGGAAATAAAATAAGTACTACACACTGGACTTAGAACTCTGCAACCTTCACTTTCTTTTAAGAATGTGAAACAATAGTACCAGAGGTTACCCATTAGTGACAGGCTCTAAATCCCTTGGTTTTATTTTTTCTTTGTTTTTTCAACCACTTGCTTTCTTCATTCCTTTTTAGTCAAAAGAAATTATTTTTTATCTTAGTACCTGTTGCTCACTTCTTAGACAAATGCATAGGCCCCGGCCTCTACCTCATAATCAGGACTTATCCTGACATAGCACACACACATGCTACAGGTGCTACAGCCAATAAATGCTACAGAAATTAAGGAACAAAAGTGAGCTGAGATAGAGAATGCCTCCTGGGTATGTTAGCATCTAATGTAGATCCTAAAGGATGGGCAGAACTTAATAGGGAACACTGGGTAGAACATCCCAAGTAGAAATAGAGAGAAGTAAAGGGAAGCTGGAAAGCTACAGGAGTGACTCTGTGACTTGTAAAAATAGATATTTAGTCTGTCAGAGACACAGAGCTCCTTAAAACCCTGGAATTTCCTAAGTGGTGAGAGTGACAGATAGCTTTGTTATGTTAATGAGACAACTTTCGGACCTACTGTTGTGGGTTGGTTTCTGGGATAACCAACCATCCTTGTGATTAGAGAGTTGGAACTTCCAGTCCCACCCCCAACCTCTAGGGAAGGGAAAGGAACTGGATATTGAGTTCAATTATCAATAGCCAATAATGTAATCAATTATGCCCATATAATGAAGCTTTATGGGTTTCCCAGGTGGCTCAGTGGTAAAGAATCTGTCTGCCAATGCAGGAGATGCGGGTTCCACCCCTGGCTTGGGAAGACCCCCTAGAGAAGGAAATGGCAACCCACTCCAGTGTTCTTGCCTGGGAAATCCCATGGACAGAGGAGCCTACAGTTTGTAAACTACAGACTGTAGCCTACAGCAGGCTACAGTCCATGGGTTTGCAGAGGAGCTGGACATGACTCAGTGACTAAACAACAACAAGAACAACAAGGAAGCCTCCATAAAAACCAAACAAATGCAAACAAAATAAAACAAAACAAAAAACAGGGTTTGGAGAGCTTCCAAGCGGGTAAACACGTGACATGGGAGGCAGGCACAGAAGCTCCGTGCCCCTTCCCACGTGTGCATTGTCCTGTGCATCTCTTCTATCTAGCTGCTCTTGAGTTACCTCCTTCTATAACAAACTGGTAATCTAATGCGTAAACTGGTTTCCTATATTCTGTGAATGGCTCTAGTAAATTAATCAAACCCAAGGATCGGGTAGTGGGAAGTGAAAGGAAGTGTGGAAGTGTTAGTCATTCAGTTGTGTCCAACTCTTTGCGACTCCATGAACCATAGCCCACCAGGCTCCTATGTCTATGGAATTCTCCAGGCAAGAATACTGGAGTGGGTTGCCATTTCCTTCTCCAGGGGAACTCAGGGATAAAACCTGGGTCTCCCACATTGCAGGCAGGTTCTTTACTGTCTGAGCTACCTGATTTGCAGCCAGCCAGTCAGAAGCATAGGTAACAACCTGGACTTGAGACTGACATCTGAAGTGAGGACAGTCTTATGGGACTGAGCCCTAAACCTGTGGGATCTGATGCTGTTTCCAGGTAAATATTGTCAGAACTGAGTTGAATTGTAGGACGTTTTAGCTGGTCACATGGGAACAGGTGTTAGAACTGTGATAGGTTAGTAACACAGGAGGTTGTGAAGTTACTAATTCTCAACCCCAGCTGCACATTAGACATCCTTCACAAGTTCCACCCTGAAAAACACTAATTAATTTGGAGTAGAGCCTGTGCATTGTATTTTTATAGTGCCTCCAGATGATTCTGTAACACACATACAGTTCATCAAAACTGATGCAAAAGAGTCGGGCTAGAGGTTCAGGGGCTACTAAATGAAGTTTTTGAAAGCCAGATTTCAAGGAATATAAGAGTCAGATAGAGATAGTGTGTGAAATGGCAGTTATGCAGTTAATTATCTCCTCATCCCCCATACTCTCAATACAATTGTTGCGCACATCCCTGCTTTCCAGTTCCTGAGAACTTGACCATGGCAGGTTCAGCTCCCGTCTCTTCCCACACACTACACACTTGCATGGAGTCCATGTCCTTTATAACCTTACTATATAGTCCAAAGCTCATGAAAAACTATTTTGTTTGGTAAAAGTCTGCAAAGTTATATTAAAATAGGAGATTTTAACAATGGTAAAAACACAGTCCAGGAAAGGTCTATGAGTCTTCTGGGTTTCTTTTCCAGTTACTGCAGTTTCAGTCTTCCTCCCTCATGCTGCCTATACCTCCTGGGAGCACTGCAGAGCAAAGTTGGGTGCTATACTGCCTGATTCAGTTTTTAAAAGAATTAAAGAAAAAGAAAAACAAAAAAGAGTGAACAGGGAATGTGTCTTACCTGTATTAATGCCTTCAGTTATTATCCATGCCCCTGTCGTCTCTGCAGCTTTGACCAAACCTTGACTGAAGATCTCTTTAAGTTTTGAGGGCATCTTGAAGTTCTGGATACCACCATGGACGGAGATCACCAGCTTTGGCAGTTCCATCTTCCACTCTTTCAACATTAAATGTAATAGATGATCCAACTTTGTGTCGTAAGAAGTTCTAATATACTGGAAGATACACATAAACACGTACACATAAAATAGTGGAAAAGACATGCCAAGTCACAATAAGCACACAGCAGGGCAACTGAAATGTCAAAACTTAAAAGAAAAGTGCCTGGAATCTCTTTTAAAAGTTCATCTTCCTATAACGGAAATATTTACTTTGAAAGGATCCCACACCCCCTTTAAGTTCCTTCTGGGAATTACAAGTCACGGCAGGAAGGTTTCCTCTGGTTTTCAGGGTTGGTCCATCAATGCTCTTTAGAAGGTCTGAGGTGAGGCAGAAAAATGTCAAACTGGCAAAAATCATTACTCCAGCAAATCCATTTTAAAAAATTGTTTAGAAAAAAGTGAAATGAGGCTTTTCATAAATGTTATGGCTATTTTAATTTACTTGGTCATTTCAGATATGTGCATATTTTTTTCATCCACTATTGACAATTACTGTACATCCCTTGAGATGCATATACTTACATATTTGCATAATTTAAATTAAGATCCAGGAGCAAGTATATTTATTTCAAATTTTACATTCTAATGATATTATTTATACATACATATATATATGTGTGTGTGTGTGTGTGTGTGTGTGTATATAAATATATATATATATAAAATCTCTCTAAAAACTTTTTTCCCTAAAATATACACTTTTCACAAAAGGGTCAATGTAACCAAAAAAAAAAAAAAAGAGGGAAATCAGACAGTCCCAGAATCATTTGTCATTTTGCCCAAAATTAAAAAGTGTATGACTGGCTTTCTTTTCCCAGCCAATGCAGCCACTTACAGATTGTTAAAATCATATTGAGATGAGTGTGAGCCAACCAACAGCAAGAATAAGTCAGATTTATAGGATAAGAGCTACAAGAAGCCATGAATCTATAACCACAGGTAGAGATTGCCATAGATATGCAAATAGGAATTATCACATGATCCTCCAGAATGTGATAGTGATTTAAAACAACTGTCTTCACCTTTGAAATTCTTAAAACATAATCCCTTTATTTCATAATTAAAATATTAGGAATTCTGAACATGAGGATGGTGCAGCCATCACAGAATGTATTGAATAGTAGAAAGAATCTAAGGGTAACTAGGATTCAATTTACAAGTGAGGAAACGGAGTTACCATGGCTTTATCATTATACAAAGAGCAGGGGAAATACAAGTTGACCTTTGTGCAATGGTTTATGTTGCTCCAAGTAATAAATAAAGGCAGAGAAGCGGCTCTGGGTAGTTCTCCTTCTATCGCAAATCTTTCTCCCAGGTAAAATGAGTAAATGATGATGATTATGAACCAACATAAAACAAAAGGCAGAAGGCAAAAACTTAAGGGAAAAATCACATAAAGAGTTCTGCGAAAGTCAGCTTCCGAGGACAGTTTTCTTGCCAAGTGAAGGAAAAGCCAATGCACAAAGTTAGGTGCAAGAGCATTAGTAATCAGAAATGTAAACTACTATATAATTACATTATGAAACTTTATTATTATGGCACTATTAAAACTGTTGTTGATTTGCATTGTTATATGAGAGAAACCAACACAGCATGGTGAGGAAATGATCCTCCAATATAAAAAAGAGAGAGAGAGAGAAAATAAACTTGAGACTTGTTAAAACATAAGAGAAAAAAAAATTATTCTTTCAAATCCATTTAACTGATGGTGACACTCCAGGGCACAGCTGATTCTGAGCTTTCCTGAGGCGAGTGCCCCCTGCATTTTCCCCAGGGAAAGCTGCCTCTAAAAAAGCAGTGAGTAGTTAACAAGCTCAATAGAGACAGCTGACCTGTCAATAACTATGCAAATCACATGCAAAATTACAATGTTAGAGACAGGAGGAAAACTGGCCCGGAAAGCCCAGCACTATCATTCAGGGGGTACAGAAAGAAATCACCCCCATTTTCTTTCCAAGAAGAATTTCTCATGGGGACATAGCAGGCATCAAGAGCCACAGGCTAAGTTACTGGGAATTGCTATGGCCACACTTCCGGTGAAATCTGTTCTTTGGGAGTAACTTTTGTACATTCCCGAAGGAAGAGCAGCCCTTTGGCAACTGCCTCAAGAGTAATATGCCATTCTCTTCTGCAGGGGACATAAAAGCTGGCTTGAAAGAGGTCTATCAAATAAAGAGCTGGCCACGCCACATTTAGGAACTGCGCCTCAAATATAAAGCAAACAGCCGAGTCATTTTTGTCAACAGGTCAACAACATGGATCGCCTTTGCAATAAAATCTGGTCATCTGATCATCTACACTTGGAAATTCTATTTGGAGATACATTTGGAGGTTATATCCTCTGTTTAGAAACCAGCAAAATAACGTGAGTTATTAGCAAACCTTGGAGTGGTGGATGTGCTCTCCATGTTGGAAGTTAATTGTGCCAAAGGTATCCGTAGGGCTTTTCGTGGTGTGCTTTTCAACAGACCATTGTTCATCTTCATTACCGCTGGCAGCTGAGACTGTCCGAGCATAATCTATCCCATGATGGTCTCCAATCAACAGTCCACAGTAACACCTTAAATTTGACATAAAAACCAATTTAAAATAGAAAACACACAATTTTAGCATAGGAAATAGAGGTAATGGGAACTTCCCTGGTGGTCCACTAGTTAAGACTTCATGCTTCCATTGCAGGGGGCATGGGTTTAATCCCTGGTTGGGTAACTACATTTCTACATGTCGTGATCAAAAAATGAAAAAATAAAAAATAAAAAGAAACTAGATTCAATGTCTCTAGCGTAATGTATAGATGACATATATCAACAGTTTTAAAACTTCACAGTGAGGTTTATATTAGATTTCAAACACTGGGTTGTTTTCTAAGTTTAAGAACATTCTTAGAGGTTCTCTCCCTTAGCTGCACATTAGAATCATTTTGGGGATGCTTTAAAAAGACACTAAAAATCTCTTACGCACCCATGTTCACAGAAGCATTATTCACAATAAGCAAGAGCTAGAAGAAACATCAACAGATGAATATATGAACAAAACTTTAAAATTCTGAACAACATCAACTGATGAATGGATGGACAAAATGAAAAAGTTCTAAAGATCCATTACACAACATTGTGAATATACTTAACACTGCCGAACTGTACACTTAAAAATGATTAAAATAGTAAAGAAAACAAACATCAAATTGTATATTTTAAACATGTGTAATTTAATTTATGTCAACTATACTTCAAAAAACTGTTTTCACAAAAAAAAAACAAGATTTAAAATTAAGAAAATATCCTCATGTAATATGTAAAATGCACATCAAAAGGAATATTAACCAATCCAAAAAAAGAGATGTGACTTCAGAGATCTATATAAACATAGAATTTTTTATCTAAGGCTTACCTGATTAAATTCTGACAGACCTGACATCCTGCAGTGCATCTAAATAAAACAGATAAAACCAGTTAGTTTATTAATATATTTTAAACAAATCTAATTCATATATAAATATCTGTTAATTTTCTACAGTCCAGAAATGAGAATTACTGAGTATTCATATATACTACCTCCCAAATATTCCCCTATGTCATTTACCATATATAATTACACCTTAGCAACTATGATTTAATTAACAGAACAGAGTTAGGAACCAAAATATCTGGATTTAAATCTCAATGATTTAACAATTCTTCTAAGCCCCAGTTTTCATATCTGAAAATAATATCTGACCCATACAATTATTAAAAGGATTAAGGGTGATAATATATGTTAAGTGTCTTACAATATCTGGTACACTGCAGTTCATATAATAATGTTGGCTACTAATATTATGCTATGAAGATAACAGAATTCCTAAGAATTAAGTAAGAAAATATACATATACAATTTTAAAACCCTCAGTTCAGTTCAGTTCAGTTCAGTCGCTCAGTCGTGTCCGACTCCCTGCGACCCCATGAATCGCAGTCTGCCAGGCCTCCCTGTCCATCACCAACTCCCGGAGTTTACTCAAACTCATGCCCATCGAGTCGGTGATGCCATCCAGCCATCTCATCCTTTAAAACCCTAAACACTGTCAAATTGAGGAACATTTGGTGTGAATATAATTGTTATCTTTATTAATCTCTTTTTTATGATTCAAAAACGCCTACTGGATTTGGGAGTTAGCATTATGGTCATCAATGATCACAATTTTAAGTTTGAAGATTTTTTGTTTGTTTTGTAAAATTAAGATTTTTAAATCTTAGCATCATGGCAGATCTTCTGTTGTAACAAGCAGGCTCTCTAATTGTGCTTCTCGGGCTCTAGAGTACATGAATTCAACAGTTATGGCGCAAGGGCTTAGCTGCCCTGCAGCATGCGGGATCTTAATTCCCCACCCAGGGATCAAACCCACCCTGTTCCCCACAATGCAAGGTAGATTCTTAACCACTGGACCACCAGGGAAGTCCCTGAAGAAGTTTTAACTAGAAAAGAAATCTAGTTAAAATAATGGAATAAAAGGTAGTGTTCATAAAATCAGTCATTCTAAATTATTCAAAAATGAATGTTCCAGCCTTTTAGAATTTTTTTTTTCCTCAACAAGTTCAAAATGAGGGGGAAAAAGAAAAAGGCACTGTAATCAAGTCCATCGGGTTTGTTTCTTATTAGGAGGTACAAAAAGAATCAGTAAAAGATCAACTTTTATCTAAGTTTAAAATAATGAACCACCACTGTTTGGCTGTGCACTGTGAGGAAGAAAACTCCACGAAGGCTACAGTTTTGAGAATTTTACTAGAGTCTAAGAAAAAGGCTGGCATAGGAGAAACAGCCATAATCATCCATTAACCTCTTTTTTACAATCACAGAAAAAGAGAGACTGCTTTCTTCCAATAAAAAGTTGTACATCTTTGACCATTCATGGAATTATGATCACTGATGTTCTTCTTGAGTCTGTGGGCTAATGACCTACAATTTACCACATTTCATGAAGTTCAAAGTGACTGTGAAGATGATTTTCCATTTATAGAGCAGTGGGAGTCACCTGAACTCAATCTGCCTTCCACAGCATCCATCATCATACTACAAAATGTCATAAAAGATGAAGGGAAAAAACAAGGTTACCCTGAATTTTTATTCTGTAAACATTTCATAAGCAGGTAAAATGAGGATTTCCAATCACAGGTCTTATAGGCCACAGGTAATTCAAAGAGGGTGGGACTAGTAAATATTTAACAAATGCAAAGAACACTATTTTAGTCATCATCCCCAAAGAACTAGAATTTCAGTGACCTTATGGTGCTATCTTTCATGAACATAACAGCTGTGATTTCTAAACTTCAAATGAATACAAGGCTAATTGCCCAACAGAATCTAAAAGTAGAATGGTTCCCCTAATTAAAATACTGCTCTCCTATTTTCCTTTCCTTTTAACTCTTTTCCCTAAGAGTAATGCTACCCAACCTTAATTTCATGGATCCATTACCCTGGGGAATTTTCCACAGCCCTGTCTTCCTGTCTTTCACTGGCTACCGTTTTGAACTTTGTTCTACAAGTAGAGTTTTCAAAGGATTGTCAAGAACTCGGAGTGGTCAAACTCAGGTCATTTCATTCTGCTGCCCATTATCTGCCCAAGGAAAAAGCCTGCAGGAGGAAAAAATTAACTGTTTCTATAATCTGAGCATGGAGTCCTTAAATATCCCAGCTACTATATTCCATAGACACCTGGGGATAAGGAATTCACACTGTGTTGAAATATCCAATACTCAAAAGTTATAAATTTCTTATCCAAACCCAAGTGAAATAGATGCAGTACTAGATACTTCCCTGGTATCTATCCTCCCACTAGACAAACAACTGTATCAAAGATAAAGCAAGGGTAAAATTTACCACAATAGCAACAGTGGCTCTGCCAAGGTAAAGTCATAGCTCTAAATTTCAATAAGCAGTCTTCCAAGTACTACAGGTTCAAAAAGAAAAATGTAATTAAAAATTATACCTGTGAGGGTCTTTAGAGCTGGGTATGATTTTGTTACACTCTCTCTTGTTGAACACTCCTTCAATCCAAGATTTCTGGGACTGAATAGAAAAATGTCATTATTTTTGTAACCTAATGAAATGAGAACTCAGTATAACCACAGTAGGCCAGGTAGGCAAGATATGTTTAATTATAATACACACTAATTAAAATGCCAAGACCAACCCCAAACAGACTAAGCATTCATTGGCTTCTATTACAGACAACATAGACAGAAATAATTTGAATGCCAAAAATATTCCCAAAGTTAATTGGTTCATAATCTTATTTAAATGTAAGATCCCTAAATGCATAAAACTCTACCAAGGAAGTAAAGATAGAGCTGAAGCATTCTCTTAATTCTTCCAAAAGTCACTTTTAAATCTTGCACCGTAACCCTATGGAGTGAATATGAAGCTCTTAAACTTCAAAAATCTCACTTATTAGGTCCCACTTTGGCTAAGACTTGACAGGAAGCTGGAAAGAATGTCAGAGGAGGGCTGTAATCTCAGCAAGATTCTATGAAAAGAGTTCAATCTAAAACTAATCTGGAGGATACGTAATGGGGAATACTGCACATGCGCCCTCAGAAGGGACCTTAATCAGGAAAAACTGATTTCCTGATTCACAGGATAAATGCCCGATTCACAGGAAAGGAGACTTACTTCCTGACCAATAACCATCCACCAACAGTCTCTCCCATCCTCAAGACAATGAATTTACGGCTTGGACTCTGGCTGGATGCCCCGTTCTTTGCACTCCCTGTCCCAAACTCTCAACAGAGTCACCGATAGCTTGTGACAGCATCCATTTCCCAAATTGCAATCCCTCTGCTATTGCCAAATGAACTCAATTTCTGGTCATTCAAGCTTGCCTCAGTTTACCGCTTTCTTTAAGGGAGAATTTGCTACACATTGTATAAGCATAGTAAGTTATTGGCTAAATTTCAAAATATCTGAATTCATTCAACAAACATTTTAGAATAGGCCTCCATGTGGCATGCTGGGAATCCTATGGCAAATAAAACAAAGTTCTTACTCTGAAGAAACTCAGAATAAAAAGAAGGAAATGGATAACAAATTGATATAATTAAACCTTCTGTGTAACAATTAACTATTAAAAATAGCTCCAAAAAGAGAACTTAATTTAGGGGCCTATGTATATAAATTAAGCAAGCTATGCTCAAATATTCCCTTCTTTTAAAAGGCTAGACAGCCAACACGAGTAGAACTATCTGGGCAAACTACTTTCTTCATACCTGTTTGCTCATCTATTAAAAATGGAGATAATAATAGTAACACCTTAATGGGCTATTGAAAGGAATTAAAAGCTTAGATTTCTCCTTGGGACCTATTAAGGCTCAATAAAGCTTAGTTATTATTATTGGTAATATCAGAGGTAAAAATTAGCTTTTTGGTTGGTAGCATGGGAACTTAACATTGGTGTATTTTTGTCATAGAAAAATACTTCAGTGAGCTCCAAGTCTCCCTCCTGGGACTTCTCATATTACAAAGAATGATTTTTATGGGTCCATTTTTCCCCACCAGACTCCAGTTCCTAACAGGCCCCAAGCCAGTCATTGCTGTTGCCCCAGGGCCCAACCCAGTGATTACAGAATGAGCAACAAAAGGAACACACTTAAAACAGAACTTCAAGAATTCATGTATACAATTTTCTCTCCAAGGGTGTAAACAGGAAACCTGTGCCCTAACAAGAACATGGAAGCCTTCCTCCTGCGACTCCCATATCTTATCTCAAAACTACAGGAAAAGAAAAGCAGGCTTAATTTGCAAGTGTTTCAAAACAATTCTCAAATTAGAACTTTATTTTTTTGTCCCTAGCTCATAACGGTAGCCTTTGCAATATACACTTCAGCACCTGGGGAAGAGGTCCCCCCATGTTCAGTTCAACAGGGTACTATTAGAAGCCATATGTCTGTTGGTTCTGATTCAATAGCCCAAACCTATTCAGGGCAAACAATCGACATGTGTTCGCCACTTGGAGCAGCACGTTGTTGTTGACAGCAGAGAATGTGCCATTTCTGCAGCAGTCTTTATAGACTGGGTATTTTTTATATACTGGGGCAGTGAGGTTGTGTCTTCATCGTGGGCGTTATTTAGGGAAGGGAAAGGCCGATGGAAAAGAAGGAAAATAGTGCCAGTCTTAGGCTGTGTTGGCACAAAGTTTGCCTCACCCTAGTATATATAATCAGATTTTACATGCCCAGGACTAGGGTGAGGGTGGTGAACAGTGAAGAAATATCTAAGACTAATTCTCCAATGATAGCTATACATGAATTAATTCCTTATGTCCCTGAAAGTGTTTCTACCCTAGGGCTTTTTAGGGTTTCCGGATAACAGATTCTTTCTCAGGGGAATCTCTGAGAAGGAATAGTCTTAGAGGCATTTCTTGATTAAAAAAAAAAAAATTCTTCTAAATGTTCATGGATTTTTCTTTTTTAATATCCAGGAGACTGTGTGATTAGGGACTGAAGGGCACACAGCTTAACAAGTAATTTTTTTTTAACTTTTTCATACTTAAAAAAAATTAGACATTTAAAACATACTTTTTCCAGGTAAAACTGACTACTTTCTTTTCTATCTATGTTTTTATACATACAACACTTACTCACACCTATTCAGTTGTTTTCTTCTCGACATTATTACAGTCTACCTCAAGATAGGCATTAGTTTATTTATCATGGAATCTATACCATGCAGAGAAGCACCAGAACGGATCAAATACAGAAAACATTTTCACATTCCAGACTGACATTTTTTATTTTCTCTACACAGCCCCTCCCTTGGAGCAATGACACATTCAAATTGAGTGCCGGGCAGATGGATGTGTTGGCTGGGGAAATGCATCAATGCAAAGCCAGCCCGTCTACTAGGAGACTCAGCTCAGGGTCTCCCACGGTGTTTTGTCCATAATCGGAGGGATACCTCATGGGACTCACTTGATCTGAGATTAAGAGTCTTAGGTAAAGGGCATCCAAATCTAAAATAACCCAAAACTGAGGCTCTGGCTCACCACACTGCCACAAGTTAACCTCACTGGTTTTCCAGTAAATAATCTTTCCAGAAGGCAGCATTTAGGAGTACTTCTTCATGAACACAAAATAACCTTACAGGTTTTCTTCTCTTTGGGTAGTCAAAGGTAAGCACTATTTTTATGGTAATAATTTCTTTTTATTTTTCTTCTTTTTTTAATGGTAACATCTTTAATAGAATATCAACTAAACAACTCCCAATTCCCTAAAATGCCACTTCTCCCTATTGGGTGAGAAATTTTACTGACATTTTCATATACTGCCTTACTGAGCAAAAGCATTTAGAACTTCAGAATGATTATTTAGATTATATAAACTCATGAGTATATGAGTAAAACATTTATGAATCCTCCACAGAGTCTAATGGGGAATTAGAAGAAGTCAACAGCGACCTACTTAGTAGAGTATATCATAAAATGTTCAAGTTAAAATGTCATACATCCCTCCACAGCCCAAATTGGTGAAAGCTCTCTTTATGTTAGTCCAAAAGCACAATTTCAAATGGCAATGAGAAGACATCCTTTCCTCCGCTGTCACACATGCTCAGCCTTATCCTCAGGGAACTAAACTTGCAAACAAGATGTTTATAACTTCAGATCATGTGAAATCATTTTGATAAGTAGGAAGAAGGAAATAGGAGGCTTCCTTTATGAGTGTTCTTTACAACTATCCCTGGATAGTGAAATACAGAGTTTAACTGAATGCGGGGCCTATTTGCTGTAGAACCACTCTAAGAAGGTTTTCAAGTTAGATATACTCAATCTCCAATTTCCACTCAGCAAAGCATTCACAAATTTGTTATTCAGGTACACAGATGGTCTTTATTTATGCTACAAATATCTTCTTAAATTATCCAAAACTTTACAAGTACTACACCTAAGTGAACATAGTCTAGAAGTTTCTTGGAGTGAAGCTTTACTATTAACAGAGCTATACTCAAATAATTGACTTTTAGAAAACCCACCATCCTCTGAGACAATAAAGCCTTTACTAGGAATTTCAGGCTAAAGGCAATGGCATTTATGTTATCCATAGTAAGGCATATATACAGTGAAGATTACATGTTTCACTTTCAAGCGTAATAGGGCAGAAAGAACACTGCTGCTTCCAATTCCATGCAGATACGTACCATATATTTAACATATTTAAATACCACACATACCACATATTTAATTCAAAATCTTTGCTGAAAGAGTAAGAGAGGGCTTATCATAGAGTGCAGTAAGTCAAGAGAAAGACAAATATTATATGACATCACTTATATGGGGAATCTAAAAAAATGATACAAATGAATTTTTTACAAAACATAAATAGACTAACAGACACAGACAACAAACTTATGGCTATCAAAGTGGGTAGCGGGGGGTGAGGGGAGATGGAGAGAGATAAATTAGGAGTTTTGAATTAACATATACACACTATTATATACAAAATAAGTAAATAACAAGGATCTATTGTATAGCACAGGAAACTATATTCAATATCTTATAATAATCTATAATGAAAAGGAATCTGAAAAAGAACACATACATATATATGCATGTATAACTGAATCATTTTGCTGTATACTTGAAACTAACACATTGTAAATTAACTATATTTCAATTTTTTTAAAGTGGAAAATAAAAGAATGAGGGAGGACTAGAAAAAGAAGGGTGAGAGAAAAGATATAAAATGTTTAGGTGTGGGTAATTTCAATGCCATTCCACATTCAGAAGTACAGCATGACCACGAGAAGCAGCTCTCAAAGTCTGGGGAGTTAGAGCTCCATATTCATTAAATTTACCAAGGACCTTCACAGAACTTTTACTTGTGGAATATAGCTACCAATATTTATATATTAGAAATTAAAACTGGGACTCTTTAAAGTATCTCTCCATCAATTCATTTAAAAAATCAATAATTATAATCAACCGAGTACATGTTAAAATAAATAATATATTTTTCATGAAAAGTATTTTTTAAAAGGTCTATGAGAAAAGCATTGCATTTGTGTCTGGCTTAAACCAACAGGATTCTTATATCTGCTTCTGCATTCAATCTGTTACAAAGTGGTTTTGGTTGATGTACATAAAAAGAATTGACCCGACAGGGACATGGAGTTGGAAAAAGGAAATACTATTTTATTAAACATTTTAGATATCATGGATTTGTCATGTAACGTCTGGAAAACTCCACTGTATGCTTATGATAGAATGAGTGAAAGAGGAAAATGTACCAGTATAAAAATAATTTTGACTTTGAGGAACTCTGAAAGAGTATCAAAGATCCTGAGTAGTCCCCTGGGGTACCACATTTGAAAGATCACTGCCTAAAAGTGACCACACATAGGCAGTGGGGTTCAGTATGAATGAGACAGGATCTGCCATTTCCTGGCTGGGCTCAGGTCCCACACGCACATCTTAGTCTGCCCACCTCATCTCAGTGAGTGCACTGCAGTATTTCAACATCACCTACTTAATCTGGTGTTCAACTGAAGAAAATTCCAACATAGAGAAAAAAGCAGTTAGAGATCAAATCTTCACATACTTCTCTTTCTGAGCAATGTAGGAGATTTTTGAAGGATACATTTGACTGCATTTATTTTTACTTTTACATCTGACTTTAGTAACTACCACATGGATCCTCCCAAAGACGTCACTGGTTAGTACCAGGCATAAGCCCTCCAGAACTCACAGGCAGTATATGTTTTGTCAGTCTACCTACTCCTCCATTGATACTTATAATAATAATAGTTTTATTCATTCATTCATTCAAAATACTTCGATGGGCATATTATATAATTCTAATAAAAATAATAAATAAATTGGGTCCCAGAGACTAACACCAAAAGAGAAGAACCTATGTTTACTGATAGATATTAATACCAAGGATGGCACAAGGGCAGGCTGTGGGACTCCTTGGAAGTAGAAATCCCTTCTGTCTGCCAGTATTTGGGGGAGGCTTCAAGGAGGTCACAAAACTTAAGAAAGTCCTTGAAAGATGACAAAGATTTTTTTCCCTGCACATCATGTAGGATCTTAAGTTCCTCAACCAGGGATCAAACTTACATGCCTTGAATTGGAAGTTTGGAGTCTTAACCATGGAACTTCCAGGGAAGCCCCCAGAAGATGACAAAGGTTTTGAAAGGTGACTAATGAAGTTCAATGGTGGTTAGAAATGTAGAGACTTAGGCCTGGAGAAGAATTCAGAAGACACCAATGTTAAGGTACAACAAAAGCCACAAAGTCACTGAGGAGGAGAAAACAGAGAAGATAAAAGAGCCAGAAACCTTTGGGAACATCTGACCATGTTGGAGAAGACTCTTGAGAGTCCCTTGAACTGCAAGCAGATCCAACCAATCCATCCTAAAGGAGATCAGTCCTGGGTGTTCATTGGAAGGATTGATGCTGAAGCTGAAACTCCAGTACTTTGGCCACCTCATGTGAAGAGTTGACTCACTGGAAAAGACCCTGATGCTGGGAGGGATTGGGGGCAGGAGGAGAAGGGGACGACAGAGGATGAGATGGCTGGATGGCATCACCGACTCGATGGGCATGAGTTTGAGTAAACTCCGGGAGTTGGTGATGGACAGGGAGGCCTGGCGTGCTGTGATTCATGGGGTCGCAAAGAGTCAGACATGACTGAGTGACTGAACTGAACTGAAGCATAGGGTATAGAATAAAGTTCAGGGAATAAAAATCAGAGTTATTAATCGGGGTGACATGATACCTGAAGCTGAGAAGGGAGAAAATTTTTCTTTCTAAATTTTGTATTATTACAAAAGTAGCTACTTTCAAAGAGATACTGAGAAGTGTTTAGTAATGAAAAGAAAGTAAGAAGGACAATTTTTGTTGTCCATGACAAACACACAGATTGAGAGAGAATCAGGAAGTAGGTTGTAAAACAGAGAAGGCAGCTAGTGTAAGATATCCTTGAAAGAAAGAAAGAAAACAGTCACTAGATCAACAATATAAAGCAAAGTCAATGCTCATGTAGACTTTTATATACGTCAAGGGCTGTGCTAAATGCATTACATGCTATTCACAGCTGTGAGACAGATACAATTACCGCCTCTACAGAACGGAGCAGGTTCTATGGAATACACGCACTAGCACTCTTTTGCGGAGAAGGCAATGGCACCCCACTCCAGTACTCTTGTCTGGAAAATTCCATGGACGGAGGAGCATGGTAGGCTGCAGTCCATGGGGTCGCGAAGAGTCAGACACGACTGAAGCGACTTAGCAGCAGCAGCACTCTTTTGCACTGTGTTTAACAGACAAAGTTGAGAGGTTGACTTTATGTTAACAAAGCTGGAAACATGTATGCAGATAAAAGAGTGAAGATGGAAGAGAGAATAAAAATGACTTTAGAGACTCTGGGGTGAGAAGCAGGAAACAAAATAATATGAATAGTCAAGGAGGAAGACTCAGCCTTGAGGAAAATGCTTCCTGTGACAGAGGCAAGCAGTAGAGTGGCAAACTTTCCCTTCTTGGTAATTCTGCTCCAGCCCCTCTTATCTATGCTTTTCAGAATACGCTTTATGCTCTCCACATCTCCATTTAGCTGTGATGGCTGCAAATCTCAGCATTCTCCTTTGCTCATCTTAACCAGACAGAAAGGCAGGTGATACACATGTGGAATCACAGTGCCCCTTTTCATTACTAGCTCTTTATAATACATTATCAGCATAGCACAGTATCTTTTCTGTGAACCACAAAGCATAGGAAATGCTCTCTCAGTAGAGGATCCAACAAACTTCAAATTGATGCAGGTGGGGCTTCCCTGGCAGTCCAGTGGTTAAGACTCCACTCTTGCAGTGCAGGGAGCACGGATTTGATTCCTGGTCAGGGAACTAAGATCCCACATCCCATGAGGCACAGCCAAAAAAAACAAAAGAAGAAAGAAAGATGGGGAACACCAAGAGTATCTCACTGTTACCCTATGGAGAAACTATCATATGACTTTCCAGGAACGTCCCTAATACACTAACCAAAAAAAAAAAAAATATGTGCCCAGAGGACTAGACTGTGTGACATGTAATTGGAGATTTCAGGCAAGTGGACAAGTCAGAGCAAGGTATAATGAAAGGAAAGGAAGTGGAGAGCAAGGGCAAGGTAAATGTGTTTCCTTCTCTAGTCTGTAAGAAATCTCTATCAGAAAACTGGATAAATCCTATTCTTCCTGGGTAATTCACCCCAGGGATTGTTAAAATAATTTCCAACTGCCCAGCTATCCAGCTATACATTTTCCTCAGCATTTCTTTAGCTACACTTAGAAATAGGTACTCTGCTTATATTTAAAAAAAATAATTACAATCACTTTAGGTAAACATTTTACAACTGTGTGCATAACTGCTACTTAGAACAGATTTGCTGTAATGTTACAGTAGCAGGTCATAGCTAGCTCAGGTGGTAAAGAATCCACCTGCAATGCAGGAGACCTGAGTTCAACCCCCTGGATTGGGAAGATGCCCTGGAGAAGGAAAAAGCAACCCACTCCAGTGTTCTAGCCTGGGAAATCCCATGGACAGAGGAGCTTGGTATGCTACAGTACATGGGGTCGCCAAGATTCGGACATGACTTAGCAACTAAGCCACAACAACCACCACCATAATGTCATAATTGTTAAAATTATAACATTAGTTATAGTTCTTGGATTTCTCTTAGTTCTTGGACTCTAAACCTTTACTCTTTCATGGAACATGTTAGCCAAGCCCCAGTAACTTTTTTTTTAATAAGTAATTTTGAAAATGGTGTAAATGTCACCAGTACAACAGATAAGAAAGGAGAAAATCTTTTCTGCTCATATAAGCAGTTGGAAAACGTTTTCTGTTCATATGACTCTCCAGAAGGAATAAACTATCCATTGTTCCCCTAATTATATTTCATCAAGGATCGCCTTTGAGGATATCACACACTTGTTTCCACAGAATGCAATTTTGGTATATTCTTTTCCAAGAGACTTCCATCCTTTATCAACTAAGAATATTACCTCCCCTAAATCTTACATCTTAATGTAAGATGTTTACATTTATCTTTAGGATTTTTTAACTTAGTTTTTAAAATCTTTAAAATGTTTAACTTAAAAGATAGAAATTGTTAAGATTTTTATCTGAATTTAAGCTGAAAGATGTAGGGTAGGGTACAAATCAGGTTGGTTGTTTGTTTCTTTTTCTCAGAAAAAAATCACATCCAGAACAAACAATTCCCCTAAAATTCAAGGAGGAAAAAGATGTTTTTATGGAATGAGGTTGGTCCAGGAAGTTGAGAATCAGAAGTGTCAGTGGGGTACCAAGAATTCTGTAAGCAACAAAGGTTGGCAGATATGAAATACCATTTGCTAGGGAAAAAGTTCCCAACTTCTCTTTCTGGTTGTTATATTTGATTTTCAAAGTTCCCATATTGTTGTTTAGAGACTGACTGTACTTTCAATGCAATTCAGGAAGTAAAGGGGAACACAGTTATTGCACAATGCCTTTTTCTAAGTCATTGAAAGCCAAACTACACAACAGGTTTTCATTTCCACTGGGTATTGACTATTAAGACATTTCTTCTATATCTAATTTCTTCTGCTATTTTAAGATGAGAAGAAGTATATTCTATTCATAAGGAAGAGACCTTGAAATGACCTAAAAAGACAATTCTAAAAAAGTGATTAAACAAAAGAAAAGCAACTTTCTCCTTTAAAGAAGGTGTCACTCAAATGCTCACATATTTTGTGACTGTATTAAAAAGAAGACAGTCCTACCTTAGTCACTGAGGAAGACTCTCTTCCCTGACTTAAGTCAGGCTATTTCTGACTTGAATCCTCTTTCTAACTAGGCCTCAAATTTGGGCTCTGTCATTAGCTCACTTAGTCAGTTTTTTAGAATACAGCTGAGTTAATTTAGCAAAAATCCCCCACGCTTGGTATCTGATCACTCCACTCTGGCCCAGCTTCCACAAGACTCCTGTTGAGTGGTCTAGTAAGAATCCCCAGCCTTGATGTTTCCTCTTAACCTTTCTCATTCACTGATGGTATCCTGCTCCTTGCCAATAAATCTCCACTTCCCTTGTCTTTGGAGTTAAGCCCTATCTCTCTTGCCTCCCGAAAACTCCCATTGCAATCATTTTTTCTTGACTGGTCTTCCTTGTTCTCTTTAACAAATGTCATGAAAATTTTTTCTTTAACAAAACCCACCCACCATACATACACACACACACATACACACACACATCACTGTCTGCGGGTTAGAAAACAACACTGACAACATATTGGGATTCCAGTAATTCTTAGAAACTCTCTCCTGGGCTGAAACTTACAGAGCTTGTCCCTTCAGTTAAACTGAAATGAAGGACTCTGACATCAAGGAGACCCCACAGAGAAGGACTTCAGATGTCTCCTTCTGGGTAAATGGCTCCTATTCCTTCATCTACCACTCTGCTTTTCACACTCAGTATTTGCTGAACCCAAATACCAGCCAGCAAGATGCACTTTCCAGCTGAAATATCTCCACAAAAAGAGCTGCTTCTCAAAATGTGGTTTCTCTTGGAAATAGTGGCTATTCTTGCAAGTAGTGGCTATTAACAGCTCAAGAGACCAAAACATGAGCCTGAGAGGTTTGCCTCTTTATCTCATCCAAGAACAAAGATCCAATTTATAAAGTCTTCTGCCAAGTCACTGACTCCCTCCTAGTTTGTCTTTCTTAACACTGTCCCAGGGAATTCCCTGGCAGTCCAGTGGGCAAGACTCCACACTGTCACTGCTATGCCCTGCGTTCAATCCCTGGTCACAGAACTAAGATCCCACAAGCTGTGTGGTGTAGCAAAAAAAGAAAAGACTGCCCTAAAGACTCTAGCTAATACTACAAAGAGTTTAAATCTTAAGATTTTGGACTCCCTTTGTTTTAATCCAGCAAGATCTACTCACTTGACCTGATCACAGAACAATACTGACTACTTGGAATCTGAGTTTCTCTAGGCCAGATAAGGACAAGAATAGGGAAGTTTGGTTTTTATTTGTTTGTTTTAAATCACTTTAAACAGACACTAACAGAGGTGACAAAGGTCAGTCAAGATTAACCGATCCAGGCCAAGGATCTGTAAAGTACCCTCTGGACTGAAATCCTTCTGGGAGGAAAATTCTCTTTCCTAAGATAACAAGATTCAGTTTATAGAAAAAAACAAAAAACAAAAAACTCTTAGCTCTTTAAAATATCAACAGAGAAAAAAATAAAAAAATTAAAAAAAATAAAATATCAACAGAGGATATCTATTTTCTCCAGGAAGAAGAAAGGTGCTCTTTTTTTTTTTTGAAAGGTGCTCTTATATTCAAAGGTCAACCTGCTCCACTATAAGCTAATAACCTGTGATGTTCTATGTTGTTGTTTGGTCTCTAAGTCATGTCCGACTCCTTTGAGGATCCATGGACTGTAGGCTGCTCACCAGGCTCCTCTGGGAACTCCTCCCGAGTTTCCCAGGCGAGAATACTAGAGAGGGTTGCCCTTTCCTTCTCCAGAGGATCTTCCCAACCCAGGGAAGGAACCTGGGTCTCCTGCATTGGCAGATGAATTCTTTATCACTGAGCCACCTTGGAAGCCCATCCTATTCTATACGCTTACTTGCTAAGTCGCTTCAGTCATGTCCCACCCACTCTTGCGACCCTATGGACTGTAGCCCACCAGACTCCTCTGTCCATGGGATCTCCCAGGCAAGAATACGAGAGTGGGTTGCCATTTCCTCCTCCAGGGACTCTTCCCAACCCAGGGATTGAACCCAAGTCTCTATGGTCTCCTGCACTGCTATGCAGGTTCTTTACAACTAATGTCACCTGGAAAGCCCTAAGATAATACAAATAGCAGGTATCTTAGTTGGGCTACTGTAACAGAATACCATAGGCTGGATGGCTCACACTACAAGTATTTATTTCTCAACATTCTATAGGCTGGAAGTCCAAGATCGGGGTGCCCTCATGGTTGGGTTCTGGTGGGAACTCTCTTCTTGTTTACAATAGCCACCTGCTTATTATAATTCCACATGGCAGAGAAAGCATTCAAATCTTTTGTGTCTCTTGTAAGAGCACTAATCCCACTCATGAGCGCTTCATTCTGATGAAGACTTAATTATTTCCCAAAGGTTCCACCTCCAAATACCATCACATTGTAGATTGGAGCTTCAATAAATGAACTTGGGGGGGACACAAACATTTAGTCCACAGCAGCAAGGTAACAATTTACTCAGCACTCTCTATGCACCCACTTGCACAAGGCAAAGCACTTTGTTTATATTAACTTTGCCCCAGAACATGTGGGAAGTAGTTTCAGTTATTATCTCCATTTTACAAATGAGGACACTGAGTCAGAGAGGTTGAGTAATTTTCCCAAGAACACAATAGTTCATAAAAATGACACCAGGATTCAAATATGGGCAGTCATATTCAAGTCCACACCTTTAATGACTTCATTTCACCATCATTTACCCTCAGAACTTGCACGTGTACCAACCCCTGAAGCTGAACAATGATTTGGGGTTTCCAAATCACTTCCTGAAGATCTGATCCTCACACAAATCCCATAAGGTCCTTAGCAGATATAAGAGTGACATAAAGCACATGAAGTGCCCAGAAAATTCTCTGCTTCATACCCCAACCTCTGTGGGTATCCTTAGATCCAGAGAGAGATATCAAGAGGGTCATAAACCCCTAGAAATTGTGTAACAACTTTTGCATGGATATGAATACATGCATTTCTCAAGAGAAAATCTCAAGAGCTCTATTGAAAATAAGTGCTGCACAAGGGTCTGAATATGCTGTTCTCCATAGAAGATATACAACTGACCAGGGAACACAGGAAGATTTTCCACATCAAAAGTCATTTAAATGCAAATCTAAATCACAGTGAGATACCTCTTCACACCTACTAGGATGGCTATAATCAAAAATTCAGACAATACAAAGTATTGGCAAGGATGGGGAGAAATTGGAACTCTCATAGATCACTAGTGGGCATGGAATGCAGTACAGGCGCTGTGGAAAAGTCTGGAGGTCCCTCAAATGGCTAAACACAGAATTACCATATGATCCCGCTAGTCCATTTCTAAGTATCTACCCAAGAGAAATGAAAGCAAATGTCCACACAAAACCCTGTATGCAAATGTTCATAGCAGTATAGACAAAAAAAAAAGCAAAAACAACAAAAATATCCCATCAAGGGATGAGTGGACAAATAAAACATGATATATCCACACAATGAAACATTATTTAGTGATAGAAAGAAGTACCGTTACATGCTACAACATGGATGAACCGTGAAAATGTTATGCAAAGTGAAAGGAATCAGTCACAAAGGCATATACATTGTATGAGTCTATTTATATAAAATGCCCAGAATAGGCAAATCCATAGAGAAAGAAAGTACACCAGTGGTTGCCTGCGGCTGATGGAGTTGGAGGGACAGCTAAGGAGGATGAGGGATGGTGGGTATGTTCTAAAATTGACTGTGGTGATGGATGCACAGCTCTGTGAAGATAAAAAAAAAACTCATTAAATAATATAATTTAACTGTGTGAGTTATATGATATGTGAATATATCCCAATAAATCCACTAAAAAAATTTTAAGGAGGAAGTGGCACAGGCAGAAAGAGAGAAAAAACCCCAAATAAACCCATAAATAATCTGGGTTTAACCATAGTGGAAAACAAAATACAGACATGTTTCTATCAATAGGAAGAAAGCAAGCCATGAATATGCTTTGTTCAGCCCATAAAGTGTTTTCAAAAATCTTTGAAGCAACTAGAAAAATGTAAAAACCCAGAGGTTTCATGTTCAACAAAAAATCTATACATCCGCATTTTCCTTAACAAGGAGCAAAGTTTAAACAAACAAGCAAACAAAAAACAGAATCTGGTAATACTAGGTTGCATCCTAATTTGGCAACGGTCTGTTAAGGCCAAGGGTGGGCAGTCATTTTTAGACAGAGCTTAAATTGCCCAGTAAGCCTGTGTGCCCAGCAGGTCAGGTTTCCACTGTGAGTTTTTGAGTCACTTATCTGTAGCTTTCATCAGATTGTCAAAGGAATCTCTAACTCCAAGCACATTCACAGCCTTTAGAAAGAAGCAGCCAGCAAAGAGTGGCCATTTGCTTTACAGATAAGAAAACTGACCTAACTTGCCTGAGGCCAGGAGAATGTGCAGTCAGCAGTGAAACTACTTTTTCTGACTCTTGGTTACTTTCATTACTCTTCTGGCCTCCCTGATGATATTTCTAGAACATCTACAATTACCATATCCTATTCTCTTTTCCAGCAACAAGTGAGAGAAATCAGTGAGAAAGGAAAGAACTTGCTAGACATTCCAAAATGGCATATGATTTTCAGGCTCTATGATCTTCTAATCACACGCAAATTTTGCCTGGACCTAAATTCCTTTGGTTTGTGTGGGCAACCTGAGCTGTCCTCCTATCCCATAGCCCAAGGAAGATAAAAAAAAAATGTTAAACTCTCAGGACAAGGAAATAATCCCAAGAGTATGTTTTCTCCAAAGTTATCAGCACTCCTGCTATAGAAAGCACAAGTTGCTGACAGATAAAAATGGTTCCATCCCTGGTACAGGTGGTTTGCTGGTGTCAAAAATGACTATTTGGGCTTCCCTAGTGGCTCAGTTGGAGAAGACAATGACAACCCACTCCAGTACTCTTGCCTGGAAAATCCCATGGATGGAGGAGCCTTGTAGGCTGCAGTCCATGGGGTCGCTAAGAGTTGGACACGACTGATCGACTTCATTTTCACTTTTCACTTTCATGCACTGGAGAAGGAAATGGCAACCCACTCCAGTGTTCTTGCCTGGGAGAATCCCAGGGACAGAGGAGCCTGGTGGGCTGCCGTCTATGGGGTCGCACAGAGTCGGACACGACTGAAGCGACTTAGCAGCAGCAGCAGCAGTGGCTCAGTAGCCTGGAGGGCTACAGTCCACGGGGCCACAAAGAGCTGGACACGACTGAGCCACGAATACTTTCACTTTCACTTTTAGTGGCTCAGTGGTAAAGAATCCGCCTGCTAATGCAGGAGACACAGGTTCCATCACTGGTCCAGGAAGTTCCCACATGTCGTGAAGCAGCTAAGCCCGTGCACCACAACTATGGAGCCTGTGCTCTAGAGCCTGGGAACCAGGACTACACAGCCCATATGCCACAAGTGCTGAGGCCCACACACCCCAGAGCCCATGTTCTGCAGCAAGAGAGTAGTTCCAGCTCTCTGCAACTAGAGAAAAGCCTGGGCAGCAACAGAGACCCAGAATAGGCAAAAATAAATAAATACATAAAATTACTTTTTAAAAATAAAGCACATAATTGAAAAAAAAAAAAAAACTATTTACAAGAAGCTCCAAGTCCACAGTAGGTAAAGTGAGGAGAGAATGTCACTTGTTTATAGTCATTTACCCCACAGAGCTTTGAGTTTGCCTGGGAAGAAAATTCTATATGATGCCGACACATAGTTTAGGGTGAGGTGGGAGAATAATGAACAACCCATTCTGTGAGATCTGCTCTAACTGAAGAGGATTAATGATGAAAATAGCCAAATCTGAGCGCCAGAAGATCTCTGAGTCCACCTGATGTATGATCTCAGTAGTTCTGAAAAGCAAGAGAATAATTTAAAATAAGGTGTGTGTGTGTGTGTAAAGGTGACAGTGAATAACTGAGGATTCACTGATGGATAAGTGAGAGTGGGCTGGGGGTGTGCATGTATGAAAGGCTGATCAGTTCTGAGCAATGATGACAAGGTTTTACTACAGACCCTCATAACTACACTTGATCTGAGCTCAGGGAAATAGAAAAAAAAAAAGAAGAAGAAGAACAACCCAGTTCACCAGGCTGATCTCTCCAATTAAAACACACAGCACATCTGCAACCCCTGGATACCTGACTCTTATGTGATCTGGGTGGGCGTCAAGATCCAGAGCCAGCAAATGGCAGAGGATCATTCCACATCAGGCCAGGGCTGGAAAATAAATGCCAGCTGGGAAACTGCAGGAGAACTAGGGCCAGGGAAGGCACCTGTCTGTGCCATGCAAGCAGTAAAAGTCATCTTCTCCAGTCCAAACAGACCAGAAGGCTCTCACCGAGAGGCACGTGCTTACAAAACCAGGAAAAGAATGAAACTTTTAAGGCAAACAAAATGACCACTTCTCACTTCTCTCAATTGTGTAATTCTGAAATAGTCTCAAAGTTTATCTGTGCCATAAACAACTTAGGGACGTTTTCCCCAAAGATATGAAAATGCCAAAACTCATGGGAAAAAAAAAATGAAAAATAGCACTGGGCTACCATCAACAAAGGGACATGCTAAAGGTTCTGGTGCCAAGAAGAGTTTCCAGGGAAGTCCATTGTTACCCCAACCCCTAAAAAAGACATGATTCCATGCAAAAGTTGAACCTAGCTAAAAACAGGTTCAATCATGAGTTTAAAGTATAGGACAGGGCTTCCCTGGTGGCTCAGTGGTAAAGAACTGGCCTGTCAATGCAGGAGGCACAGTTTCAATCCCTGGTCTGGGAAAATGCCACATGCCTTGGAGCAACGGAGCCTGAGCACCACAACTATGCAGCCTGTGCTCTAGAACTCGGGAGCCACAGCCACTGAAGTCCACATGCACGAGAGCCTGTGCTCCACAACAAAAGAAGTCGCTGCAATGAAAACCCACGCACCACAACCAGAGAGTAGTCCCCGATCTCTGCAACGAGAGAAAAGCAATGGAGACCCAGCGCTGTGAAAAATAAAATGAAAATTACAAAGTAGAGGACAAACCCCACTATGGAGCTTGTGTGAACTTTTTTTTCTTATTTTTTAAAAAATGGTGGTAAAATACACATAATGTAGAATTTACCATCTTAGCCATTCTATAGTCTGCAGTTTAGTATTAACTCTATTTAAACTTATGCAACCAAACTCTAGGATGTTTTCATCCTGCAAAAATTAAACTTTATTCCCATTACACAACTTCTCATTTCCCAGTCTTCCAGGCTCTAGCAATCATCATTCTACTTTTTCTTTCTGTGCACTGGACTACTTTAGACATCTCATTTAAATAGAATCATTCAATATTTGTCTTTTCGTGACTGAGCACTGCATCTAGCATAATGTCCTCAAGGTTCATCCATGATGTAGCATGGTACAAGAATTCCTTCTTTTTTAAGGCTGAATAATATTCCATTGTATGTGTATATCGTGTTTATCTATTCAGAATATCCATTTCTGTATCTCAGAGGTATGGTTCTGTTGAGCTGGTGGCACAGAAGTTATGGAGTCCAATTTGTAATGGTTGTTTTCTATGGAGAAAGACAGACAGACGTGATTGAATGATGTGTGTACCCAAGGAGAGGAAAAACAAGCTCATTAAAGCTGCAGCTGCACTCAATTCCAACATCTAGAACCATCTCACCATCACTGCCTACCTCAAAAATAAAGGTTTTCTTAACTGTATATTCCCAGGTTCTGGAACAGGATTTAGCATACAGTTAACACTCAGTAATTACTTATTGGCTGAGTGAAACTAGAAGAGTAATTGTGCAGAAAATTTTATATGCTTGATTTTGAATGATCCAATTCATCTGAATATATTACCCAGGAAAGCATCAGTTTGTACTGACATGGAAAAATAGTCCAAGAACTACTTTTAAAGGAATCAGGTTGCATATCAATAATCAGTATAATTTCCTTTATGTAAAAACAAATGCACAAATCAAAACAAGATATTGTATATAGTAATATAAAATAATAATGTACTGAAATAATATGCTTCAAATCCAATGGTTTGGTTACTTCTAGGTTTAAGAGAGATGAGGAGCAAAGACAGAAAGGAAACTTTCTGTTTGAATTTCTATTTGTAGGGTTTGAATTATTTACCAAAAGAACATATTTTTATATTATTAGTGAAACTTTGGTAAGAAAAAAAAATATGGAAGGATAATATGTCACAAGAATACACTGATTCAGGGACTTCCCTGGCGGTCCCTGGTTAACATTCACCTTCCAAGTGCAGAGAAGTGTGTGTTCAATCCCTGGTAAGGGACCTAAGTTCCCGCATGCCTTGCTACCAAAAAATAAAAGACACAATATTGTAACCAATTCAATAAAGACCTTAAAAATGATCCACATCAAAAAAAATATTGAAAAAAAGGAATACATTGATTCAGTTTACATGTAACCTTTCTCAAAGACCTACTGGAGAATGTGCTCCACCAAAATAATGGGAAATAAGAAAGACAACGATATGGGATCCAAGAAATAGGATCCAATATTAGAGAGACTCAAAGGGAATCTCCAAAAGGATGGTAAAGAGAGAAGTTAACAGCTGTGCACCCAACACCAAGGACCACCATCCTAGACAAGCAAAGCGGGTCAAAATGCAGTATTCCACAAGATAAAACTGACTGAAATAGCCATTGCAGTGAAAGATCTTGGGAGAGGATTTAGACAACTGGCAAAGAATGTGTAGCTAAATTAGTGGAAGCTCTACAGAAAATTCTGCAAACACACACAGAAAAACAATTCTAGGGGGAAACAATAGTAAGAAAAGGAAAGTAACCATGTAGTACATAATCCAGTTCTTAATAGTGGATAGGAAGGCATAGTAATGTTGACTGAACTAAATATTGACCTAAAAAAAAAAAAAAATATATATATATATATATATATATATATGTATATATATATATGAGTTAACTATATTCTGAAGAGAGATGGAAAAGAAAAGATGTTAGTGATAGGTGCAGGAACTTAGAAGAAAGCTAAATACTCATATTCCATTCTGGAAAGACAGTGCATAAAGACTAAACCTGAAAAATCAAGGAGTAATACAAGCATTATTTAGACATGAATAAGTACCAACTAGCTAAAAGAGATGACCATGATTGCTCTTTCTGAAAAGAAGAAAATGACACAAGTTCTGCTGTTTTTAGTAATGAACCTTATGTAATTATTTGTTTTTGAACTATGTGTATATACAACTTCAATCAAACCAAGGAGTAAAAAAGAGAAAAATCACAACTGAGACCCACATCAGAAAACCATACCTAACGAGAGGAGGGGGTCGCAGGGGGGTGGGGAAGGTGGGGTGGAATACCTAAGAAACAGATTCTTACAGCCAACCCAGGTGTCAGTCAAGCCAGAATATCCAACGCTTTATCAGTCATGGAAGAATCCAAAGCAAACGAAAAACAAAACACCAAAATTTTTATACAGGGAAAAAAGAAATTCAAGAACCAGTCCCCACTTTGGTAGTTAAAAATGAACCACCTTCTCCCTAAGGAACGAATGCTCAAAATCCTGTGCAAGGTATCCATACTCTTAGTGTTTTAAACCACTACCCTGGGCTCCAATCCTAACTATTCTCCTCCCTCAACTTCATTTTCCTCACCTATAAACCGGTGTGGAGGGAGTGGGTGGGTGGTGATGTTTAGATCTTACAAGATTATTGTCTGGGTGAAATAATAACAATCAAACTTCTGTAATCCAATCAATGCTATTCGAAATGTGATTTCATTATATAGCATCTCATTTAATGTTCAAATTACAATCTTCATCGCATTTTCGAAATGGGGAAGCCGAAGTACAGAGGTTCAGTAACTTGTTCAGTATCGAGGATGCGCTACTAAAAACCAAACTATGCCGAAATGCAAGAATAAAACGTGCACAATAAACCATACTACTTCACACGTGTGCCAGCCCAGACAAAACAGGTAGGTGATAGCCAGTTCGAGGTCTGGCCGCCTTACAAGAGACCAAGGCATGACCAGGGTGTCCACTCCTGCCCCCAATTCCCCAAGCTCCTTCAAGGCTCCCCAGCAGACGGGGGCGCCCTCCCTTTCCCCACCCCCAACCAAAAAAAAAAAAAAAAAACTTCCCATCGCACTTCGGATGGGAGTCGGGAGGAGCCAGCGCGCTGCTCTCGCTGCAAGCTCCGGCGGTGGGAGGTAGAGGATGGAGCGGAGCCCCGGGAGGGGACCCCGGGAGGGTGTCTGGGCGGCGGTGTTTACCTTGACCTGCACTCTCATCGCTCCGGGACTCGGGGACCCGTAAGGGTGCAGGCAGGGGCCTGGGCACTTCTCCCGCCGCCTCCCGGAGCCGCGACGCCCGGCTTCTCCAGGTCTGCGCCCCCCAGACGTGCCTCTCCGCTCCGAACCGAGCCTTCTCTCCTCCCGGGGCCGGCTCACGCCACGTCCGGTCTCCTCCGCCGCCCGCCCGGAGTGGAACCAGAGAACTGCCTCCTCTCCCGGGACGGGCTCCCCACCGCCCTAAGCGGACCCCCAGCCCCGTTAGGTTTCCGCTCTGATACCACCTCCGCGCTGGCCCCATTCCAGCTCCCGGAACCCGGGCTGTGGGGCGTGCACTCAAGTGTCCTACGGTAGCGAACCCTCAAATATGATAATCGGCTCCGGGTGGAGAGCAGATATTTCGTAAGTCCCATCTATTCTAGATTCTACTTAAATAAGCATGGCCGGCCCCACCTACAAAGCACCCAGGGCCCTGGGCTCAAGTCTGGTAAAGTCGCCGAAGACAGCCCGCCGACCGGCAGCCCGGCTTACCTGTAAGCGCTGCGCCGCGGAAGGAGCGTTCATCCTGGACTTGCCGGCCCCGCTACCAAAGCCTTATCTGAGCTTCTGACTTGTGGAGTCAGAGCTGAGCTCCACCTCCACACGCTGCCTTTTACAGTCCTATAGATTGGTCACAATACCTTTTGGCCTCAGTTACCTCCAATGTAGAAAGGTGATTCCCACCTTACCTGGACCAAGGAGTCCAGGGAGGGTCAGATGAGATTTTCATCATCACCACAGATATATCTAATTGTATATTTAATTGTGTTGGTCTTGTTCAGCCAGGTGTTGGGAGGACGCGGGGGCGGGGGGTAACCTAACAAGCAGTCTTTTACTATCTGGGAGTTGCTGGGTGTTAGGTGACCCCTCTGGGCCTGGGTTGGTTTGTTTATCTACACAGTGGGAACGATGGTGAATAAACCCCTTTCCTCAGAGGCTATTCTGAAATCCAGAAGATACAATCAAAAGCTTTGTGATTTCTGTATTTTCGGTGGGTTCCCCTGGTTAGGCAGGCTTTTTAAGGCTGCTGTCAGTTACTGTGGGTGAATCCCAGTATGCTGGCAGGGATGAGGCTCACTCATTACAAGTGTAGTTAACAATGGTAGCTATTCATCCTTAACTGACTTCAAATTAGTCCATTCTGAATTTCTGCCCAGTGTGCTCACATTTGCACTTTTTTTTTCCACTCATTTTTTTCTTCGTTTTTTCCTTCTTGTTGGCCCCACCAGGCAGCATGCATACACGCTTGCTAGGTCGCTTCAGTCATGTGACCCTATGGACTGTAGCCGGCCAGGCTCGTCTGTCCATGGGATTCTCCAGGCAGGAATACTGGAGTGGGTTGCCATGTTTATATGCGATCTTAATTCCCCCACCCAGGGATGAACCTGCACTCCCTGCCATGGAAGAGCAAAGTCTTAACTGCCAGACTGCAGATGGAAGTCCCTTCTCTCATTTCTCAATGTGGTTTTAATTTTTCTTTGTTAGAAAACTTGAACATCTCATTTGCGTATTAACATTTTGTTGTTGTTTGTTTTCTATTAGCACATTTACTCTCTTTCTCCTTGACCCAGTTCCCTCAAAATTTTAATGTGAGCAGTTAACGGATTCAGGAGCCCCCCTAAGGCATGTAAGCACCTCTTGGTTGATATTTCTCCTCTGTTAGGTCTGTCTCAGCACTAGAGACTGGGAGCTCTCAAATATCTGCAGACCCACAAGAAAACTAAACATTTGGAACTCAAGAGTCTTAAGAGTTTTGGTGCACTGTAATTAACATATAATTTAAGCTCTTTGGTAAATTTACATATCAGGATAGTCACATATTCTTTTCAGATCAAGCCTCAAGGCAGAGTCTAAAATATCAGGACAATTTTAGGGCTTAAAACATCTGATGTGCTAGTACAAGATGCCTTTGGTCTTCAAGCTGTAACAGAAACAACTGAGGCATTTGTTAAAAGTGCAGATTCCCAGGCCCCACCCAGGCCACCTAAACCATCTATATAGCAATTTCTGGGGTGGGGCCCAGGAATCTGTATCTTTCACAAGCAGCTCACTCAACTTCAAACTTGTCTAAAAAAAAAAATCTCCTGGCCACAAGTACACCTTTGCCTAGTGGAAAGCAATGAAATTTAAACTTTAGGATGTTCACTAGTAGTTTAGGGTGGTTTAATTCAGGCCAACAAATATTTCCTGAACACAGACTGCTGGTCAGACATCCTGCTGGGTGCTGGGAAAACAAAGATGAATAAGACATTGTCCAGTCCTCAAGGAGCTTGGGTTTGTGGGGAGGAGGAACAATTAAAAGTGAAACAGTACCTGGGTCACCACTGGTGACACTCATCAACACACACAGCTTTATTTTCTCATTTGTTGTCCTTTCCTAATCCTTTTCTTCCTCTTCCCTTTCTTTTCTCCTTTGTTTTCTTCTTTATCAGATCTCTGTTTTTACCCTGAACATTGTAAATGTTTTATCCCTGATCTCACATGGCTTTAAGGCACCAACTTTTAAAGTCAGGCTAGTGATTTCAAAATGAAGGGAAACAGCCGATTTTTCAACAGAGAAAAATGAGTATGACAACACTTTTTTATATATGTAAAAATGTTTTTGTTTGGTTTTGGCCATGTTGCGCAGCTTGTGAGGTCTTAGTTCTCTGACCAGGGATTGAAGTGGTGCTCCTCACAATGAAAGCACAGAATTCTAACCACTGGACCACCAGGGAATTCCCTATGTGAATTTCCCTACGTGAAAATCTTAATGAGTCCCAGTTATTGGGGACTACTAAGAAGTAGGTTCTAAAATATGCATTCTTCTCCTAAAGAAAATTTTACAAGCTTGGATTTGGTTCATTTTCCTTTATTTGGATAAATAACTCTCTTTGCACCAAGAAGAAAGAGCACCATGAGAAACTCTTACCCAAAGAATCATAGTGTATCTCCTGTTCATGATTTTCACTTTGGGGAGCCACCACTACTTTCCTTTCAGAAGCATAAAAGAAACAAAATAAATGCAGTAGCATTCTGAAGTGGGTAATGGAAATGATGATAAATCTAGAGGGCATTTCACAGTGGGAGAAGTTTGAAGGTATGGGTTATTAATTTAAAGAAAGGTGGGGGCTTCCCAGGTAGTGCCAGTGGTAAAGAGCCCAGCTGCCAAATGCCGGAGACTTTACAGTATGCTTAGTAGTTCATCTGTGTCTGACTCTTGCAACCCCATAGACTGTACCCTGCCAGGCTCCTCTGTCCATGGGATTCTCCAGGCAAGAATACTGGAGTGGGTTGCCATTTTCTTCTCCAGGGGATCTTCCTGACCCAGGAATGAAACTCAGGTCTCCTGCATTGCAGGCAGACTCTTTTACTGATTGAGCTACAAGGGAAGACTTTAGAGACACAGGTTTAATCCCTGAGTCAGGAAGATCCCCGGGAGGAGGGCATGGCAACCCACTCCAGTATTCTTGCCAGGAGAATCCCATGGGCAGAGGACTTGGCGGGCTACAGTCCATAGGGTCAGAAAAAGTCAGACACGACCGAAGCACAGTATTAGCACATGCTTCCAGTGAGGAAGGATAAAATCCAGACCTCCAATTCATTCTTATGTGACTGTTTCTGTTTTCAAACCTTCCCATTCAAACCAAAGGTGCTAAGTTTGAATTCCATCCATTTATTCTCCTAAACAGCTACAAATCAAATTTCCTTTTGAAAGGTAGCAATATATTTTCTTATGCCTACTGAATAAATGTTTTTCTTATTCAGTGCTTCTGTGGGAGTATGCTCCCAATTTGTTTTTCTGCTATGAAAATGAATCACTTATCCTGTCACATAAACAAAGATTAAAATATTCATGGTTGGGCACTGCTTATAATAGCCAGGACACGAAAGCAACCTAGATGCCCATCAGCAGATGAATGGATAAGAGAGCTGTGGTACATATACACAAAGGAATATTACTCAGCCACTAAAAAGAATGCATTTGAATCAGTTCTAATGAGGTGGATGAAACTGGAGCCCATTATACAGAGTGAAGTAAGTCAGAAAGAAAAACACCAATACAGTATACTAACGCATATATATGGAATTTAGAAAGATGGTAACGATAACCCTGTATGCGAGACAGCAAAAGAGACACAGATGTGTTGAACAGTCTTTTGAACTCTGTGGGAGAGGACGAGGGGGGGGATGATTTGGGAGAATGGCATTGAAACGTACATTATCATATGTGAAACGAATCGCCAGTCCAGGTTCGATGCATGAGACAGGGTGCTCGGGACTGGTGCACTGCGATGACCCAGAGGGATGGGATGGGGAGGCAGGTGGGAGGGGGGTTCAGGATGGGGAACCCATGTACACAGATGGAGGAGTCAAGTCAATGTATGGCAAAACCAATACAATATTGTAAAGTAAAATTAATTAATTAATTAAAAAAATATTCATGATTGGCCAGGGGAGAAACAGGAACCCTCAGATACTTTTGGTAAGAGTTTAAAATGATACCCTTTTTGAAGGCATGTTAGAGATCTGGGGGCTTCCCTGGTGGCTCAGTTGGTAAAGAATTCGCCTCCAATGTGGGAGACCTGGTTTGATCCCTCAGTTGAGAAGATCCCCTGGAGAAGGGAAAGGCTATCCACTCCAGTATTCTGGCCTGGAGAATTCCATGGACTGTATAGTCCACGGGGTCGCAAAGAGTCAGACACGACTGAGCAACTATCACTTCACTAGAGAGATGTGGATTCAAGGCATAACCTTTTCCATCACAATTCAGTCTTAGAACTTTGTATTTCAGAAACGCACTAAGATATGTGTATAAGGATATACACAGTAGCACCCTTTGTAATGAAGAGAGATTGCCAATAATCCAAATAGCCATCAGTGGGTGCTAAAATAAACTGTGATGTGTCCATACCGTAAAACACCATGCAGCTTTTAAAAGAATGAGTTAGATCTACATGAACAGATATGGAAAGAGAAAATAGCAACTAGTAAAGGTAAGTATGTTTCTGTTTTTTTTTTTAATGTATATGTGTAAGTTGGAATATTCACAGGAAAGTCCTATAAGAATATATGCCAAACTGTTAACAAGAAAAGACATGCTTCTTCTGAAATACTATTTGCTGCTTATCTGAAATTCAAATTTAACTGGGTGTCTTATCACACAAGATTGTTATACAAGCCTACTCTGGTGGCTTCTTATAGCTGTGGGTGCTGTTTAAAAGTGTGTACTGCAAACATTGACACCAAGCCCAAACTCCTTTGGAACTGTCTTCTCATGCAACATTGAATGATTCTTAAAGGGAAGAAAAGAGGAAGATGAAGACTGACTGTAACAAAATGCCAGGCACCCTGAGAGGCAGCATCATTTGCAGCTTCTTAAAGACAAACACAACTGATTCTATAGCTGATTTACTAACCATATATTCCTCTCAGCCCAGCAGCATACTTTTTTGCAAGGTAATTTTGCAATAGCCCTCCCATGCAGCGGCCTAATCTCTTCTCCACCCCATGAGTCTGAGCTAGACTTGTGGCCAATAAAATGTGGCCACAGTGGTTTAAGTTCCTGACCTAGGCCTCCAGTGGCCCTGCAGCTTCAGGTTTCACCCTGTCATAATACTGCCCTGAGACCACCATCCTGGAAGAAAAATCACGTGGAGAAACCAGCCAACCGTCAGCATCGTGAGAAATAATGAACTGATGGTATTTTAAGCCACTAAACCTGGGGGTTGTGTGTTGTGCCACAGTAGATAACTCAGTTTCTTTCCACATCGTTTTCCTAATTTTGTTCTGCACAAAATCTCTGGTGAGGCTTCACTGAGGGTCAGAAATCTTCATCATGAATGTCACCAGTCTCACAGCTAGTTAGGTGTGAAGCCAACAAAAATTTGAAAACAGAGGTATGTGACTGTAAAGGTCCATTGTTTTCTCTACACACACCTTGAATGTAACAAGCATTCATTAAAAATTTAGTTGGATGACTGTTTGAATCAGAACTTGGTTTTTATTACTTATATATATCAGAATTAAGAATATATTTATTCAACAAGAAATGTCTGCTAGTAAGAAATTTTTTTATGGGGCTTCCCTGATTGCTCAGTGTATAAAGAATCTGACTACAATGCAGGAGACATAGGAAACAGGAGTTCGATCCCAGGGTCAGGAAGTACCCCTGGAGGAGGAAATGGCAACCCATTTCAATATTCTTGCCTGGGAAATCCCATGAACAGAGGAGCCTGGTGGACTCCAGTCCATGGGGTCACAAGAGTCTGATACGACCTAGCAACTAAACCACCACCAGGAGATTTTTAAACCTTAGCCCTCTTCTCTTGATTAAATTGCTTGAAAGGAAACAGTATTCAGCCTATTATGTTCTCCCTAAAAGGTGAACCACTAGTAGTTTAAGGAATTGTGTTTTTCCATTTCAGGTGAGAAACTAAGAGACTGAAAAAATAAATAACCAGAAGGAACCAACTAATTAAATCTTCCATACCTAACTCAATTATCTAGTATTGCCTTTTTTTTCTTCTTAACTCTTTATTTTATCTTTTATTTATTTATTTTTTGGCCACAAGCGGAAATTCCCCCAACCAGGTATCAAATTCCCCCAACCAGGTATCAAACTCATGCTCCTTGCAACAGAAGCACAGAGTCCTCCAGGGAAGTCCAGTTTTTTTATGTTTAAAAGAGTACGGTAAAGCCTCACAGAAAGCTGCAAAACTCTTTTATAGAGTTCCTTCAACTAAAATGAAAGTCTTTTAAGTATTTTAAATTATATATTTCCTCCTGAAATATTCTTTAGATTTTCAGTGTATGCCATGAAAAAAGAAGGGAAGAAATTACTCCTAATTAGTAATAAGCTGGCACTTACTGTGGGCTAGGCTCTTAGATATATGCCTTATTTTTATTTAATACATTATTAACTACCATTTTATACAATAACTGAGATTCTGAAAACTTCAAACTTGTCCAGAGTCATAGACTGAATAAGTGGCAGAGCTGCAGTTCCAGTTTGACTGGAACTGCAAGGCCCATGGTGTTTCCATCCTATGAGTTTCTATCCACAATAATCTTAACTTCATTTGTGATTACAATCTGCACACTTCCAGTACTGATTAAATATTTCTATTACACCTTTCTCTAAACAAACTGCATGTGATTTACTTGATGATAAAGATGCTCACACAAACAAAAAAATTTTAATAAGAAAAGATGCCCAAGCATTTCTGTAATATCCTTGAGGGTCTAATAATTCAAATTTCTTTAAGATGGGTCATTATGTTCAGATATTAAATTCAGAATTGCTACAGTCCAACCACACAATTTAGTCATCTTAGACTCTGGTAAAATAGAAATTATTTTACTAACCTAAGAACAAAATGCTGTCATAAAAGCTTTCCTAATCCTTTGACCCAGAAATATCACATCTCTTGCCCCTCAAAGCCCTAATATGATGCACATTCACATAATTAGATATTTATATCAAAATTAAATAACATAATACATTAGAAAGTTATGAAGTCTATTATTTGACAAGTAATTAAGTGAACTATTAGATGGGCAATTATGTAACTGTTTAAAAAATGCTAACAATGAAAAGTATGCAAAACCAAAAAGGGAGCTAGAACATCCGTGTGTACTGTATGAGTACAACTGTGTCAAAAACTGACTTCGCAACTAAACCACCACGTCAGAAACCACGTAGAAAAAATTAGAAAGAAATGACTTTTCATTTTTCCAAGTATTCTGTTACCTCAGCTGGTAAAGAATCCACCTGCAAAGCAGGAGACCTGGGTTCAGTCCCTGGGTTGGGAAAATCCCCTGGAGGAGGGCATGGCAACCCACTCCAGTATTCTTGCCTGAAGAATTCCCATGGACAGAGAGAGGAGCCTGGCGGACTGCAGTCCATGGGGCCTCAAAGGGTGGGACACGACTGAGCGACTAAGCACACAGCACAAGTATTCTGTAATGAGGCCTTATTTAAAAAAAAAAAAATTATTAATTTAAAATGAACATCTTAAATATCTTGGAATGATTTACAGGATTAGTGTACAAGAAATTCCTATATTTTTGTGGTGGCAGTTTAGTCGCTAAGTTATGTCCAACTCTTGTGACCCCATGGACTGGAGCCCGCCAGGCTCCTTTGTCCATGGGAATCCCAGGCAAGAATACTGGAGTGGGTTGCCCTTTTATTCTCCAGGGGAATCGTCCCAACTCAGAGATCAAACCCGAGTATCCTGATTGGAGGCAGTCTTATGCATTGCAGGAAGATTCTTTACCACTGAGCCACCAAGGAGCCCTATTATACTTTTACTGATTGTTTATTCTTCCTGACTTAATAAAACATGCATTTCACTCACTTCCCAGGCCCCTTGAGCCCACAAGTTATGTACCAAGGCTATATTTTTTTTAATGTTTAAAGATTTGTGTATTATATTGACTCAACTGGTACTTCCTTTTTTTTCAAGCTTAGTACTTCCTGTCCCTAAAACATGTTGAACTAACTCAGGATTATTTCTCCACAGAGTTCAGAATTCATCATATTTATTATTTTAGTAATCATAAAATCCATGTAGAGATGGGTAAAGGAAAAAATAGCTTTAATTTCATAAGTGAAGAGTCAGATCTCAAAGTAGAGAATTATCAACCAATGTGATAAAAATTGACCAGCCTATTTGTGGCACCTCCCAAACGTGGCATCCCATAGTTCCACCTGCTCTAGTCAACTGCCACTTGAACATCCTTCTGCCATCAGTGGCCAGTCTTTATTGCCCAATGGAAAGAGGAATTGTGGAACACTAATAATCCCCCCAGACTTTCTATTTTTCTAGTCATCCTCCATTCTGTTTATTCTCCCTACCTATCTTACCTTATTAAAGCCTATGTAGAATTGCCTCCTGATCATGATGTATATAAGATGGTACCCACTAGCCATCCAGACGTAACATCTCTTTGACTGTGGTGCTCTCGTCAAGTTTCTACCATTCTTTCTGTTGCTAGTTGAATCATGCCCCTCTCCAACAAAGATATACTGGTGTACTACTACCCAGTATTGCAGAATGTGACCTAATTTGGAGTTAGGATCTTTATAGAGGTAATCAGGATAAATGAGGTCATTAGGATGGACTCTAAGATAATATGGCTAGTGTCCTTATAAAATTGGGAAATTTGGACACAAGAGACATGCATAGAGGGGAGATGATGTCAAGATATAGAAAAAAGACAATCTTTTTACACTACAGAGAGAGGCCTGGAACAGATCTTTCCCTCACAGTCTTCAGGAGGAATTGACCCTGCTAACACCTTGATTCTGGATGTTTAACTTCCAGATCTGCAAGACAATAAAATTTCCATTGTTTGAATCATCCATTTATGGCAGTGCTAGCAAACAAATACACTTCCCTACCATTTAGATTCATGGAAGTTCTCCTAAATCACTTTTTTTTTTTTAACAAGGGGCATCATAACTTCCTGTTGGCCTAAAATAATCTAATATTACACTTCTTGAATAGGCATAAATGTTAGTAGCACCTCTTTTATTCATAAAAGTGCCCACGTTTATGTAGTCATCCTACTGCTTGTGCCACCCACAGTCCTTCCTATACTCTACTTCTATTCAGCCAGGAGGTTCCTCACAATCACTCTAGTGTCTCTGACTATTACAGACCTCCTTGGTACAATGACAAATGGGATATTCATTTAAAAGCCTTCATCAATTTTTGTTTTGTTTTGACTAGATTGTACATCCTGTAAAGATAGGAACTGCTTCTTTCTCATTTTTGCATCACCTAGCATTTACATGGTCCATCATGCAAGAAATGTTTATACAACCAAATTAAACTGAGGTAGGAACTTTATTATCCTTACTAAAGTGTCATATTTGCTCCAGATTAGCCTCTCTTAAAGTTATCAAGAAACAGATTCAAATTGCTAAGTATCTCTATTTTATTGGACTGAGAAATTCTCATTTCTTTTTAAAAAACATGAAGAATAAGCAAGTTAAAGCATTTTAGCTTTTTATGGCATTAGTATGCTTAGGTCAGCATGATTGTATCTATAGGGAGAAGCCAAATATATTGAACATGTATATTATGTTCCCATAAAATAATCTATAAAATAATAGCATAATGGAAATCAAAATTGTAACAGCAGGTGATTACTGCAAGTAATGCAATCATCATTGAGATAAGGAGAGATTAGAAGACAGATACTTTCATGTGGACTAGTGGACCATATTTAAAGGGCATGGCATAAGTATTTATAGATTTCAAGTCCCATTTGGGACAGCATAGAGAGGATTCAGGAAGCCCAAATGCTGCTCTTTGATGCTCTGTGCAGAAATGGAAAAGGATCTGTGAACATGATCATAGGAACATCATTAGTATCAGGAAAACAAAAGTATTTCAGGAAGATATTACTAAGAGATATCTAGACACTTTACTCGATCTTCTTTCTCCTCTCTTGAGGATGAGCACTTACTGATAGCAGATTTAGTTCAACGTGCCTTAAGGGAAGTGGAAAATTTTCAGTATAACTTCTTCCAGAATGGTGATGTAAACCCAGGACTTAAAGCACTTATGGCTCAGTAGTAATCAGACTCCTTTCTTGACTCTGGCAGGATGTTGCCCAATGGTGTCAATGGTGGCTTCATATTTCATTGCAGGAACCAAGGAAGAGGTAGCATCTGTCCTTTTTCAGAGTAAACTTCTCCTCTGTAAAGTTCTGAATTGTGTATGTGCCTGTGCCTACTCAGAAGGTACATGTTACCGTACCTGGAAACCATCTCACCTCCACCACGTGGAGTGTATTCTACCTCCACATGGTGGTAGAATGCTCTATATTTTACCTCCTCTCCTGCTAAGCATATTGGGAACTGCTTCAAAAAACCTGCATGCACCTCTTTCATTCCAGAGTACTCTCATTTTTCTGGCTATAAAAGCAATGCATCCCAGTTGTAGAGAATTTGGAGAATTCAGAAAGATACAAGAAAGACAGAGAAAGTGGGGATGAGGGAGAAAGAGAGAGAATATGAAGAATGAATTACTGGTGATTCTGCCTGTCAGAGACAACAAATATATTATTCTGGCATATTTTCGTTAAGAAGGCCTCTTCAATATTCCTCTGCTTAGTTCTCTTAATAGCTCCATTATCTGCACTTCCTCTGTCATCTTTTTAGAACTGATAGTTTAGCTGGTGAATACTTAAATTGCTGCTGCTGCTGCTAAGTCACTTCAGTCGTGTCCAACTCTGTGTAACCCCGTAGATGGCAGCCCACCAGGCTCCTCTGTCCCTGGGATTCTCCAGGCAAGAACATTGGAGTGGGTTGCCATTTCCCTCTCCAGTGCATGAAAGTGAAAAGTGAAAGTGAAGTCGCTCAGTCGTGTCCGACTCTTTGCGATTCCATAGACTGTAGCCTACCAGGCTCCTCTGTCCATGGGATTTTCCAGGCAAAAGTACTGGAGTGGGTTGCCATTTCCTTCTCTATACTTAAATTAGGAAAGATTTTCTTTTGTGTAATTAAAAGCATATTAAAAAGGGGGCTTTTCCTTTAATATTACTCACTGTATGCAGTGGGGGGTTTGTAGCAACAGAACTATGAAGAATAGGAGCCCATCTGACATAACAGAATCCTGCTCCCTAACTCTCAGAAACCACACCACTACCACCATGTACAGCAATGATCAGAATTGTTCTGTATACATATTAGTTACATTTTGAGTAACACAGGCCCAGAGATAGGCCAGGGAACCTGTAACTCATGTACCTCTGTTGCCATGAGAAAATCTGTTCCAGGTTCCAAACTGCTTATTTACAAACTAGCCTACAGACAACAAATTATTTCTAGGAGGGAGATTGCCTATGTTTGGATCACTGGAATAAGAGAACAGGAGTGACAGATAAATGGGTAAACAAGATATACATATACACAGTGGAATACTACCTGGCCATAAAAATAATGAAATAATGCCACTTGCAGTAATATGAATGTAACTAAAAGGTTATCATACTAAGTGAAGTAAGTAGAAAGAGAAAAACAAATACCATATGATATCACTTATATGTGGAATCTAAAATATAACACAGATGAACTTATCTATGAAGTAAAAACAGAATTATGGACACAGAGAACAGACTGGTGGTTGCCGAGGGGGTGGGGGAGGGGGAGGGATGGAGTGGGAGGATGGGGGTAGCAGATGTAAGTTTTTACATACAGAATGGATAAACAATAAGGTCCTACTGCATAGCACAGACATCTAAATTCAATCCTATGATAGACTGTAATGGAAAAGAATATTTTTAAAAGAGTACAGATATATATTTATGTACACACACACACATATGTATGTATGGATAATTGAATCATGACTTAGCGACTGAACAACAACAACATAACTGAATCACTTTGCTGTTCGGCAGTAATTAACACACATTGTAAACCAACTATGGGGGTTTAGTCGCTAAAAGAAAGCAAAAGTGAAGTCGCTCAGTCATGTCCGACTCTTTACGGCCCTGTGGACTGTAGCCTACCAGGCTCCTCCATCCATGGGATTCTCCAGGCATGGATATTGGAGTGGGTTGCCATTTCCTTCTCCAGGGGATCTTCCCGACCCAGGGATCGAACCCAGGTCTCCCACCTCGCAGGGGATCATCCCGACCCAGGGATCGAACCCAGGTCTCCCGCATTGGAGGCAGACGCTTTAACCTCGGAGCCACCAGGGAAGACTGGTTCAGTCACTAAGTCGTGTCCAAATCTTTCGACCCTATGGATAGAGGAGTCTGACAGGCTACAGTCCATGGGAGTCTCTAAGCAAGAATACTGGAGTGGGTTGCCGTTTCCTTCTCCAAAAATCAACTATACTTCAATTTAAAAAGAGAGAGAGAGAACAGGAGTATGTGCTTGGGTAAAATTTGTGAAGAGGCGGTTACAAGTCAACCCCCAGTGAGGAAGCAGTGTGGTTCATTTACTTAGGGAATGCCTAAGAGTTGGAAGAACAAGAAACAGGACAGTTTTTCAAAATAAATGCCCTGTGAGGTTTTGCTTATCTCTAGTCTTTTCTCATTCCTCTTCTCGGTCTATTGAACTTGTTTATCAAAACTTAGCTCCATGGAAGTATATACATATAAAACTGGTGAAATCTGGAAAAGAGCTGCAGGTTGTTCCAATGTCAGTATGCCAGTGTGGGTACTGTACCCAAGTTACCTAAGATGTTACTATCGGGGAAAATTGGGGGAATGGTACATGGGACCTCTCTGTATTATTTGTTTCTACTTCCGTGAGCCTGTAATTATTTCAAAAGGAAAAGAAAAAACTCAGCTCCAGAGCTTGCTGCAGCAGTCTTGCCTGACAATCAGAGTCACATCACCTTCCAACTGCTTAGCCTTATTGTCCCTTCCAATTATCTCCATACTGCATCTTGCCCACTTTCTAATTATCTGTGCCATCCCACTTAGTAAACATGTATATTTACATGTATACTGCATATGTTTATATATGTTTACATGCATTGAGACAAACATGAGGTATATATAATACATCTTGTTCATCTTGAACCTAGTGAACAAATACAATTCATATGGGCATATATTGTGAATCCCTGCAAGACTGTAAGTTCTGGGTTTGTACTTCCTTTCTTCATGTCCCCACGGTAGCCCACTGTTAACTGCATGGTAGGTGCTCAATAAAGACTACCTAAGTGAATGAAAATCCAGTAAATATTAAGGGGAAAAAAATAGCTAACACTTGACTAAGTTTATATGCAAAACAGAAAGAGACACAGAAGTACAGAACAGACTTTTGAACTCTGTGGGAGAAGGTGAGGGTGGGATGTTTCGAAAGAACAGCGTGTATATTATCTGTGGTGAAACAGACCACCAGCCCAGGTGGGATGCATGAGTCAAGTGCTCGGGCCTGGTGCACTGGGAAGACCCTGAGGAGTCGGGTGGAGAGGGAGGTGGGAGGGGGGATCGGGATGGGGAATATGTGTAACTCTATGGCTGATTCATATCAATGTATGACAAAACCCCCCCCCAAAAAAAATAAATAAATAATAAAAACAAAACAATATAATTTGGTGCCCAGGAAAACATTTACTGGTTCAAGATTAGAGTTTAAAGGCTGTAGAAGCCTGTACATCTGCCTCCTTTAATCTTGGTTATCACCATAAACAGGCAGCTATCAGCTTAAAAGCACAAAGGTTAATCCCAGGTGTGTTGTTTTTAGCACTTGGCCATAAAATCTGAGTTCATTGAGGGAAATGCTGAAGAAACACTTTGCTAACTCCAGTATCCACCCCTCCCTCAGTAATCTTGTCTGAATAAAAGGGTGAACAGGTTTGCTTGAGAAGTTGGATGAAAAAAACAGGTAAATTTTAAACTTCATGAAAAATAGGTACCTTCAAAATCTATATGAATGGTAGATACCTCCACATTAAGAAATTAGAAACGTATCTGCTGATCTAATGAAGTATATTCTCCCCCCCCCCCCCCGAAGGGGGGTGCACTGTTCCTGGAAGTACTGCAATACCAGGTCAATGCGTGGAGTGGACGGAGCAAGCTCCTATTCCAACTCCTAGTTCCAAAATTCATTTAATATATTGTCCTCGGATAGAGGACGTATCAGATATTAAACTGATAAGAACAGATACTACACTTGATCTTAGCCAAAAGGCTGAGAAGCGATAATGAAGTATATTCTTAGAAAAGTAACCTTCTGACTTAAACTGCTATTTGCAGGTTAAAATACATGGATTGTAGCCTAAAAATAGGAACTGACCCTTTGAACGACATTCAACTGTGTGGGTTCACTTATTGTTGTTGCTATTTACTTGTAACAGCAAGGGGTTTCCCTTGTGGCTCAGCCTGTAAAGAATCCACCTGCAATGTGAGAGACCTGGGTTTGATCCCTGGGCTGGAAAGATCCCCTGGAGAAGGGAAAGGCTACCTACTCCAGTATTCTCGCCTGGAAAGTTCCATGGACTGTATAGTCCAAGGGGTTGCAAAGAGTCAGACACGAATGAGCGACTTTCACTTTCATTTAGTTGAAAAGTTGAATCGGAGTCTTTTTTGACTCCATGGACTGTAGCCCGCCAGGCTCCTCTCTTTGTGGGATTTCCTAGGCAAGAATACTGGAGAGATTGCCATTTCCTTCTCCATGGGATCTTCCTGACCCAGGGATCAAACTCAAGTCTCCTACATTGCAGGCAGATTCTTTACCACTGAACCACCCAGGAAGCCCCTGGTCTGGGGTGGACAGAGTGGGTAGGCTGTTCACATATAAATGAATATTTTTTGACAAATACAATGAAATTTTTAAAAATTATTTTTGACAGTTTCAAAAAATGTGCAGAAGAACTGCATGGTCTAAAAATATTGAAAAAAATTAAGAAAAAGGTATATGATGAATACATAAAACATATGTAGATGCTAATCTATTCCTACATAGGCATAAAGTAATAATATTTAATATAAATTAATAACATGTTAGTTTTCTTTACTGTTTTATAATGTTACTTTCAAAGAATAACATTACCATACAGTACGCTTCTCTCTTGTAACTGGAGAAACTGCGTATCAGCCCATTATCACAGGTAAGTGGTTTTTTAAAAAACAAAACAGTATTTCCAATACTGTATTATGAATAGGACTGTTACCCTGCATGCTGCAAAAATTTTATAATGATTTGTTCCTTCAGTTCAGTTGCTAAGTCATGTCCAACTCTTTGTGACCCCATGGACTGCAGCACGCCAGGCTGCCCTGTCCATCACCATCTCCCGGAGCCTGCTCAAACTCATGTGTGTAGGCTAGTCTACCATGAGGCAACCTTTTTGATTACACAAAGATAACATAAAGCAATCACATTGCTGCTTCTTTGGTATCAAAGCATGAATCATTTTATCTGTAAGTAAATATGAATTTTTTTCACATTATCTTTTTGTTTTTGATGTCTAGTATTAGTAACACCTACAGTGTCTTGTATCATATACAATACTGATGTGCCTGCTAAGTCGCTTCAGTGATGTCCGACTCTGTGACCCCATGGCCTATAGTCCATCAGGCTCCTCTGGACATGGGATTCTCCAGGCAAGAATACTGGAGTGGATTGCCATGCCCTCCTCCAGGGGATCTTCCCGACCCAGGGATTGAACCCAAATCTCATGTCTCCTGCACTGGCAGATGGGTCCTTTACCACTAGCGCCGCCTGGGAAGCTCAACTACTGAGCCCGTGCTCTAGAGACCAGCGTCGCAGTCTAGAGACTGCTGAATCCACACGCTCCAGCTATTGAAGCCCAGGTGCCTGGGAGCCTGTGCTCTGCAATGAGAAGCCACCACAATGAGAAGCCCGTGCACCGCAACTAGAGAGTAGCCCCCTCCTCACTGCAGCTAGAGAAAAGCCCTCACAGAAACCATGACCAGCCCAGCCAAAAAAAAAAAAAAGAGAGAGACACACACACACACATAATAGCATCCTGGCTATAAGAACCGGAGCAAACTTTAAAAAAAAAAAAAGTGAAATAAAGATCAGAATATGTGCATGGTATTCTAATTCTACCACTTATACTTTTAAATGAAAACAAATGTTATGCATATTTATACACATACGTGTGTGTGATTTTATATGCATGAGATCTCTGGATAGATACACAAGAAGCAGGTGACAACAGATACCTCTAGGGAAGAAAATTCAAGGACTAGCAGATGAGTTGGAAATACTGATTTTTTAACTACATAAAATCTTCCACTGTTTGAGTATTTTACCACATGAATGTATTATTTTCAGAGATGTTGTTTTTATCTTTTTATTGTAAAATAAAACACAGATAAAGAAAAACCACATGAAACAAATTAACATCTCAGTAAATTATTGACAGCAGGTCAAGAAATAAAACTTTCTAGCCACAAAGAAGCCTCTCCATGTGCCCCATATCTATCAGACTGTTCCCACCCCTTCCAAAAGTAACTATTATCTTGGCTTTTAGAATAGTCATTCACTTCCACTCTCCTGACTTTCATAACTTCCCTTCCCTTGCATTTCTTTATAATTTTATCAATCAAATGTGCATCCCTAGCTGCTAGAGTCTTGCCTATTTTTTAAAATATGGGTCTTTTATGTCTGGTACAGGTTTCTAAATTTTCTCTGCTGTGAGCTCATGGATTTAAGCATATCTAATGGGTTTCAGATTGTGGAAGCCAGAATCCAAGATGGCCCGCAGTGATCCCTGCCTTCCAGTGTTGACACCTTTATATGGTCCCCTCCCACACAGAAAGCGTTGCTCTGTTTAACCAATAAATTACAAGCATCCTCAGAGATATTGTGAGTCGAGTTCCAGAATAAAGAGAATATCGCAATAAAGCTAGTCACATGAGTTTTTTGGTTTACCCGTGCATATAAAAGTTATATTTATATTATACTGTAGTCTATTAAATATCATTGTCTTTTTTAAAAAGTAGATATCTTAATTTTAAAATACTTTACTGCTAAAAATTTCTAAACATTATCTGAATCTTTAGTGAGCCCTATAACTTTCGCTGGTGGAGGGTCTTGCCTCGATGTTGATGACTGCTGACTAATCAGGGCGGTGGTTGCTAAAGGTTGCGGTGGCTCTGGCCAGCCTAATCAATTTCTTATAAGACAACAATAAAGTTTGCTGCGCTGACTGACTCTTCCTCTCATGAATGATTTCTCTGTAGCATGCAATGATCTGAGATAGCCTTTTGCCACAGTAGAACTTCTTTAAAACTGAAGTCAGTCCTCTCAGAATCTGCCACTACTTTATCAACAAAATTTATGTAATATTCTAAATCCTTTGTCATTTCAACAATCTTCACAGCACCTTCACTAGGAGTAGATTGCATCTCAAGAAAGCAATTTCTTCACTCATCCATAATATGAAGCTCCTCATTCTTTAAAGTTTTATCATAAGATTATAACAATTCAGTTACATCTTCAGGCTCCATGCCTAATTCTAGTTCTCTTGATATTTCTACCACACCCACAGTTACTTCCTCCACTGAAATACCAAACCCCTTAAAATCACCCATGAGGGTTGGAATCAACTTTTTCCAAACTCCTGTTAATGTTGATATTTTATTTTATTTTATTCTATTTATTTATTTTTTTTTAATTTTTATTTTTCAGTGGGTTTTGTCATACATTGATATGAATCAGCCATAGAGTTACACGAATTCCCCATCCCGGTCTCCCATCCTAATGTTGATATTTTAAACTATTCCCATTAATCACAAATGTTCTCTTTAAAAATATTTTTATCTGTTTATTTATTTGGCTATGTCAGGTCTTACCTGCATCATGCAGGATCTTTTGGTGTGGTGGGTGGGCTCCAGAGCTCGTGGGCTCAGTAGTTACAGCACGTGGGCTTTGCTGCCCTGTGGCATATGGGATCTTAGTTCCCCAACTAGGAATGGAACCCACATCCCCTGCATTGCAAGGCAGACTTTTAACCACTGGACTACCAGGGAAGTTCCACAAATGTTCTTAATGGTACCTATTAAACAGAATGGGCCTCCCAGGTGGTGCTAGTGGTAAAGAACCTGCCTGCCAGTGCAGGAGACATAAGAGATGTGAGTTCAATCCCTGGGTTGGGAAGATCCCCTGGAGGAGAGCATGGCAACCCACCACAGTATTCTTGCCTGGAGAATCCCATGGACAGAGGAGCCTGATGGGCTACAGTCCATAGGGTTGCAAAGAGCTGGACACGACTGAAGCAACTTAGCATGCATAAAACAGAATAGTGAATCCTTTCCAGAGGTTTTCAATTTCCTTAGCATCAGAGGAATCACTATCTATGGTAGCTATAGTCTTATGAAGTATATTTCTTCAATAATAATGCTTGAAATTACAAATGACTCCTTGATCCATGGGCTGATATATGAACTTTGTATTTGCAGGCATGAAAACAACATTAATCTTATTGTATATCTCCATCACAGCTCTTGAATGACCAGGTAGTAACACTTAGAAAATAATCTTTCTTTTCTGAGCAATAGAGGTCTCCACTGTGGGCTTAAAATATTCGGCTTAAAGACATCAGCTACATAAGCCCCTAATAAGAGAGTCAGCCTGTCCTTGGAAATTTTCTGAAGTCAGGCATTGATTTCTCCTCTCTAGCTTTGAAAGTCCTAGATGGCATCTTCTTGCAATATAAGTGTGATTTGTTCATGCTGAAAATCTCTTTTTTACTGTAGCCATTTTCATTAATTATCTTACCTTCTGGATAACTTGCTAGAGCTTCTACATCAACACTTGCGGCTTTACCTTGCACTTATGTTATGGAAATGGCTTTTTTCTTTAATCTCATTAAGCAATCTCTGCTAGCTTCAAATTTTTCTTTAGCAGCTTTCTCACTTCTCTCAGCCTTCATAGAATTAAAGAGAATTAGGCCCTTGCTCTGAATTAGGAAATTTGGGGCTCATTTTCTCTTCTATCCAGATCACTCAAAATTTACCCAGATCAGCAATAAGGCTGTTTCACTTTCTTACCATCTGTGGGTTCACTAGAGTAGCACTTTTCATTCCCTTCAAGAACATTTCCTTTGCATTCACAAGTTGGTTGACTGTTTTGTGCAAGAGACTCGGCTTTCTGGCTATATCTTTTCGACATGCCTTCTTCACTAAGCTTAATCATTTCTGGCTTTTGATCTAAAGTGAACACGTAGATGTCACTGTAGGGTCATTATGGGCCTAACTTCAATATTGTTGTATCTCAGAGTAAGAAGGCCCAATGAGAGGGATAGAGAAGGGGGAACAACCAGTAGGTAGAACAGTCAGAACACACACATTTTTTTAAGTTCACCATCTTATATGGGTATGGTTCATGGTGCCTAAAACAATTACAATAGTGACACCAAAGATCAGATCATCAAAGATCACAGATCACCATAACAAGTATGACAACAATGATAAAGTGTGGAATATTGCAGGAATTATCAAAATCTGACCCAGAGTCACACAGTGAGCAAATGCTGTTGGGAAAATTGAGCCAAGAGACTTGCTCAATGCAGGGTGATCACAAACCTTCCGTTTGGAAAATAAAAGCATTATCTATGAAGTACGATAAAGCAAAACACAAGAAAACAAGGTGTACAGCAGAAGTGATGGTGTGCCACTTTCGAGGTTAGCTTAAAAGTCTTCAGCTTTCGTTTTTAGCGAGCACTCAGCGGACTGCCGTTTCTTCACACTCACTCTGGGGGAAGCCATGTCATAAGCTGCCTGTAAGCCTCCTGTCAAGAGTCATGTACACATGACCTTCCCCAAGTCCTTAATCATCCCGTCCCCACAGCAACCATGAGCTCGTTTTCTAAGTCCATGAGTCTCTTTCTGTTTTGTAAGTTCATGTACACATTGCTATGTTTAAAATGGATACCAACAAAACCTATTGTATAGCACAAGGAACTCTGCTCAACGTGTGAGCCCAGATGGGAAAGGGGTTTGGGGGAGAATGGATACATGTATGTGTATGGCTGAGTCCCTTCACTGTTTGTCTGAAACTATCACAACATTGTTAATTGGCTATACTCCAATACAAAATGTTTTTGGTGTTAAAAAAAAAAAAAAAAGAGCCATGTGAATGTGTTTCAAAGTGGATCTTCCATGCCCAGATTCCAATAAGCATATTCCCACCGAACAGCCTGACTGCAATCTCCCTAAGAACCCTGAGATAAGATAACAGTTAAGTTGATCATGAATTCCTGACTCTGTGAAACCACAATATGATAAACTTGTCTGGCTTTAAGCAAGGCTTTGAAGCAATTTTTTTTTTTTTAATTAATGCTTTGGTGACTCAGATGGTAAAGAATCTACCTGCAATGCAGAAGACCCAGGTTTGATCCCTGGGTCAGGTGGATCTACTGGAGAAGGAAATGGCACCCCACTCCAGTATTCTTGCCTGGAGAATTCCATGGACAGAGAAGCCTAGCAGGCTGTAGTCCCAAGGGGTCGAAAAGTTTCAGACACAACTGAGTGACTAATACACTTTTTTTTTTTTTTTTTTAAATATTTATCTATTTATTTTGCTGCACTGGGTCTCAGTTATGTCCAACTCTTTGTGACCCATGGACTGCAGCCTGCCAGGCTCCTCTGTCCATGGAATTTTCCAGGCAAGAATACTGGAGTGGGGTGCCATTTCCTCCTCCAGAGGCTCTTCCTGACCCAGGAATTGAACTCACGTTTCCTGGGACTCCTACATTGACAGGTGGGTTCTTTACCACAGAGCCACCTGGGAAGCCCTTAGTTGCAGCAAGTGGGATCTTTTAGTTGTGACATTCAGGATCTTCATTCCCTGACCACAGATTGAACCCATACCCCCTGCATTAGAAGTGGGATGTCTTAACCACTGGACCACAAGGGAAGTCCCAGAGCAACATTTTTCTACACAGCAGTACTACATAACTAATTTACAATTCATTGCAATTCTTACTGCTACTGAAGCTCAATTTATCTCATCTTTCCCAGTGGAGGCCTCTTCAAATGGTCTCCTGAGTTATTTGAGATGATCCTAGTAGTCTGTAATAGCTATTTTGTTCTCTATAGGTTTTCAGGGTTTTCTTAAAATTGCCTGCTCTAACTTCCTGGTGGTCCAGTGGTTAAGACTCTGAGCTTCCAATTTCAGGGGGCCCAGGTTCTACCTCTGGTCAGGAAACCAAGATCCCACATGCCGTGTGACACAGCCAAAAAAAAAGGAAAGAAAAAAAAAGAAAAATATGGGCTAAAAAAAAATTAGCTATTTCTTCAAGAAGTCCTGGTTTATTTTATTCAGAATGATCTAGAGAAAGACCAGAATCTGGGTGCCATGGGTGCTTGGTTGCTCATTATTTCTAGATCTTTTCAGTAGAGAGATAAAATATCTTATGAGTTCATACTTAAATTTCCAATTCATATATAGGATTAAAGATTTTTATTTAACTTCTTTTATATTAAATCTGATTCTTTTCAAACTACACAAAGAATCCTGGTTCTCAAGGACAGAGGCAACAAAATTAAATAACCATTAATTAGTCATTTGGTTTAGTCTACGTAAACATACAACAGTCTCAGAAAACAATTCCAGTACTATCACTAATCATTATGACTTCTGAAGGCCATTTGAACAACTTTTGCATATGCTACCATAACTTTCTCCTTTTAAAATACTTATACCATGTCTATATTCTTTGATCAGGTCATCATTACATACACTATCCCTTCTTCTGATATTGCCATTGCACAGATGTTGTGAGTGTGTGTGTGTACTCAGTCATATATGATTCTTTGTGACCCCATGGACTGTAGTCCACAGGATCCTTTGGCCATGGAATTCTCCAGGCAAAAATACAGAAGTGGGTTGCCAGTTCATCCTCCAGGGTATCTTCCTCACCGAGGGATCAAACCCACATCTCCTTCACTGGCAGGTGGGGTCTTCACCACTCAGCCACCTGGGAAGCACTATGTTATGCATTTTCTAATTGTCCCATAGGATCAAATATCTCTTTTTTATATCTGTCTTTTTCATTTCATTCCCTTTTCTCTTTGCATTTCAGTTTTAGAAGTTTCTGTTGACATTTCTTCAAAAAAGAGTTGTTGATTTTCAATTTGTTCAGTTTTTTTCTTGGTGTGACATTGGAAGTGAAACTTCTAATCTCCTTACATGCCAAAGTAGAAACTTAGTTTATTTAGTTCTGTTGCAAATTTTCTCCATGGGTTTTTGTTGTTGTTGTTGTTTTGCTATATATTCTATATGTGGGCATTTGAGAGGGTCAAAAAACTACATAGCCACTGCAATCGTCTCAAACTCAGAAATAATGTTCAATAAAAAAAAAGTAAGAGGTATTTGATATAAAGTAATTCAATGTTACAACTTAAGCTAATTTTCTTGGTTTAAAAATGTTTTAATAAACATTTACTATAATTATAAATTGGCAAGCAGGACTTCCCTGGTAGTCTAGTGCTTAAGAACCTGCCTACCAATGCAGGGGACATAGGTTTGATCCTTGATCTGGGAAGATCACACATTCTGCAAAGCAACAAATCTCATGCACTCTCAACTAGTGAGCCCACAAGCCGCAACTACTGAAGGCCATGCACCTAGATCCCTGCTCCTCAACAAGAGAAGTCACCAGAATGAGAAGGCTATGTACAATAATGAAGAGTAGCCCTGACTCTCTGCAACTAGAGAAACTCCATACACAGCAATGAAGATCCAGCACAGCCAAAAATCAATTAAAAAGAAAAAACTTTTAATAATAAAAATAAAGGATCCAAAAAGACATTTAAAAAATTAACAAGCAAAAGAATTCCCTTAATAAATAACAGACAATATCTCAAAATCAGACAATTTATGGAAGAAAGTGAAATAAACTGAAGATATTGAAGCTCATTAATAAACAATGGAACACATATTAAAACAAAGAGATATCAGTTTTAACTGTGTTAGTCTAGCAAAAATTAGAGAACTAGATAAGAAGAAGTTCTCATTTGCTGTTCAGTCGCTCAGTCATGTCTGACTCTTTGTGACCCCATGGACTGCAGCACACCAGGCTTCCCTGCCCTTCACCATCTCCTGGAGTTTGCTCAAACTCATGTCCATCGAGTCAGTGATGCCATCCAACCATCTCATCCTCTGTCATCCCCTTCTCCTCCTGACTTCAATCTTTCCCTGCATCAGGGTCTTTTCTAATGAATTGGCCCTTCACATCAGGTGGCCAAAGTATTGGAGCTTCAGCTTCAGCATCAGGCCTTCCAATGAATATTTAGGATTGATTTCCTTTAGGATTGACTGGTTGGATCTCTGTGCAGTCTAAGAGACTCTCAAGAGTCTTCTCCAACACCACAGTTCAAATACATCAATTCTTCAGCGCTCAGCCTTCTTTATGGTCCAACTCTCACATCCATACATGACTACTGGAAAAACCACAGCTTTGACTATATGAATATTTGTTGGCAAAGTAATGTCTATGCTTTTTAATATTCTGTTTAGGTTTGTCATAGCTTTTCTTCCAAGGAGAAAGCATCTTTTAATTTCATGGCTGCAGTCACCACCTGCAGTGATTTTGGAGTCCAAGAAAATAAAGTCTGTCACTATTTCCATTGTTTCCCCATCTATTTGTCATGACATGATGGGACCGGATGCCATGATCTTAGTTTTTTGAATGTTGAGTTTTAAGCCAGGTTTTTCACTCTCCACTTTCACTTTCATCAAGAGGCTCTTCAGTTCCTCCTCACTTTCTGCCCATAAGTGTGATGTAATCTGCATAATCTGAGCTTATTGATATTGTACCTGGCAATCTGGAATCCAGCTTGTGTTTCATCCAGCCCGGCATTTCTCATGATGTACTCTGCATATGAGTTAAATAAGCAGGGTGACAATATACAGACTTGAAGTACTCCTTTCCCAATTTGGAACCAGTCAGTTGTTCCATGTCTGGTTCTAACTGTTGCTTCTTGATTTGCACACAGATTTCTCAGGAGGCAGGTAAGGTGGTCTGGTATTCCCATCTCTTGAAGAATTTTCCACTGATATGGTTCACACAGTCAAAGACTTTACGTAGTCAATAAAGCAGAAGTAGATGTTTTTCTCGAATTCTCTTGCTTTTTCTAGGATTCAACAGATGTTGGCAATTTGATCTCTCATTGCTCTGCCTTTTCTAAATCCAGCTTGAACATCTGGAAGTTTTCGATTCAAGTACTGTTGAAGTCTAGCCTGGAGAATTTTGAGTATTACTTTGCTAGCGTGTAAAATGAATGCAGTTATGTGGTAGTTTGAACATTCTTTCCCAGCAATCTTTCCCAGCTGGGAAAGCCTGAAGGCAGGAGGAGAAAGAGATGACAGAGGATGAAATGGTGAATGGCATCACTGATTCAGTGGACATGAGTTTGAGCAAGCTCTAGGAGTTGGTAATGGACAGGGAAGCGTGGCGTGCTGCAGTCCATGGGGTCGCAAAGAGTTGGACACGACTGAGTTACTGAACTGAACTGAACTTGAACATTCTTTGGCATGCCTTTCTTTGGGATTGGAATGAAAACAGACCTTTTCCAGTCCTGTGGCCACTGCTGAGCTTTCAAATTTGCTGGCATGTTGAGTGCAGCACTTTAACAGCATCATCTTTGAGGATCTGTATAGTTTCTGTGTCTTCTTGCCATCTCTTCTTGTATCTTCTGCTTCTGTTAGGTCCATGCCATTTCTGTTCTTTATGGTGCCCATCTTTGCATGAAATGTTCCCTTGGTATCTTTAATTTTTGTCAAGACATCTCTAGTCTTTCCCATTCTGTTGTTTTCCTCTATTTCTTTGCATTGTTCACTTAGGAAGGCTTTCTTCTCTCTCCTTACTATTCTTTGGAACTCTGCATTCAGTTGGGCATATCTTTCCTTTTCTCCTTTGCCTTTAGCTTCTCTTTTCTCAGTTATTTGTAAGACCTCCTCAGACAACCATTTTGCCTTTTTGGATTTCTATTTCTTGGGGATGGTTTTGATCACCACTTTCTGTACAATGTTTGAACCTCTGCTCATAGTTTTTCAGGCACTTTGTCTGTCATATCTAAGCCGTTGAATCTATTTGTCACTCCCACTGTATAAACATAAGGTATTTGATTCAGGTCATACCTAAATGGTCAAGTGGTTTTCCCTACTTTCTTCAATCAAAGTCTGAATTTTGCAATAAGGAGTTCATGATTTGAGCCACAGTCAGATCCTGGTCTTGTTTTGGTTGACTGTATTGAGCTTTTCCATCTTCGAATGCAAAGAAATAATCAATCTGATTTTGGTATTGACCATCTTGTGATGTCCATGTGTAGAGTCATCTCTTGTGTTGTTGGAAGAGGGCGTTCTCTTGGCAAAACTGTTATCCTTTGCCCTGCTTCATTCTGTACTCCAAGGCCAAACTTGCCTGTTTCTCCAGGTAACTCTTGATTTCCTACTTTTGTTTCCAGTCTACAATGAAAAGGACATCTTTTTTTGGTGTTAGTTCTAGAAGGTCTTGTAGGTCCTCACAGAACCGTTCAACTTCAGCTTCTTTGGCATAGAAGCATGGTTGGGGCATAGACTTGGATTACTGTGATATTGAATGGTTTGCCTTGAAAACGAACAGAGATCATTCTGTTGCTTTTGAGATTGCACCCAAGTACCAATTTATAGAAACCCTGACACAGAGCCTGGAAAGGTTCCCACAGGCAGATTTCTTTTTTTTTTTTTTTTTTTTTTTAAGTGAAAGAGGCTTTATTTGGGAAGGGAGGGGGCTGAGAAGAGGGGACATGTATATAAACTAATGTCACCATTCTGCAGTAAAATTTAGTACTTCTTAGTCAAATTAAATAATGCATACTCTGTGATCCAGAAATGCCATTCCTGGAGATATAACCCAAATAAACTCTCACACTAGATGTATGAAGAAACAATATGAGGTTTTGATATGCTTTCTATCACTGGAGGTGTAAATAGGTAAAATGTGGTGAATTCATAATGATGCCTCATGTAGAAACAACAGATCTATATGATAGCAATTATGTACAGATCTTTAAAACTTTACCACTTAGTGAAAAAAGAACACAAACTGAGATCCATTAGGCATTACAGAATATATGTTTTAAACATGTACTAAAAAACAAAAAATACACAGTTTACAAAAACTGATATAAAAAGAGAACACACATTAACTGAATTAGAATGGCTGCCATAGAGTAAAGATAATAGGAATAGAGATAAAGAGGGACACAGAAATAAACAGATTTTTTTTAAAAAAAAGAGCATGATCTTATAGATTATGATAAAGTACCCTAAACTGAGAAGTATATAAGCTTATTTTTCCACATCTGAATTTCTACTATAATGTTTTAAAGTAAATTTAAATATTTCCCTCAAAACCTGTACTTTTTGAGAATACTTCAAACCACAAAGTACTATTTATTTTCCCTGTGCTATTAGCATCTCCTCTTGTTATTATCCATTCTTTGACCCTTTTTTAGCAGTATATATAACCTCATAACTTTTTATTCATCTGACTCATTCATTTATTTACTCAGTAAGTATTTACGTGTCTACTTAAATATCAAGTGTGCATAACGTATTGCTGGGCACTAAGAAGACATGTGGGAAACATTTTATGACCACTTTTTCCAGGAACCTTCATTCTCATGATGGATGTAAAGCATTAACCCACAAAACAGCTCGAAAGGGTCCTAGGCAGTATGATTTTGTGTCTGAAGATGAGAAGTGGATGTTAGCATGGAGGGTCTGGAGAAGACATGCAGTGAGGGCTGGAGTAGGTGGGAGAATACGTCAAGTCTGCCTGCGGGACCTCCCTGGCGCTCAGGTAGTTAAGACTCACACTCCCACTGCAGGAGGCATGGGTTCTGTCCCTGGTGGGGGAAGTAAGATCCTGCATGCCATGTGGTGAGGCCAAAAAGAAAAAAAGAAGAGTCTAGGTGTATTTTACTTCTGATATAATGAGTAGGAGGCAGAGAGAAAGAAAAGGGCATCCCAAGTGGGGACATGTCTTTTTACAAAGCACAAAGTCAAGACTGAATAAAGCATAATCAGAAAGCATAAAACTCGATGGTGGGAACTGAGGTAAGGAATTAAGGGCAATATGGTTAAACCAGGGGCTTCCCTGGTAGCTCAGCTGGTAAAGAATCTGCCTACGAGGTAGGAGACCCCAGTTCAAATCCTGGGCCAGGAAGATCCGCTGGAGAAGGGGTAGGCCACCACTCCAGCATTGTTGGGTTTCCCTGGTGACTCAGCTGGTAAAGAACCCACCTGCAATGCAGGAGACCTGGGTTTGATCCTGGGTTGGGAAGATTCCCCTGGAGAAGGGAACGGCAACCCAGTCCAATATTCTGGCCTGGAGAATCCCATGGACTGTATAATCCATGGGGTCGCAAAGTGTCAGACACATCGCTTCTCGGCCTTTTGGCTAAGATCAAGTGTAGCAAAGTGTCAGACATGACTGAGTGACTTTCACTTTCACTATTAAACCAACAGAGAACAAACTGTAGATGACTTCAAGGTCTCACCAAGTAATCTTGATTTTATCCTGTAGGCAACAGGAAGCTTCTGTAGGGTTTTGGTTTGGGAACTGAATAGATTTTTCTGTGTTATATTATCACATCAAATCTGTCAGCAAATGCTGCTCAGGATCACAGTTCTCTTTCTCTCCAGTCCCACAGTGATAGACCTCGCCCAAGATGGGTTCAGTGAACTCTCACTATAAGCCCTCCCTCCTCCCTGCTCCTTCCCCTCCCCAATTTGCAGCCTTTTGTCCTTTCACTTCTTCCACCTCTTCAGCTTCATAACTTGACCTCATTCTATCAGTTTGGGTTAACTATGTTTCTCTGGCATCCTATGTTTACCTCTACCACATTAATTGATCATTATTTTAATCATCAAAACTTTACTGACCCCTCTACTGTCTACTAGGCTGAGACCATGATGATGAGTAAAAACAGAAGCAAAACCTGCCCTCATGTAACCTAGAAGCAAAGAGAAAATATATCTTATTTTGGAATCCTATTTTTCACTGTAGAATTTATTGCACTGCATTTCAACTGAGTTCAGAAAGTCAGGCACCTTGTAGATGCTCAGTAAATGTTAACTGAATGAATGAATGGAGGGTTTTTTTTAATTGTTTTTTGTTTTTTTTATTTATTTTTATTAGTTGGAGGCTAATTACTTTACAATATTGTAGTGAGTTTTGTCATACATTGACATGAATCAGCCATGGATTTACATGTATTCCCCATCCCGATCCCCCCTCCCACCTCCCTCTCCACCCAGTTCCTCTGGGTCTTCCCAGTGCAACAGGCCCGAGCACTTGTCTCATGCATCCAACCTGGGCTGGTGATCTATTTCACTATAGATAATATACATGTTTTGATACTGTTCTTTCGAAACATCCTACCCTCGCCTTCTCCCACAGAGTCTAAAAGTCTGTTCTGTACATCTGTGTCTCTTTTTCTGTTTTGCATATAGGGTTATCATTACCATCTTTCTAAATTCCATATATATGTGTTAGTATGCTGTAATGTTCTTTATCTTTCTGGCTTACTTCACTCTGTATAATGGGCTCCAGTTTCATCCATCTCATTAGAACTGATTCAAATGAGTTCTTTTTAACAGCTGAGTAATATTCCATGGTGTATATGTACCACGGCTTCCTTATCCATTCATCTGCTGATGGGCATCTAGGTTGCTTCCATGTCCTGGCTATTATAAACAGTGCTGCGATGAACATTGAGGTGCACGTGTCTCTTTCAGATCTGGTTTCCTCGGTGTGTATGCCCAGAAGTGGGATTGCTGGGTCATATGGCAGTTCTATTTTCAGTTTTTAAAGAAATCTCCACACTCTTCTCCATAGTGGCTGTACTAGTTTGCATTGCCACCAACAGTGTAAGAGGGTTCCCTTTTCTCCACACCCTCTTCAGCATTTATTGCTTGTAGACTTTTGGATAGCAGCCATCCTGACTGGCGTGTAAAGAAGGATCCTACTCACACAGCCACAAGCATTATCAGTCCTAGACTGCTAATGGCAATCTGATCCAGTCTCAGAACTGCTTATCACCTGAAAACATAAACTCTAGGTCAAACTCTAGGTCAGACTTTTTCTGTAAAGTGCTGGCTAGACTTTATAAGTCATATGGTATCTGTCACAACTACTCAGGTCTGCCATGGTAGTACAAAAGCAGCCATAGATAATATGAAAACAAATGTGGCTGTGTTCCAAGAAAATATTATTTATAAAAACAGGTGGTGGACTGGACTTGGCACATAGGTGCTTGTTTCCCAACCTGTGCTGTAGATGAGGCCACGTCTGTCCATTTCTCAGTACTGCCTTCATGCCTGGTCTATACTTTATTCTTTAGTCAGGTAAATTTACTTGCTACACCCAACAGCTGAGTTCCCCTTTAAACTCATGCCTGACATCTGCAATTTGTCACAGATTGTGGTATTGTGAAAGAGTATATAATCTGGAGCCCAAAAGACCTGTTTTACTTACTGGTTGACCTTTTGCCAAGTTACTTTGCATTACTGAACCTTTATTTCCTCACTGTACATTGAGTTTCGCTTTTTTAAATCTTGACTAAGAAGATAAGTGAGAAATGTATACTGAGAGTTGAACATGATGCAGACACACAGTAAACAGTTTACAAATATCCCCACACACACCTTTGCCCGGTCATGTTCTTTTCCTCTTTTAAATCATTATCAGGTATTTATGGAGGATCTATTATATCCAAGGTACAGTTTCAGGTACCTTTAAAACCATACTAAATCTTCCATGATATCTCCCTTGACCACTGGGTCTCCAACTTGCATTTAATACGATACACCTGAGAGCCTAAAAGTGCTGATGCTTTATAAGGATGTTTTATAAGGAACGGCCTGAGCATCAGAACTACCCCCAGATAATTTCAATATAGAGCAAATTTCAGGGTCACTGTTCTAGATGGGACTCTGGGTTCCAACAACTCAGAAGCCCTCTTCTTCTGTCTTCCCAGCTGCTCTCTCTTTAATAGTTAGTACCTATATGCACATCCTTATAGAGTTAGAGTTGACTGAGTTCTCCCAGCCATTATTTACTCATATTTGGATATATTTATGTTAAGGAGAATGGAAAAAAAGAGAATGAAGTAATCCTCTTACCTTGCATTTGACATTTGTTGTGTAATTTTCAAGTAGCTATTCCCCTTTCTTGTGGCAACAATCTTGATTTTTATTAGGGGATTCTCCTTTCCCCATCTTCAGTTCAGTTGTCCTGCTTGAGGCTTTACCCCTGGACCCTAGAAGCTCATGAAACCAGTACAGTAACTCTCCTGGCTACCGTCACTCTTGGCCCACTCTGAGGAACTTTCATGTTTTCCAGGATTGCTGAAAGACACTTACTTTTTTCCCATTGGATTGGAATCTGAGACAAAATGGTTCTTGGAGATTCTGGCAGCTATTCTATAACCTCAAAGAGAAAGCCTAAGAACAAAATAAGAGAAAGAGAGACAAGACATCGCTTTTTGCCATAGTGTCTAGCTGTTTCTCAAATCAGGTGCATCAGTAAACTGCTGTATGAGCCAACAAACTCCCTTTTGCTTCTGCTTCTGCCAATTTTAGTCAGGTTTTCTGTCACTGACAACCAGAAGAATCCCAAACTGATACAGCCTTTACTCATCTCCCTCAGAACCCAATTTATCACCCATATTCACAGAAATTACATGCCAGAGTCAATTACCAATCATTCATTCAACAAATGTACTAAATGTCTATGGAATACAATGTTCAGCCTAGGAGGAGGGAGGCGGGATGACAGCAATATGCCATGATTAAGAACTGCAGGAGAACAAGATGGTGGAGGAGCAGGTGGACGTGGAGTACATCTCTACCCATGGATACATCAGGAATACACTACCCATGGATACATCAGGAATACACCTTCAGCCACAGAAGCGCATGCAGAACACCATCTGAGAGTGGACAGGAGTACCTGACCAGCAGAAAAGAATATACAGAACCACGCAAAACTTGGTAAGATGAAGGACCTAGGGGGGAAAACAGGAGTGTTCATAGGACTGGACCTGCCCTTGGCCAGTGGGGGAACTGAAGCAGGGATCCAATCCCCACATCAGGGCAATTGTCTGAGTCAGAGGAGAAACATTTAAGGCTGAGAGTGAAACAAGTGATCCGTGGCAGCCTAAATGGAATGAGAATCAGACAGTCCTTGCCACATCCATACATACCCCGGACATGAAAGCTGGAGACATGCCCCTGGAGGGCACAGTGGCTGGGAGCTGGAGTTTAGGGATTGTGGAGAAATCCCAGGGCAAGAGCTGCTGTTGACTGCAGAGAGACAGGTTGAGGGGATTTGAGGGAGGAGATTGTGGTGGGAAACGCAAGTGAAGGAAAGCCAGGCAGCCATGGAAGCAGGGTGATACTGCTGAGTCACAGGTAGGGGGTGGAGCAGTCACCATAGTCTCTCTCTTCCCACATGCCAGTATCAGTCAGCTGAACAATAGAGAGGCTGACCCATCAAATGCCTGACGCACTGAACTACAGACTAGGACCCCACCCAGGGTGCCCTTTTAGGTAGGACACCAGCCAGGGGGCCCCCTCTAGTGCCTGAAGCGCCGAACAACAGCAAAGGACCCCAGGCGAGGAAACCCTCTAAATGCCTGAATGGGCGGAGCTACGGAGAAAGGCCAGAGAGACCGTCTGATCGCCAGCTACAAGAGGCTCAAAAAAAGACTCTGAGAGGGCCATGACTCCTGCAGCGGAGGCAGTCCGTGCCCCCGCACACTGGCGCCGCCAGGGTCCCCGCAAGCCAAGCAGCTGCGCCACCGTCATACTCAACTCTTACTGGGGCAGAGCTGCCACAGGCGAAAAAAGTCTTGCGTCTGTGCACCCAGGGTCGCTTCCCTTTGCGTCAGACTCTTTGCAACCCTGTAGACAGTGGCTGGCCAGGCTTCTGTCAGGAAGTGGGGTTCTCCAGGCAAGAATACTGGAGCGTATTGGCCAATACTGGCTGCCATACCCTTCTCAAGCACTATATTTCCTGCTGCCCTAACCGCCAACTTCTCTGAGTACCTGGTGCTGCCAGAACCCCTGTGACCCAAGCAGTTGCACCACCTCCAACATGACCCTCACAGGGGCAAACCCAAGCCCTCCAGGGCAGCCTCAGGAGTAAACCCCAACAGATGACCCACATGTAGAGGTGGGAATAAAACCACAATTGAAACCCAGGGGCAGAGTGGCGAAGGAAGACCCAAAACCTTCCCACAAGCTGTACAAGCTGCAGATTAAATCCACACGATCAACTAGGCAGACTCTGTGTCTATGGAATATATAAAAGGTCACTGAGAGCTCCCACAAAAGAAAACGCCCTAGTTGTGACAGCTGTGGACACTGGAGGCAGGAACACACAGGGGTGACACCAGATTAGAACCTGAGCTGCCCCCACAGCAAGGCCAGAGACCAGCAGAGTGTTGGAGGGCTTCCCAGGGAGGCGAGGTGGGCTGTGACTCCCAGCGAGGGAAGGACTCTGACAGCAGGGACTCAAGAAAAACATTTATTATTCCTATGTTTTCACTTGTTCTGTAGATTCTTTTGGATTTTTTTTTCTTTTCCTTTCTTCCCTGACCCCCTGCCATTGTAGCTGTCTATTTTATTGGCACTAAGAAACCCAATTAAGCTTTTGAGCTTTTTTTTCTCAGTCACACTTTTTATTGTTGTTATAAACCTCTGCTTCTACATTGGGCTTTTGCAGTTCTGTGGATTTTTCCTTTTTTTTCCCCTAATTTTAATTTTTAATTTTTTAAACCTTATATAGTCAAGAAATACAAGAGAAGAAAAAAGATCTACAAAATCAACCCCAAACAGTTACGAACTGGATAAAATTTGTGGAAAGAATACTCAGCAGCAATGCCACCCTACTGTGTGTGAAGCCCTGTGTTGGATATTGAGGACAGAAAGGCTCATAAGGCAGGAATGATGCACTGTTGCTGTAAAAAATAGGTGGCATTTTCCATAATTTTTCCAACACTCAGAAGAAAAGTATTAACGTTCTCCAACATGGAAAGGTTTGGTTTATAGTGGGAAAGAGGCAAATTAAATTCCTTTCAGATAAAGACCCTTTTCTACTTCCTTTTAAATTCATCACTGATTTATTGAGTACTGAATAAAGTTTTAGACAAGTGACTAGAAGATATATTCTGGTATCCATTAATGTAAGTGCAGACTTAAAACTAGACAAATAATCAATAGCTAATCCCACAAAGTCTTCTATGTGCCCAGGACTGTTCTGGGCCTCAAAAGAGAAATTCTGGATTTTTTTTTTTTTTTAAATAAAAGGTCACCACAATTGAAATGTGAAAGGAAAGTCAGTATTCTTCTAATGAAAGTACTTCTGTTATACCCAAATATCATTCTTTATTTTTCCAGAAAAACAATAGTTGAAATATCTGTTTAGGTTTCATTTATAAAACTGTTATGACTAACTTCAAATTGATTTCAAGAAACAAGAAAATAAAATCATCTTGCTAAATAAAAACACACAGCCATAAAATAAGTTTCTGCCAGAGTATCTCACATTTGAAGTCTCCCCCGAGATGTTCCATTCAGTTCCTGCTTTGACTAGTTCCAATAATCAAAATTATTTATCTTTTTGATCACTTAAAACTGTCTCCAGCCTACTTACTAAACAGTTCAACATTCCATCAATGTAGAAAGACATTTTAATTACAGTTCAATTAACCAAATAAACTGCATAGTTAATAGACAATTATTTTTAGGAGGAAAATGAAACAATTTTATTTGGCATGAATGCCTAATTGTGTGTTTTAAATTCTTGGTTTTGGCCTGTGATCACTTAAAAACAATGACCAAACACATTTAAATGGTTGACTATAAATGCAAGATTATGCCTTTTGCATTTTATAGTATATAAAATCTAGCCTATGAGATAATAAACTCAAGAGCAACAAAGAGGTCCAGTCACTTACCCTCATAACCACGGCCAGGATAAATTTCACTCAACCTTCAGCCATTGAATTTTATCCTGAGGTTTCCATCTACCACACAATCAGATAAACCCCAGTTTGTGGGAGCAAGTAATGGAAACTGTGATGTAAAAAGAGTTGCCAAACAAATTTCCATGTGCTTAACCTGAAAGGGAGAAATTCCAACGTGAGCTGAGGAAAAAGTTTTCAGCTGCTTTTAAACCCAAGGGGCTGATTTCACTTTTAGCAGGAACTTGTGACTAAGATTGCCTGGGAATCGGGAAAATGATTAACACTCTTGTTGTCGTCATCTGCTTGAGCTCTCCAGCTGTAGGAAATTGGCTAAGGGAACCTTATCAATCCTGGACATGTGTGTAGTGAATACACTGTCCTTCTGAGCCAGCATTTAGTTACTTATTTAAATAAAAATGTATTTAGAACCTCTACCAACTTTGTTAGTGGTTATTTTATTAAAACTATGATTATAAAAGGCTTTTTCTTACTTTTAATTTCTTTATCACCCCCTTAAAAGAAAGATCCATTTTCTTCAAATTCCAAGGTTTGGGGACTTCCCTAATGATCCAGTGGTTAAGACATTGCACTTCCACCGCAGAGGCCACAGGTTTGAGCCCTGGTCGGGTAACTAATATCCCATGTGGCACGTGATGTGGCAAAAAAAAAAAAGAATAAAAATCCAAAATTTTATAAGTAATATTAGCAATACCTTTCAGAGAAGGCAATGGCACCCCACTCCAGTACTCTTGCCTGGAAAATCCCATGGATGGAGGAGCCTGGTAGGCTGCAGTCCATGGGGTCGCTGAGTCAGACACGACTAAGTGACTTCACTTTCACTTTTCTCTTTCATGCATTGGAGAAGGAAATGGCAACCCACTCCAGTGTTTTTGCCTGGAGAATCCCAGGGACGGGGTAGCCTGGTGGGCTGCTGTCTATGGGGTCGCGCAGAGCCGGACACGACTGAAGTGACTTAGCTTAGCTTAGCTTAGCTTAGCATAGCAATACCTTTGTGTTCTCTCAGGTTTGTTTCTCTTCCAAGCCATGCTTGTGTCTAAAGCTTCAGTGTCCTTTTGAACTGCCAGTTCTCAACTCTTCTGGAAACCAGGGGCATGGAAAAATGGGGAAGAACTAATTAATAGGTAGGTGTACATAATTTGGAAGCATTAGATAGGCATCAAAGGATTTTTTTTTCTTTAAAATGATTGTCATGAATAGCATTACTACCTAATCTGTCCTTCATAAATACTTGTAAAAGAAAAAAGAAAACTCACCTATATATGAGGAAGAAATGGCAGATATTTATTTAGACAAACTTCGGTGCACTATTTGTGAATAGGAGCCTAAGATGATAACACAGATGCACGGTTTCCCTTAGTAGGGCTTTCACTCCACCAACAGGGTGAAGTAGATGGTGCATTGCATTTCCTGTCAACTGGCCTAGGAACGTTGAAACTGGGTCTCAAATACAGTGCTGAGTAAAGAGTGTAAGAGCTCATTGTCAGTTGTGTTTATTACACTATAAACCTCATTTTCCTCATAGCCTTAGATTGCTGAACTAGAAGTAGACTGATGACTCAGAGTTCATATCACCCTTCCTGAGGTATTTTCCACGAATTGTTAAGTTTCTTCGAGGAATTCGATTGCATCACCACCAAAGAAACCAAGTTTGAACAGTTACAATGCTGTAAAACAATTCCAAATAAACTCAACTAGTTTTTACGTCTGCAACTTTCTATTGCTTTTGTCTGAAATTTAATAGGCACTCTGAGTTAGTTTTCAATATTCACTGCATGCCTAAACGCTGAGCACTTTACAGTTCTAACTACCACACCTTCACTTCATTTTGTTGGGCTGTAACAAACAGCTAGAAAGTTGAAGGGAAATTCCCTCTCCCCTCACTCCCAAAACACAAGCTCTAAGTGATCTTCATTGCTTATCTTTATAATAGTGCCTGGATCATAAGCACTGAAATTCATCATTATTCAGTTTTACAAAAGAACAGTGACAACAAGCACATGAAAAAAGCAAAAGCAAAACAAACAAATCTTCCAAAACTGAAGTTCTTAGCCTACAATTTAAGGGATTCTGGAAACACACTGAATTATATGTAAATTTTAGAATTGTGTGTATTTTTCTGGGGAAAACATGCTTAGGGTTTATCAGATCCTTAATTGAATTGGACAATAACACACAAAGGAAAGGGCAAGAAACACTACCTCAGGGAAGTATTAAAAATATGTAGTCTCAAAAAAGGACCAAAATAAAATAAGAAAGAAGAGAAATTATAATTAACACCACAGAGATTAAAAAATCATAAGAGAATACTACCATCAGCTATATGCTAACAAACTAGACAACCTAGAAGAAATGGATAAATTTTTAGAAACATAAAATCTGCCAAGATTGAATCAGGAAGAAACAGACAATCACTAACAGTGAAATTGAACTGGTAATCAAAAAACTCAGAAATCAAAAAGTCCAGGACCAGACAGTTTCACAGAGAAGTGCTACCAAACACATAAATACAAGCTAATATCTATCTTTCTCAAACTATACAAAAAAATTAAAGAGGATACAACATGCTCAGATTCATTCTATGATGTTACCATTACCCTGATATCAAAACCAAAGAGACTACAAAAAAAGAAAATTACAGGCCAATATCTCTGGTAAACATAGATGCAAAAGTACTCAGCTAAATATTAGAAAACCAAATCCAACAATATATTAAAAAGATCATACAGCATGATCAAATGGGACTTATTCCAGGGATACAAGGAGGGTTTAATATCCACAAGTCAATCAGTGTGATACACCACATTAACAAAAGGAAGAATAAAAATCACATGATCATCTCGAAAAACATAAAGCATTTAACAAAATTCAATATCTGTTAACAATAAAAAATTCTCATCAAAGTGAATATAAAGGGAACGTATTTCAACATCAGTTGAGTTCAGTTCAGTCACTCAGTCGTATCCGACTCTTTGCGACCCCATGAACCGCAGCAGGCCAGGCCTCCCTGTCCATCACCAACTCCCGGAGTCCACCCAAACCCATGTCCATCGAGTCGGTGATGCCATCCAACCATCTCATCCTCTGTTGTCCCCTTCTCCTTCTGCCCTCAATCTTTCCCAGCATCAGAGTCCTTTCAAATGAGTCAGATCTTCACATCAGGTGGCCAAAGTATTGGAGTTTCAGCTTCAGCATCAGTCTTTCAAAACACGCAGGACTGATCTCCTTCAGGCTGGATTGATTGGATCTCCTTGCAGTCCAAGGGACTCTCAAGAGTCTTCTCCAACAACACAGTTCAAATATGTCAATTCTTTGGTGCTCAGCTTTCTTTATAGTCCAACTCTCACATCCATACATGACTACTGGAAAAACTATAGCCTTGACTAGATGGACTCTTGTTGACAAAGCAATGTCTCTGCTTTTTAATATGCTGTCTAGGTTGGTCATAACTTTCCTTCCAAGGAGTAAGCGTCTTTTAATTCCATGGCTGCAATCAGCATTTGCAGTGATTTTGGAGCCCCCCAAAATAAAGTCAGCCACTGTTTCCAGTGTTTTCCCATCTATTTGCCATGAAGTGATGGGACCAGATGCCATGATCTTAGTTTTATGAATGTTGAGCTTTAAGCCAACTTTTTCACTCTCCTCTCTCACTTTCATCAAGAGGCTCTTTAGTTCTTCTTCACTTTCTGTCATAAGGGTGGTGTCATCTGCATATCTGAAGTTATTGATATTTCTCCCGGCAATCTTGATTCCAGCTTGTGCTTCATCCAGCCCAGTGTTTCTCATGATGTACTCTGCATATAAGTTAAATAAGCAGGGTGACAATATACAGCCTTGATGTATTCCTTTTCCTATTTGGAGCCAGTCTGTTGTTCCATGTCCAGTTCTAACTGTTGCTTCCTGACCAGCATACAGGTTTCTCAAGAGGCAGGTCAGGTGGTCTGGTATTCCCATCTCTTTCAGAATTTTCCACAGTTTATTGTGATCCACACAGTCAAAGGCTTTGGCATAGTCAATAAAACAGAAATAGATGTTTTTCTGGAACTCTCTTGCTTTTTTGATGATCCAGCAGATGTTGGCAATTTGATCTCAACATAGTAAAGACCATTTATGACAAACCCATTAGCTATCATAGTCTAGAGAAGGCAATGGCTCCCCACTCCAGTATTCTTGCCTGGAAAATCCCATGGACGGAGAAGCCTGGTGGGCTGCCGTCTATGGGGTCGCATAGAGTCAGACACGACTGAAGCGACTTAGCAGCAGCAGCAGCTGCATCATAGTCAATGGTGAACAGTTTAAAGCGTTTCCTATAAAATCAGGAAAAAGATGACACCCAGTCTTGCCACTTCTATTTAACATAGTATTGGAAGTTCTAATCACAGCAGTCATACAAGAAAAATAAATAAAAAGAACCCAAACTGGAAAGGAAGAAGTAAAACTGTCACTATTTGCAGATGACATATACTTTACATTAAAAACCTTAAAGTCTATGTCAAAAAGCTATTAGATCTAATAAATGAATTCAGCAACACTGCAGGATATAAGATTAATATACAGAAATACATTCCTTTTCTATACACTAAAAATGAACTATTAGAAAGAGAAATCAAAGAAACAATCCTGTTTAAAATCACATCAAACAGAATAAAATAACTAGGAATAAACTTAACCAAGGAAGCGAAAGACCTATACTCTAAAAATTATAAGATATTGATGAAGGAAATTGAAAAATGATACAAGGAAATGGAAAGATATGCTGTGTTCATGAATTAAAGATTTAATATTGTTAAAATATTCATACAGACCAAAGTTAGCTACAGATTTGATGCAATCCCTATCAAAATACTCATGACATTTTTTAACATAACTAGAAAAAATAATCCTAAAATTTATATGGAACCACAAGAGACTCCAAAAAGCCAAAGCAATCTTGAGGAAAGAACAAAGCTAGAGGTTATCATGCTCTCAGACTTCAAACTATAGTGCAAGCTATAGTAAACAAAGTAATATGTTACTGGCACAAAAACAGCCACAAGACCAATGGAACAGAACAGAGATCCCAGAAATAAACCCACACACTTATGGTCAATTAATCAACCAGAAGAGGGGCAGGAATATACAATGGCAAAGAAAGTCTCTTTAATAAGTGTTTCTGGGAAAACTGAGGAGCTACATGTAAAAGACTGAGATTACAGCACTTCTTACAACATATACAAAAATAAACTCAAAATACACTAAACACAAAAATGTAAGACCAGAAACCATAAAACTCCAAGAAAAAAAATATAGGCAGAACACTCTTTGACATAAACTGTAGGAATATTTTTTAGATCTGTCTCCTAAAGGCAACAGAAACAAAAGCAAATATGGACAAATGATACTTAAAAACTTAGCTTTTGTACAGCAAAGGAAACCATCAACAAAATGAGAAGTCTACTGAATGAGAGAAAATATTTGCATATGATACCACTGATAAGGGGTTAATATCCAAAATATATAAACAGCTCCTACAATTCACATAGCCAGTCCCTCTCATCAGGAAGCTTCCACAAGCCTCTTATCCTCATCCATCAGAGGGCAGACAGAAAGAAAACCATGGTCACAGAAAGATAACCAAACTGATCACTTGGCTCACAGCCTTGTCTGACTCAATGAAACTATAAGCCATGCCATGTAGGGCCACCCAAGATGGACGGATCATGTTGGAGAGTTCTGACAAAACGTAGTCCACTAGAGAAGGGAACATCAAACCTCTTCAGCATTCTTGCCTTGAGAACCCCATGAACAGTATGAAAAGGCAAAAAGATATGACACTGAAAGATGAACTCATAGGTCAGTAGGTGCCCAGTATGATCCTGGAGAGGAGTGGCAAAATAGCTCCAGAAGGAATGAAGAGGCTGAGCCAAAGATGAAACAATGCACAGTTGTGAATGGGTCTGGTGGTGAAAGTGAGGGCCAATGTTGTAAAGAACGATATCGCATAGGAACCTGAAATGTTAGGTCCATGAATCAAGATAAATTGGAAGTGGTCAAACAGGAGATGGCAAGAGTAAACATCAACATTTTAGGAATCAGTGAACTAAAATGGATGGGAATGGGTGAATTTAATTCAGATGACCATTATATCTACTACTGTGGGCAAGAATCCCATAGGGGAAATGGAGTAGCCATCATAGTCAACAAAAGAGTCCAAAATGCAGTACCTGGGTGCAATCTCAAAAACAACAGAATGATCTCTGTTCATTTCCAAGACAAACAATTCAGTATCACAATAATTGAAGTCTATGCCAAAATCACTGATGTCGAAGAAGCTGAAGTTGAACGGATCTATTAAGACCTACAAGACCTTCTAGAACTAACACCAAAAAAAGATGTCCTTTTTATCAAAAGGGACTGAAAGGCAAAGTAGGAAGCCAAGAGATATCTGGAATAACAGGCAAGTTTGACCTTGGAGTACAAAATGAAGCAGGGCAAAGTCTAACAAAGTTTTGCCAAGACAACACACTGGTCACAGGAAATACCCTCTTCCAACAACACAAGAGATGACTCTACACATGGACATCACCAGACGGTCAATATCAAAATCACATTGATTATATTCTTTGCAGCTGAAGATGAAGAAGCTCTATAGAATCTGCAAAAACAAGGCTGGGAGCTGACTGTGGCTCAGATCATGAACTCCTTATTGCAAAATTCAGACTTAAACTGAACAAAGTAGGGGAAACCACTAGACCATTCAGGTATGACCTAAATCAAATACCTTATGATTATATAGTGAAAGTGACAAATAGATTCAAGGGATTAAATCTGATATACAGAGTGCCTAAAGAACTATGGATGGAAATTTGTAACATTGTACAGGAGGCAGTGATCAAACTATCCGCAAGAAAAAGAAATGCAAAAAAGCAAAATGGTTGTCTGAGAAGGCCTTACAAATAGTTGAGAAAAGAAGTGAAGCAAAAGGCAAAGGAGAAAAGGAAAGGGATCCATCTGAATGCAGAATTCCAGAGAACAACAAGGAGAGTTAAGAAAGCCTTCCTAAGTGAACAATGCAAAGAAATAGAGGAAAACAATAGAATGGGAGAGACTAGAAATCTCTTCAAGAAAATTAGAGCTACCAAGGGAACATTTCATGCAAAGATGGGCACAATAAAGGACAGAAACAGTATGTAACAGAAGCAAAAGGTATTAAGAAGAGGTGGCAAGAATATACGGAAGAACTATACAAAAAAGATCTTCATGGCCCAGATAACCATGATTGTGTGATCACTCACCTAGGGTCAGACAACCTGGAGTGTGAAGTCAAGTGGGACTTAGGAAAGATCACAGCAAAAAAAGCTAGTGGAGGTGACGGAATTTCAGCTAAGCTATTTCAAATCCTCAAAGATGATGCTGTTAAAATGCTACACTCAATATGCTAGCAAATATGGAAAACTCAGCAGTGGCCATAGAACTAGAAAAGGTCAGTTTTCATTCCAATCCCAAAGAAAAGCAATGCCAAAGAATGTTCAAACTATCACAAAATTGCACTCATTTCACATGCTAGCACGGTAATGCTCAAAATCCTTTAAGCTAGGCTTCAACACTACATGAACCAAGAACTTTCAGATGTATAGCTGGTTTTAGAGAAGACAGAGGAACCGCAGATCAAACTGCCAACATCCACTGGACCATGGAAAAAGCAAGAGAATTCCAAAAAAAATCTACTTCTGTTTCATTGACTATGCTAAAGCCTTTGACTGTATAGATCACAACTGTGGAAAATTCTCCAAGAGATGGGAATACCAGACCACCTTACCTGCCTCCTGAGAAACCTGTATGCAGGTAAAGAAGCAACAGTTAGAACTGGACGTGAAACAATGGACAGGTTCCAAACTGAAAAAGGAGTGCATCAAGTCTGTATATTGTCACCCTGCCTATTTAACTTACATGCAGAGTACATCATGCGAAATGGCGGGCTGGATGAAGCACAAGCTGAAATCAAGATTGCTGGAGGAAATATCAATAACCTCAGATATGCAGATGACACTGCCCTTATGGCAGAAAGCAAAGAGGAACTAAAGAGTCTCTTGATGAAGGTGAAAGAGGAGAGTGAAAAACCTGGCTTAAAACTCGACATTCAGAAAACTAACATTATGGCATCGAGTCCAATCACTTCATGGCAAATAGATGGGGAAACAATGGAAACAGTGACAGACTTTATTTTCTTGGGTTCCAAAATCACTGTAGATGGTGACTGCAGCTATGAAATTAAAATACACTTGCTCCTTGGAAGAAAAGCTATGACAAACCTAGATAGTGTCAAAAAGCAGAGACATTACTTTGCACACAAAGGTCTGCAAAGCTATAGTTTTTCAAGTAGTCATGTATGGATGTGAGAGTTGGACCATAAAGAAGGCTGAGTTCTGAAGAACTGATGTTTTCAAACTGTGGTGTTGGAGAAGATTCTTGAGAATCCCTTGAACTGCAAGATCAAACCAGTCAATCCTAAAGGAAATCAATCCTAAACAGTCATTGGAAGGACTGATGCCAAAGCTGAAGCTTCAGTACTTTGGCCACCTGAAGTGAAGAGCCAACTAATTAGAAAGATCCTGATGCTGGGAAAGACTGAAGGCAGGAGGAGAAGGGGATGACAGAGGATGAGAAGACTGGATAGTATCACTGACTCAACGGACCCAAGTTTGAGGATTCTCCAGGAGATGGTGAAGGACAGGGAAACCTGGTGTGCTGCAGTCCTTTGGGTCACAAAGAGTCAGACACAACTGAGTAAATACAATTCAATACGAAAAAATAAATAAATAATTTGATTAAAAATTTGGCAAAAAAGCTGAACAGTCATTTTCCCAAAGAAGACATACAGATGGCCAACAAGCACATGAACAGATGCTCAACACCCTAACCATCTGGGTAATGCAAATCAAAACCACAGTGAACTATCACCTCATGCCTGTCAGAATGGCTATTATGAAAAAGATCCCAGATAATAAATGCTGGAAAAAATATGTAGAAAAGGAAATCCTTATCCACACTTGGTGGGAATGTAAATTGGTGCAGCCACCATGGAAAACAGCATGGAGGTTCCTCAACAAAGTAAAAATAGAACTGTCACATGATCCAGCAATTCCACTCGTAGGTATATACCTGGATAAAACAATAATTTGAAAAGATACTTGCACCCCAACATTCAGTGCAGTGCTATCTGCAATAGCCAGGACATGGAAGAAACCTAAATGTCCGTCAACAGAGGAATAGATAAAGAAGATGTGGTACATATATACAGTGAAATATTATATGCCATAAAAAGAACAAAATAATGCCATTTGCGGCAACATGAATGGACCTAGAGATGGTTATACTGAGTGAATTACGTCAGACTCAGAAAGACAAATATTAAATAATATTGCTTACATGTGTAATCTAAGAAAGGGGCACAAATGAACTGAACTACAAAACAGAAGTAGAGTCACAGATGTAGAAGACAAACTTATGGTTACCAGAAGATAAGGTGGGGAAGGAGAAACAGAAGATTGGGATTGACATATACACACTGCTGTATGTAAAGCAGATAACTCATCAGAACCTACGTGATAGTACAGTTAACTCTATGCAATATTCTGTAAAAGCCTACATGGGAAAAGAATCTAAACAGAAAAAAATGGATCCTGTATATGTGTAACTGATTTACTTTGCTGTACACCTGAAACAAACACAACATTGTAAGTAAATCAACTATATTCCAGTAAAAACTGTTTAAAAACTAAAAATAGAGCCACCACAGGACCCAATAATTCCACTCCTGGTGATTCATCTGAACAAAGTAAAAACACTAATTTGAAAAGATGTGTGCGCCCCAATGTTCACAGCAACATTTTTCCAATTGCCAAGACATGGAAGCAACGTAAGTGTCCATTAACATATGAGTAGATAAAGAAGATATATATTACACATGCACACAAAGGAATATTACTTAGCCATAAAAGATAATGAAATTTTGCCATTTCTAACAAAATGGAAGACCCGTAGGCTATTATGCTTAGTGAAATAAGTCAAAGAAGGATAAATACTGTGTGCTATCACTTACATGTGGGAAAAAAAATAAACAAATGAATACACCGAAACAGAGACTGACTCACAGATACAGAGAACAAACTAGTTACCAGTGGGGAGAGGGAGACGCGGAGAGGCAAGATAAGGGCAGAGGACTAACAGGTACAAACTACTATGTACAAAATAAACAAGCTACCAGGATATACTGTATAGCACAGAGACTGTAGTCAATATTTGATAACATTAATTATTCAAATATGGATTGAAGCTTTCAAGAAAGGATTGTATAATCTCCATAATACAGCAAAGCCCAATATTAACTATTTTGAGTGACATACAGTATCACTACCTATTTTTATTATGAATATCATGCTTCTGCTGCTGCTAAGTCGCTTCAGTCGTGTCCGAATCTGTGCGACCCCATAGACGGCAGCCCACCAGGCTCCGCCGTCCCTGGGATTCTCCAGGCAAGGACACTGGAATAGGCTGCCATTTCCTTCTAGGTTACTATAATTAAAGCATAATAAAAACACATGAACAGACAATCATAGTTTATGTTCAGTTGACTCAGAGTCAGTTAATGATAGCCATACTCATGATGTTACAAAGTAATTAGACATAAACGATAAAATGCAAGTGCCTGAAATCAGCATTATTTTTATATGATCAAATGAAGTATCTCTCTTCATGCTTTGATATAGCTGCAGTAACCCTAGTGCCAGCATTAGGCACCAACCTAAGATGCTAATTGAGTCCTACCTGAAATGATTTCATCCTCACCCAGAATGGTGAGTTGGTGCTGGGTTGCAGAGAAGTTCCTCAGTAATGAACTCTTCATATTTGCCATTTTGAGCAAAGATAAGGAATTCCATCTGAGTTCAAAAGAAACAGGGAAGGCAGGACACTGGGAAAGGGAATGAGGCCCAGAGCTGGAAACTGAACTCAAGCAGGATATGTCTCAGATTGGAAGAACATACATTGCTCCATTTACCCTCATAGCTACAGACAATTCACAGGTCACTATGCTAACAGGCTATCTAAAGGAAAGTGGAGACCATTCCATGTCTTATATTTTCCCACTCTTTCTACTAAGATGCCATCTGGTTTATCAACTTCTACTCCACTTACAATGCCTTCGGAGGAGAGAAAAACATTCCTCACCAGCAAATGCCTTCAAGTAGACAGCGTGTGTGAGGAAGCCAAATGCCATCATTTATTGAGTACCTATTAAAAACTGGGTGCTGCCACCAAACCAGCTCTTTGACAAATGCTAAAGGATCTTCTCTAGACAGTAAACACAGAAAGGCTGTATAAACATGAACCGAAAACAACAAAATAAATGGCAACGGGACCATACCTATCAATAATAAACTTAAATGTAAATGGGTTGAATGCCCCAACCAAAAGACAAAGACTGGCTGAATGGATACAAAAACAAGACCCCTATATATGCTGTCTATAAGAGACCTACCTCAAAACAAGGGACACATACAGACTAAAAGTGAAGGGCTGGAAAAAAATATTTCACGCAAATGGAGACCAAAAGAAAGCAGGAGTTGCAATACTCATATCAGATAAAATAGACTTTAAAATAAAGGCTGTGAAAAGAGACAAAGAAGGACACTACATAATGATCAAAGGATCAATCCAAGAAGAAGATATAACAATTATAAATATATATGCACCCAACATAGGAGCACCACAATATGTAAGGCAAGTGCTAACAAGTATGAAAGAGAAAATTAATAGTAACACAATAATAGTGGGAGACTTTAATACCCCACTCACAACTATGGATAGATCAACTAAACAGAAAATTAACAAGGAAACACAAACTTTAAATGGCACAATGGACCAGCTAGACCTAATTTATATCTATAGGACATTTCACCCCAAAACAATCAACTTCACCTTTTTCTCAAGTGCACATGGAAACTTCTCCAGAATAGATCACATCTTGGGCCATAAATCTAGCCTTGGGAAATTCAAAAAAATTGAAATCATTCCAGTCATCTTTTCTGACCACAGTGCAGTAAGATTAGATCTCAATTACAGGGAAAAAAATTATTAAAAATTCAAACATATGGAGGCTAAATAACACGCTTCTGAATAACCAACAAATCATAGAAGAAATCAAAAAAGAAATCAAAATATGTATAGAAACAAATGAAAATGAAAACACAACAACCCAAAACCTATGGGACACTGTAAAAGCAGTACTAAGAGGAAGGTTCATATCATTACAGGCTTACCTCAAGAAATAAGAAAAAAGTCAAATAAATAACCTAACTCTACACCTAAAGCAACTAGAGAAGGAAGAAATGAAGAACCCCAGGGTTAGTAGAAGGAAAGAAATCTTAAAAATTAGGGCACAAATAAATGCAAAAGAAACTAAAGAGACCATAGCAAAAATCAACAAAGCTAAAAGCTGGTTTTTTGAAAAAATAAACATAATTGACAAACCGTTAGCAAGACTCATTAAGAAACAAAGGGAGAAAAACCAAATTAACAAAATTAGAAATGAAAATGGAGAGATCACAACAGACAACACAGAAATACAAAGGATCATAAGAGACTACTACCAGCAGCTCTATGCCAATAAAATGGACAACTTGGAAGAAATGGACAAATTCTTAGAAAAGTATAACTTTCCAAAACTGAACCAGAAAGAAATAGAAGATCTTAACAGACCCATCACAAGCAGGGAAATCGAAACTGTAATCAGAAATCTTCCAGCAAACAAAAGCCCAGGACCAGATGACTTCATAACTGAATTCTACCAAAAATTTAGAGAAGAGCTAACACCTATCTTACTCAAACTCTTCCAGAAAATTGCAGAAGAATGTAAACTTCCAAACTCATTCTATGAGGCCACCATCACCCTAATTCCAAAACCAGACAAAGATGCCACAAAAAAAGAAAACTACAGGCCAATATCACTGATGAACATAGATGCAAAAATCCTTAACAAAAGTCTAGCAAACAGAATCCAACAACATATTTAAAAAAATCATACATCATGATCAAGTGGGCTTTATCCCAGGAATGCAAGGATTCTTTAATATCTGCAAATCAATCAATGTAATATACCACATTAACAAATTGAAAGATAAAAATGATATGATTATCTCAATAGATACAGAAAAAGCCTTTGACAAAATTCAACATCCTTTTATGATTAAAACTCTCCAGAAAGCAGGAATAGAAGGAACATACCTCAACATAATAAAAGTTATATATGACAGACCCACAGCAAGCATTACCCTAAATGGTAAAAAATTGAAAGCATTTCCCCTGAAATCAGGAACAAGACAAGGGTGCCCACTCTCACCACTACTATTCAACATAGTTTTGGCCACAGCAATCAGAGCAGAAAAAGAAGTAAAAGGAATCCAGATAGGAAAAGAAGAAGTGAAACTCTCACTGTTTGCAGATGACATGATCCTCTACATGGAAAACCCTAAAGACTCCACCAGAAAATTACTAGAGCTAATCAATGAATATAGTAAAGTTGCAGGATATAAGATTAACACACAGAAATCCCTTGCATTCCTACACTAACAATGAGAAAACAGAAAGAGAAATTAAGGAAACAATCTCATTCACCATTGCAACAAAAAGAATAAAATACTTAGGAGTATATCTACCTAAAGAAACAAAAGATCTATACATAGAAAACTATAAAACACTGATGAAAGAAATCAAAGAGGACACAAACAGATGGAGAAATATACCATGTTCATGGATTGGAAGAATCAATATTGTCAAAATGGCTATACTACCCCAAAGCAATCTATAGATTCAATGCAATCCCTATCAAGCTACCAATGGTATTCTTCACAGAGCTAGAGCAAATAATTTCACAATTTGTATGGAAAAAAAAAAACCCTCGAATAGCCAAAGTAATCTTGAGAAAGAAGAATGTTACTGGAGGAATCAACTTGCTTGACTTCAGACTATACAACAAAGCCACAGTCATCAAGACAGTACGGTACTGGCACAAAGACAGAGATATAGATCAATGGAACAGAATAGAAAGCCCAGAGATAAATCCACAAACCTATGGACACCTTAACTTCAACAAAGGAGGCAAGAATATACAATGGAATAAAGACAACCTCTTTAACAAGTGGTGCTGGGAAAAGTGGTCAACCACTTGTAAAAGAATGAAACTAGAACACTCTCTAACACCATACACAAAAATAAACACAAAATGGATTAAAGATCTAAGTGTAAGACCAGAAACTATAAAACTCCTAGAGGAGAACATAGGCAAAACACTCTCTGACATAAATCACAGCAGGATCCTCTATGATCCTCTATGACCCACCTCCCAGAATGTTGGAAGTAAAAGCAAAAATAAACAAATGGGACCTAATGAAAATTAAAAGCTTTTGCACAACAAGGGAAACTATAAGCAAGGTGAAAAGACAGCCCTCAGATTGGGAGAAAATAATAGCAAATGAAACAACAGACAAAGGATTAATCTCAAAAACATACAAGTAACTCCTGCAGCTCAATTCCAGAAAAATAAATGACCCAATCAAAAAATGGGCCAAAGAACTAAACAGACATTTCTCCAAAGAAGACATACAGATGGCTAATAAACACATGAAAAGATGCTCCACATCACTCATTATCAGAGAAATGCAAATCAAAACCACAATGAGGTACCATTACACGCCAGTCAGGATGGCTGCTATCCAAAAGTCTACAAGCAATAAATGCTGGAGAGGGTGTGGAGAAAAGGGAACTTTCTTACACTGTTGGTGGCAAAGCAAACTAGTACAGCCACTATGGAGAACAGTGTGGAGATTTCTTAAAAAACTGGAATTAGAACTGCCATATGACCCAGCAATCCCACTTCTGGGCATACACACCGAGGAAACCAGAACTGAAAGAGACACGTGCACCCCAGTGTTCATCGCAGCACTGTTTATAATACCCAGAACATGGAAGCAACCTAGATGCCCATCAGCAGATGAATGGATAAGGAAGCCGTGGTACATATACACCATGGAATATTACTCAGCCGTTAAAAAGAATTCATTTGAATCAGTTCTAATGAGATGGATGAAACTGGAGCCCATTATACAGAGTGAAGTAAGCCAGAAAGATAAAGACCAATACAGTATACTAACGTATATATATGGAATTTAGAAAGATGGTAATGATAACCCTATATGCAAAACAGAAAAAGAGACACAGATATACAGAACAGAATTTTGGACTCTGTGGGAGAAGGTGAGGGTGGGATGTTTAGAGAGAACAACATCGAAACATGTATATTATCTATGGTGAAACAGATCACCAGACCAGGCTGGATGCATGAGACAAGTGCTCGGGCCTGGTGCACTGGGAAGACCCAGAGGAATTGGGTGGAGAGGGAGGTGGGAGGGGGGATCGGGATGGGGAATACATGTAAATCCATGGCTGATTCATATCAATGTATGACAAAAACCACTACAATACTGTAAAGTAATTAGCCTCCAACTAATAAAAATAAATGGAAAAAAAAAATCAAACTAAATAAATAAATAAACAAAAACTGGGTGCTGGCTTTGCATTCATTTTCTCATTTATTCTGCATAACAATTTTATAAGGCAGGTACTATAAGTATTCCTATTTAACAGACCAACCCTTCTCAAGCTCACAGAAGTGTAACTTAGGGAGAAGTATGCTAGAACTCTCTAGTTTTCATTACAATGTTTAATCTATAATCTTCTCACTGTTATTCTCATTAGGTAGTAACCTTAACATCTTCATTTCTGAACCATTAGACTTGCTGCCTACCTAGTATGCTATCCTCCAAAGTCTATGTCCAATTCATTTTGCACAGTGTCATATTAGCAGACACATACAAACACACACAGCCCCTCAAGTATAACTGAGCCAGTCTAGAGTCCTCACTACTGCAAGGGGATGGAGTAGACAAAAATAATAACTTTTTTGGCTTTTTGGTTTTTCACAGAAAAAAGCAGAATTCTAAACACTTTAATATCTATGGTTCTTTCCTATTTTTTGTGACATTTTCAGGGTTTTTTCTTAAAGGAAGATGTGTTCCGGTATATTTAATCTTTAGAAGCTATTGACCAAAACACTGTAAAACATTAAATAAAATCTACTGTCTATGATTCTAATAGAATGAAACACATGAGTGACATTTCCAACTGTTAAGGCACCTTGAAGTATTATTTTGACTTGACATCACTGAGTGACATTTGGTCCAAGGAGGCCATAGTTCTTGGCCACGTGATGGGTCATTTGCCAAGGCTGGTTTTGTCATGGAGCCATTAGTACCCTATAACAATGGAATCATAGTTGGAGTAACACTTAATAAGCAGTAAAAATGAAAAAAGTGTGCTATACTAAGTGACCCACAATTAAAACTAATATGATCCATAGCAAAATTGTGTACAGGTCAGAAGAAATGTGACAAAGAAAATTCTAAAAAGGCTTTGCAAAAAGACCAAATAGGAATATACATATTGTCTCAAATTTGACTTTCATGTAGAACTTTGCAAATCCTAGAACCATGAATATTATCTATATAATATGTTGATGGGTTACCCCCCCAAAAAAAATGTATAGGAATCATATGTATATAACCACACAGTTTCAATAAGTGTGTGCTCTCAGATATTACTTAATGGGGTCATCTTGCCTACATTTCTGATGGCTGGGACATCTCTCAGAGTTAAGGGTCATGTTTCCTGACCACTTACTCTGTATAAGCCTCTGGCTTTGATTCCTGAAAAATAATCCTTTGAAATATGTCAATAGTTTGATTTGACTTTTGCTAAGATTCATCTTCTTTGAATAGAAACCATCTCCCCATTCTTGGTTTGAGAGATACTACACCCTCTTTCCCACTCTCTGACTGCATTTCCTCTGACTCATACCCTTCTATAGTTTTTTTTTTTTTTTAACCTCCTTCTACAGTTTGAAAGAGGCAGTGGTCCTAAGCATGGGGCCACCACCTTCTTTCTCTGTTCTCCCTCAGCATCTCGATTACTCCTGCTGCTTCAGTGGGCGCCTCCAGGAAAATGACTCTAAAGTCTAACGCTTCAGCCTCAAGACTTTTTCAGCCTAAAATTCCTGACTACTTGTTAAATATTTGCAGCCACCACCAAGTTCAATTTAACTCTTCTAAACTAGCCTTGCCTTCATTCTCACAATTCCCATTCTTACTTCTCTACTTCTAGCAATGGTCCATTACTGTCTGTTTTACCAAGGTCTGAAAATTCAGTGTCATGTTTTATCTAACTCTCTCTGCCTCAGGATCCCTTCTCACTCACTAGTATATCTAATAATTGTCTAAGTTTTATGCTTTTTTTTTTCCCTTCATTAAAAAAAAACTCTTGGGGGAATTCCCTGGCAATCCAGAGGTTGGGGCTCCAAGTTTCTCCTGCAGTGGGCCTGGATTCAATCCCCGATCAGGGAACAAAGATCTGGCAAGTCGCACAGCATGGCCAAAAATAAATAAAATTAAAGCATGTAAGTCATATGGACTTCTTCACGATCTCTCTTTTTTAACTTTTGATACTTTATTTGCTATAATATATAGTGGCGAAGAAACATTTATCTGATGTTTAGCAACTTCTTCCATTTTTACTTCAATTTCTTCTATTAAATTCAAGTTACATGTGGTACTATTCATGTGCCATTTTATTAAATATGAACCTACTTCTGTCTATCTTTCTTCTACCCACCAGTGTATTTCCATCCATAAATTTCTCTATACACCAAGAAGTACTGGACATGATGCTCATTTAGTGTTGTCAAACATTATTTCTGAGACTTCCCTGGTGGTCCAGTGGCTAAAGACTCCATGCTCCCAATGCAGAGGGCCTGGGTTTGATCCCTAGTCGAGGAACTAGATCTCACATGCTGCAACCAAGTGTTCACACGGCACAACAAAAGATCCTGCTTGCTGCAATGAAGATTGAAGATTCTGTGTGCCACAACTAAGGCCTGGTGCAACCAAATAAATAAATGCTAAAGAATATATTACCTCTAAGTGATAGTGGTGGCATTTTTACATTCTTCTTCACACTTATCTGAATTACTTAAATTCCTAAGAGTACACTTCATTTTAATAAATTAATTAATACATTAAATTAAATCAAGTTATTAAATTTTAATAAATTAAAATTAAATTTTAAAATACTTCAGAATTTCAAGCACACAGAAAGATCACTAAAGAAGAGCACGTTAACAGATGTAGAGAACAACCATATGGATACCAAGGAGAGAAGAGGAGGTGGGAGGAATAGGGAGATTGGGATTGAGATATATATATATATATATATATATATATGCTGCAATGTATAAAATAGATAACTAATGAGAACTTTGGCTTCCCTGATAGCTCAGTTGGTAAAGAATCCACCTGCAATGCAGGAGATCCCAGTTTGATTCCTGGGTCGGGAAGATCCCCTGGAGAAGGGATAGGCTAACCACTCCAGAATTTTTGTGCTTCCCTTGTGGCTCAACTAGTAAAGAATCTGCCTGCAATGTGGGAGACTTGGGTTTGATCCCTGGGTTGGGAAGATCCCCTGGAGAAGGGAAAGGCTACCCACTCCAGTATTCTGACCAGTAGAATTCCATGGAGTGTATAGTCCATGGGGTTGCAGAGAGTTGGACATGACTATGTACAATGAGAACCTACTGTATGGCCCACGGAACTCTGCTCAGTGGCCTGTGGTGACCTAAATGGGAAGGAAATCCAAAAAAGATGGCATATAGATATACACATTGCTGATTCGCTTTGCTGTACAGCAGACTAATATAACATTGTAAAGGAAATTCACTTCAATAAAAATTAATTTAAAAATAGAAGACTGTGTTAACAACTCAAGAGCACTCTAAAAACAATGTGAATTTGAAAAAAAAATTAAATGTATATTCAGCCATGTCCTGTCTTTCTTTGATTAAATAAAGCAATGATGTTGAATTCAATACATATATATTACTATAGATAAGAAAAATCAAGCTAAAACCATGATTGTCTCTGGAAACATGATTTTAATTTTTCTATATCATCATGCTCTAATGAATTTTCAAGATGAGCATATATCGCTTATATGGTCAGAAAAATAACACACATTTTTAAATATAGATTTATCACTTATAGATGACAGATTTAGCCATGAACAGATACAGTCATGTGCTGGGCTAACATCTTTGTCTGCAAGACTTTACAGCTGCTTGTTCAGTGCTCGCTTCGGCAGCACATATACTACAGCTGCTTGTTTAACAATGAAACACAGTGATCAAATGATGCCTGTAAAGCTTAGTTAGAATTCTATTAGACATTATTGAGTACACCCATACTTTTGCACCTGCAACTTTACAAGCTCAAGTTAGAAAAACTATCATATTAAAAAATAAAAATATTGCCTTCATATTTTAATAAGCATTGCAGAATTATGTAAGAATGCCCTTTGTAAGACTGATAACTACTACCTTTCATCTTAAGGTCAAGCCAATATATTTTAAACAGTTAATTAAAAATATTGAGCTATTTATATGAAAAACAATACTATTTTTAAAAGTCCAGGTGTTCAAAAGGCTCAGTAAGCCTTTAGAAATACCCAAACAAAATATTCAGGAGTAATATAATGATTACAACATCACTCTATCTTGGACTAAAAAACAAAACCATAAACTTCTTTTTCTGTAGTGTTTTTGTCTAGCTTTGGTAACAGGGTAATGGTGGCCTCATAGAATGAATTTGGGAGCGTTCCATTCTTTTAGTTTAGCTTTTTTTTAATATATTATTAGAAAGATAGGTATTATTCCTTATTTATATATTTGGTAGAATTCCCCTGTGAAGTTGTTCGATCCTGGATTTTAGTTTTTTGGAAGTTTTTAAATTACAAGTTCAATTCTACTATTAGTTATCAAGCTGTTTAAATTGTCTGTTTCTTCTTGGTTCAGTCTTGGCAGGTTATATGTCTAAAAATGTACCTGTTTCTAATCTAGGTTTTCTGATTTGTTGGCATATAACTGATGGTAGCATTCTCTTATCATTTTCTACATCTCTGTGGTATTGGTTGTAATTTCTCTTCTATCATTTGTTATTTTGTTTATTTTTTCCTCTTTCTTTTCTTCCTGGACCCTGGCTAATAGTTTGTCAGTTTTGTTTAGCTTTTTGCAAACACCAGCTTTTGGTTTCACTGATCTTTCCTACTGTTTTCTGAACTTCTGTTTTGTTTCCTTCCCTGGTCTTTATTATTTCCTATTTTCTGCTGACTTGGGGCTTTGATTTTTTCTTCCTTTTCTCACTTCTTTAGATGGTAGGTTATGCTTTTTACTTGAGACTTTTCTTGGAAAAGAATAAAGTAACTAGGAATAAACTTAACCAAGGAGGTGAAAGTCCTATACTCTTAAAAGTATAAGATACTGCATGGAGGAAACTGAAGATGGTACAAACAAATGCAAATGTATGTCATGTTCATGGACTGAAAGAATTAATAGTTAAAGTGTTCATACTACTTTAGCTACCTACAGATTTAAAACAATCCCTATCAAAATACCCGTGACATTTTCCAAATAACTAACTCTATGGATAATAACAAAAAATTTATATGGAACCACAAAAGTTGTCAAAGCAAACTTGAGAAAAAAGAACAAAGCTAGAGGTAACATACTCCCAGACTTCAGACTATACTACAAAGCCACAGTAACCAACAGTATGATTCTGGCACAAAAACTGACACATAAAGCAGTGGAACAGAATAGAGAGCCCAGAATTAAACCCATGCACTTATTAACTTATGGCCAGTTAATCTATAAGCAAAGGGGCAAGAATATAGAGTGGACACAAGACCATCTCTTCAATAAGTGGTGCTGGGAAAACTGAAGAGCTACATATAAAAGAATGAGATTTTAATACTTCCTCACACTACATACAAAAATAAAATCAAAATGGATTAAAGAGCCACATATAAGACCTGAAACCATAAAACTCCTAGAAGATAACATAGGTAGAATACTATTTGACATCAGTTCAGTTCAGTCGCTCAGTCGTGTCCAACCCCTGGCGACCCCATGAACCACAGCACACCAGGCCTCCCTGTCCATCACTAACTCCCAGAGTTTACCCAAACTCATGTCCATTGAATCGGTGATGCCATCCAACCATCTCATCCTCTGTCGTCCCCTTCTCCCCCTGTCTTCAATCCTTCCCAGCATCAGGGTCTTTTCAAATGAGGCAGCTCTTCGCATCAGGTAACCAAAGTACTGGAGTTTCAGCTTCAGCATCAGTCCCTCCAATGAACACCCAGGACCTATCTCCTTTAGGATGGACTGATTGGATCTCCTTGCAGTCCAAGGGACTCTAGGAGTCTTCTCCAACACCACAGTTCAAATACATCAATTCTTTGGCGCTCAGCTTTCTTTATAGTCCAACTCTCACATCCATACATGACTACTGGAAAAACTACAGCCTTGACTAGATGGACCTTTTTTGGCCAAGTAATGTCTCTGCTTTTTAATATGTTGTCTAGGTTGGTCATAACTTTCCTTCCAAGGAGCAAGCATCTTTTAATTTCATGGCTACAATCACCATTTGCAGTGATTTTGGAGCCCCCCAAAATAAAGTCAGCCACTGTTTCCAGTGTTTTCCCATCTATTTGCCATGAAGTGATGGGACCAGATGCCATGATCTTAGTTTTCTGAATGTTGAGCTTTAAGCCAACCTTTTCACTCTCCTCTTTCACTTTCATCAAGAGGTTCTTTAGTTCTTCTTCACTTTCTGTCATAAGGGTGGTGTCATCTGAATATCTGAAGTTATTGATATTTCTCCTGGCAATCTTGATTCCAGCTTGTGCTTCATCCAGCCCAGTGTTTCTCATGATGTACTCTGCATATAAGTTAAATAAGCAGGGTAACAATATACAGCCTTGATGTACCCCTTTTCTTATTTGGAACCAGTCTGTTGTTCCATGTCCAGTACTAACTGTTGCTTCCTGATCTGCATACAGGTTTCTCAAGAGGCATAAATCATAGCAATATTTTTTAGACTTGCCTCATAAAGCAAAAGAAACAGAAGCAAAATTAAACAAATAGAACCAGTTAAAATTAAAAGTTTTTGCAGAACAAAGGAAACCACCAACAAAATGAAAAGACAACCTATTGACTGGAAGAAAATAATTGTAAACAACATGACCAGCAAGGGATTAATATCCAAAATATATAAACAGATCACCAACTTAATATTAAAAACAAATAGGCAGAATACCTAAACCTGCATAGACATTTTCCTGAAGAAAATATACAGATGGCCAACAGGCACTTGAAAAGATTCTCAATATTGCTAGTCATCAGGGAAATGCAAATCAAATTCTCAATGAGATTTCACTTCACACGTGTCAGAATGGCTATCACCAAAAAGTCTGCAAATACACAGATGCTGAGAACAGATATATGGATATCAGAGGGGGAAGAGGAGTGAGATGAACTGGGAGACCATGATTGATATATATATATACACTGTTATGTATAAAATAGATAACTAATGAGAATCTTATCAATATACAGCACAGAGGACTCTACTCAATGCTCTGTGGTAACCTAAGTGGGAAGGAAATCCAAAAGAGAGAGGATATATGTATACATATCGCTGATTCACTTCACTGTACAGCAGAAACTAACATTGTAAAGCAACTATACTCCAATAAAAATTAATAAAAATAAATTTACCTTATGAATTTTTAAAAGTCTACAAATAATAAATTTTGGAGAGGATGTGGAGAAAAGGGAACCCTGAGACACTGTTGGTAGGAATGTAAACTCACGCAAGCACTATGGAAAACAGTATAGAGACTCCTCCCAAAAATTAAAAACATAGAACTACCATACGACTTCATCTTCTTGGGCTCCAAAATCACTGCAGAGGGTGACTGCAGCCAGGAAATTAAAAGACTTATGTTCCTTGGATAAAAAGCTATGACAAACCTAAACAGCATATTAAAAAGCAGACATTACTTTGCCGACAAAGGTCCATATGGTCAAAGCTATGGTTTTTCCAGTAGTCATATACGGATATGAAAGTTGAACCATAAAGAAAGTTGAGCACCAAAGAATTGATGCTTTTGAACTGTGGTGTTGGGGAAGACTCTTGAGAGTCCCGTGGACTGCAAGGAGATCCAACCAGTCCACCCTAAAGGAGATCAGTCCTGGGTGTTCATTGGAAGGACTGATGCTGAAGCTGAGGCTCTAGTACTTTGGCCACCTGATGCAAAGAACTGAATCATTGAAAAAGACCCTGAAGCTGGGAGGGATTGAAGGCAGGAAGAGAAGGGGACAACAGAGGATGAAATGGTTGAATGGCATCACTGACTTGATGGACATGAGTATGGGTAAGCTCCAGGAGTTGGTGATGGACAGGGAGGCCTGGAGTGCTGCAGTCCACGGGATCACAAAGAGTTGTACACGACTGAGAGACTGAAGTGAACTGAACCACATGATCAAGCAATTCCACTCCTGGGAATATATAAAACAATAATACTAAGTCAAAAATATACATGCACAGCAGTGTTCATAGCCATCACTATTTACAATGGTCAAGATATGGAAGCAACCTAAGTGTCCATCAGTAGATGAATGAATAAAGATGATGCCATATATACATGCACTGGAATATTATTCCAGCATAAAAAGGATGGAATTTTGCTATTTGCAGCAATGTGGATGAACCTAGAGAATATCACGCTTAGTGAAAGAAATCAGACAAAGAAAAAGCCTTAGATGATCACTTATATGTGGAATCTAAAAAATAATACAATGATACATATCTCAAAACAGAAACAGACTCACAGATATTGAAAACAAATTAGTGGTTACTAGAGGGGAAAAGGAAGAGGGGAAGGCCAAATTAAGATTATGCAATAAGAAGATGCAAACTATATGTATAAAATAGACAAGTAATATGGATATATTGTATAACACAAGGAATTATAGCCAGTATCCTGTAATAACTTTTGATGGAGTATAATCTATTAAAACACTGAATCACTATGCTGTACACCTGAAACTAATATACTATTGATTGTAAATCAACTATATTTCAACACAAAAACAACTTTCATAATTCTAACATGTGTCTTACCATAGATTTGGCATCTGTTGATTATTATTCCCTTGTAAATTGATTATATTTTCCTGATTGTTTGCATGTTGAGTATTTTCGATTTTGTCCCAAATATTACATCGTGAGATTATGGGTCCTTTTAAAATCCACTGAAGGATGTTGATTTTTTTTAAAGCAGGCACTCAGCCCAGTTAGGTTCAGACCATAAATTCTGTCTCTTTTGTGGGTATGGTTTTAAAGTCAGTTTAGTGGTCAAAGTCTTGGCTATGCTGCTAAGGGCCTGCCCCATGCATGCATCACTCAGATACCAGGGAAGAAACTGGGCACAAGTTCATACTGTGATTTAGTTCTCAACATCTTTGCTATATAGCTTTTAATCTGGCCCACGCATGTGCACCTTAGGGCAGTGGTCCCCAGCATTTTTGGCACCAGGAACCGGTTTCATGGAAGACAATTTTCCACAGATCAGGGGTGGTGGGGGCAGGGGAGGTGGTTTGGGGATGATTCAAGCATATAACATTTCTTGTGCACTTTATTTCCATAATTATTACAACAGCTCCACCTCAGACCATCAGACATTAGATCCCAGAGGGTGGGGACCCCTGCCTTAGGGATGAGACCAGGATTAGTGCCAGTTTATATACAGAATTACTGTATGTACTTACCAGCTCTCTTATCTCCAGAACTCTTTCTTCTACTCAAAGCAGCTTTCTTTCCTGGTCTTCTACCCAAAAAATGAAGCTTCTCTCAGAATCTGGACTTCCCACGCTGCCACGCTAGTTCTGTTGGGTGTTTACTCTTTATTCAAAGCTGGGGAAAAGGGTAAGAAATAAAACCAGAACACTTAACATTGTATGAGTTGCTTTGCCAAATTTGACTTCTGTTTTCAACCCAGTAGTTTTCATTTAGTTTTCAGAGACCACAGATGTATTTTCGCTGGAGTTTTTAGTTGTAATTAGTGGGAAAGAGAAAGAATGTACGGAGTTTATTGCACCTTGATCAGCCCTTAAAGACCTAATTTTATTCTTATTTTTTAAAATATTATTTGGCTGTCCCAAGTCTTAAGTGTGGCACGACAGATGTGAGATCTAGTTCTCCGACCAGGGATTGAACCCAAGCACTGCAAACTGGGAGCACTGAGTCTTAATCACAGGACCACCAGGGAAGTCCCTATTCTCACTTATTTTTAAGCATTTTTCTATATCATTAAAATTCTTAGTAACATTTTGGTTTCATTCTGTTATACACGCTTAAATTATCCATCCATTCATTTCAAAGCTATTAGTTATTTATAATATTATATTGTTATAAATAATACTGTGATGAGTAAGTGTGAATTTAATTCTGATTATTTTCAGAATAATTTTCCTATATAGAATGACCAGTTCAAATTATAGTAATGCTCTTAAGGCATATCATCAAACTGCTTTTAAGAAAGGTGTTACTACTATTCAACATAGTGTTGGAAGTTTTGGCCACAGCAATCAGAGCAGAAAAAGACGTAAAAGGAATCCAGATAGGAAAAGAAGAAGTGAAACTCTCGCTGTTTGCAGATGACATGATCCTCTACATAGAAAACCCTAAAGACTCGTCCAGAAAATTACTAGAGCTAATCAATGAATATAGTAAAGTTGCAGGATATAAAATTAACACACAGAAATCCCTTGCATTCCTATATACTAACAATGAAAAAACAGAAAGAGAAATTAAGGAAACAATACCATTCACCATTGCAACAAAAAGAATAAAATACTTAGGAGTATATCTACCTAAAGAAACAAAAGACCTATACACAGAAAACTATAAAACATTGATGAAAGAAATCAAAGAGGACACAAACAGATGGAGAAACATACCGTGTACATGGATTGGAAGAATCAATATTGTCAAAATGGCTATTCTACCCAAAGCAATCTATAGATTCAGTGCAATCCCTATCAAGCTACCAACGGTATTCTTCACAGAACTAGAACAAATAATTTCACAATTTGTATGGAAATACAAAAGACCTCGAATAGCCAAAGTAATCTTGAGAAAGAAGAATGGAACTGGAGGAATCAACCTGCCTGACTTCAGACTCTACTACAAAGCCACAGTCATCAAGACAGTATGGTACTGGCACAAAGACAGAAATATAGATCAATGGAACAGAATAGAAAGCCCAGAGATAAATCCACGAACCTATGGACACCTTATCTTTGACAAAGGAGGCAAGGATATACAATGGAAAAAAGACAATCTCTTTAACAAGTGGTGCTGGGAAAACTGGTCAACCACTTGTAAAAGAATGAAACTAGAACACTTTCTAACACCATACACAAAAATAAACTCAAAATGGATTAAAGATCTAAATGTAAGACCCGAAACTATAAAACTCCTAGAGGAGAACATAGGCAAAACACTCTCTGACATAAATCACAGCAAGATCTTCTATGACCCACCTCCCAGAATATTGGAAATAAAAGCAAAAATAAACAAATGGGACCTAATGAAAATTAAAAGCTTTTGCACAACAAAGGAAACTATAAGTAAGGGGAAAAGACAGCCCTCGGATTGGGAGAAAATAATAGCAAATGAGGAAACAGACAAAGGATTAATCTCAAAAATATACAAGCAACTCCTGAAGCTCAATTCCAGAAAAATAAATGACCCAATCAAAAAATGGGCCAAAGAACTAAACAGACATTTCTCCAAAGAAGACATACAGATGGCTAACAAACACATGAAAAGATGCTCCACATCACTCATTATCAGAGAAATGCAAATCAAAACCACAATGAGGTACCATTACACGCCAGTCAGGATGGCTGCTATCCAAAAGTCTACAAGCAATAAATGCTGGAGAGGGTGTGGAGAAAAGGGAACCCTCTTACACTGTTGGTGGGAATGCAAACTAGTACAGCCACTATGGAGAACAGTGTGGAGATTTCTTAAAAAACTGGAAATAGAACTGCCATATGACCCAGCAATACCACTTCTGGGCATACACACTGAGGAATCCAGATCTGAAAGAGACACGTGCACCCCAATGTTCATTGCAGCACTGTTTATAATAGCCAGGACATGGAAACAACCTAGATGCCCATCAGCAGATGAATGGATAAGGAAGCTGTGGTACATTTACACCATGGAATATTACTCAGCCGTTAAAAAGAATTCATTTGAATCAGTTCTAATGAGATGGATGAAACTGGAGCCCATTATACAGAGTGAGGTGAGCCAGAAAGATAAAGAACATTACAGTATACTAACGCATATATGCGGAATTTAGAAAGATGGTAACGATGGCCTTATATGCAGGGCAGAAGAAGAGACGCAGAAGTACGGAACAGACTTTTGAACTCTGTGGGAGAAGGGGAGGGTGGGATGTTTCGAAAGAACAGTATGTATATTATCTGTGGTGAAACAGACCACCAGCCCAGGTGGGAGGCATGAGTCAAGTGCTCGGGCCTGTTGGGCTGGGGGGATCCAGAGGAATTGGGTGGAGAGGGAGGTGGGATGGGAGACCGGGATGGGGAATTCGTGTAGCTCTATGGCTGATTCATATCAATGTATGACAAAACCCACTGAAAAATAAAAAAATAAATTAAAAAAAAAAGAAAGGTGTTAGATATATATGGACTTTAGAAAGATGGTAACGATAACCCTATATGCGAGACAGAAAAAGAAACACAGAGGTATAAAACAGTCTTTTGGACTCTGTGGGAGAAGGCAAGGAAAGGATGATCTGAGAGAATAGCTTTGAAACATGTACATTATCATATGTGAAACAGATTGCCAGTCCAGGTTTGATGCATGAGACAAGGTGCTCAGGGTTGGTGCACTGGGATGACACAGAGGGATGGGATGGGGACGGAGGTGGGAGGGGGGTTCAAGATGGGGAATACATGTAAATCCATGGGTGATTCATATCAATATGGCAAAAACCACTACAATATTGTAAAGTAATTGGTCTCCAACTAAAATAAATAAATTAAAGAAAAAAAGGTGTTAGTAAAACTAAAGCATTACCTGCAACTTTTGCCAATTTATATAGGAAAGTAGCATCTTAAATTTAGGACCACAATCGATTAGAAATTATTATTTTTTTTTTGATGCACAAAGTAATTTATTGCAGCACTATCTGTAACAGAAAAGATTGGAAACAATTCAACAGTTCGATAGAGGACTGGTGAATAAATACTGATGCAGTTACCTGAGGGACAACCATCTAAACAGATGCAGGCAGATCTCAACCAAAATATTTTGCTCATGTCCATTTTTTTTTGTAAGCTATTTTTTTGCAGTTTAATTCATTACTCATTTATTAGAATCATAGTTTCATAATAAATTTGTATGACATATATATATTATATATAGAGAAGAAATTCCATGTCTATCTGCCATTAGTGCAAAAATAAAAACAACAGAACAAATCAGAAATTAATGAGTTTCACTTTCAGGGGTGAGAATAAAGTAGGAAAAACAAGGGAATGAGAGTAGGGTAAAAGATTTAGTGGGAATGACTTCTCTGATGATACATTTTTGTATAGCTGACTTGTAGAATTATGTGGATGTTTTACAAGCTTATAAAATTAAAAGGACAAAGATGTAAAGTCAAAACAGAAACAATTGAACCCAACTATATTACAAATAAATAACATAACCACTTTTGAAGAGAGGAATGAGAAATAAGAACCAACTGAAGTAACTTTGGAAAACAGTATTTTAATTGAATATCCAAAGACCAAAGACAAAAAGAAGTGTATACAGATATTTTAATCTAATTAGCTACCCTGTTTTTTACAGAAGTATGAGTTAACAATTTAGATTATGTTATATATATATATATATTTGAACCAATAATTGAGTAAATAATCATACTCTGGATAAACAGCTCAGTTTTCTCACAATTGGAGAAGAGTTAACAAATAAGGAAAGAGGAGAAGATAAAAATGAAGCCTGCCATATTGCATCGGTATGAAGTCATGCGCTCAGACGCTCAGTTCTATCTGACTCTTTGTGACTACATGGACTGTAGTCCACCAGGCTCCTCTGTCTGTGGGATTTTCCAAGCAAGAATACTGAAGTGGGGTGCCATTTCCTCCAGACAAAGATCTTCCCAACTCAGGGATGGAACCCTTGTCTCTAATACCTCTAATACCACACTGGCAGGTGGATTCTTTTATCACTAGTGAAACCTGGGAAGCTCCACACGAATTCATGTGTTTTTAAATATTTTAAAAATCCATTAAAAAAAGGTCTACAAGATTCCTTGACGGTTCAGTGGTTTAGGACTCAGTGCTAGCATTGCAGGGTTCAACCCCTGGTCAGGGAACTAGGATTGCGCAAGCTGTGCAGCCAAAAATAAAAAATATTTACACAGATATAGACACAACAGTCAGATATCAGTCAGTTCAGTTCAGTCGCTCAGTCGTGTCCGACTCTGCGACCCCATGAGTCGCAGCACGCCAGGTCTCCCTGTCTATCACCAACTCCCGGAGTTTACTCAAACTCATGTCCACTGAGTTGGTGATGCCATCCAACCATCTCATCCTCTGTCGTCCCCTTCTCCTCCTGCCCCCAATCCCTCCCAGCATCAGGGTCTTTTCCAATGAGTCAACTCTTCGCATGAGGTGGCCAAAGTATTGGAGTTTCAGCTTCAGCATCGATCCTTCCAATGAACACCCAGGACTGATCTCCTTTAGGATGGACTGGTTGGATCTCCTTGCAGTCCAAGGGACTCCCAAGAGTCTTCTTCAACACCACAGTTCAAAAGCATCAATTTTTCGGCACTCAGCTTTCTTCACAGTCCAAATCTCACATCCATACATGACCACTGGAAAAACCATACCCTTGACTAGACGGACCTTTGTTGGCAAAGTAATGTCTCTGCTTTTTAACATGCTATCTAGGTTATAGAAATACATACAGTTGAATACACAAATATATTTTATTGTTCTGTCAGCTGAGAGGACATAGAAAGCGATGATACCCAATACCGACAAGTATATCTTGCACTGAGCTCTTCATTTCTAAATACCTTTCTCTAATAAAGAAGTCAGGGTTTTTTGGAGAAATAATTTCAGGACTAGGGTAGAGAATTTACAAGAGAAACATCTGTGGCAGATGTCTTGTATGAGAAGATAAGGAAGTGCTAAAAAGTGATGGGGTCTCTATTAGCTTTCTATTGCTGCATAATAAATTATCACAAACTAAGCAGTCTAGAAAAACAAACCTCTTCAGTTAACTCGGGGGTGCCCAAACTCTGGGATTTAATGTCTGATGAGCTGACGCAATAATAGAAACAAATTGCCCAATAAATGTCCTTGAATCATCCCCAAACCATCACCCCCAGAGACACCCTGGTCCGTGGAAAAACTGTCCTCCCTGAGAGTGGTCTCTGTGTTCAAAATCTGGAACCACTGAATTAACTCACTTTTGTATGTCAAAAGTTCAGTTTGACAGGTAACATGCTCTGTTCAGAGTATCATTAAGCTGAAATCAAGATGTCAGCCAGGTTATGCTCCTTCTCAAAGTTCTTTGGAAGAAACCACTTTCAAGTTCATTCAGGTTGTTGGTTGAGTTTAGATCCTTGTGGCTGTAGGACTGAGGTCCCATTTTCTTTCTGGGTGGCCACAAGGACATACCCATAGCCTCTGGTGATTGCTCTCAGGTTCTTGCATGGGCTCCCTCAATCTTCAAAGCCAGAGAATTACTCTCCTATTGAACCCCCTACCACACTTTGTAGCTCTTTGACTTCCTCTATCTCTAACCTTCTACTCATTTCTAAAGGGCTTGTGTGATTTATATCAGGCCCACCAAGTTCATCTCCCCATCTTAAGAGCAACTGGTTTGAGACCTTAGTAATATCAGCAAAGCAGTCACAGCAGTACCTAAATTAGCTTTTGATCACGTAACTGGATGTTACAACAGGGGCTGGGAATTTGGGGATTCATCTCTGCCTATCATGGGGTCGTACAACCAACAAATACAAACTGTTATGATATTATTGTTTAGGTTTGCAGACTTCAGATAATAGCTGAAATTCTTTAAAAGTGACCTTCATAGAGCATTTGCCTCAGTCAACTTTAGGTACTGATATCACTAATAACTATCTATCAGATAGATAATGAATACATGCACTTCAAGTACTGTAAAGGAAGAGAAATATGTATTTAGTGGCAATTATAGTTCCCCATAATTACCATGTCATTTCACCTCAACTCTGTTCCTCTGAGTTATTAGTGTTCCCATTTTCTGAGGAGAAAAACAAGACTCAGATTGTTAAGTAATATAGTGATGCCACAGCTGGCACTGATTTCCATCCTTCACCTTTTAAGTGCAGAAGTGTTCTGCCAATATTAATCAGTATTCACACAATAAATAACAAAATGCATTTTTAAAAGGGGGAGAGCAGAAGAACCAACTTGAAGGGACTTTCAATGATTAAACCTGGGATTTGTGTAACTAAATAATGATAGCAACAGATTATAACTCATAGGATAAAATATATACTCATCAGTCTATATTGATATAATCAATTGACTATAGAAATGAGGATGAAAGGAAAGCTCTCCTTTACAGCAGAATTCTAATAAATATGGTAGAAATGATGGAAACAGAAAATTAACATTTGACACATACCAGAGAAATAAGTATTTCAGGCAAGAATCATCAAGCTTCTAAAACTTGTGTGCAGAATGAGAAATTTATATAGTTTCAAAAACACTTTTCCAGAAGATAATTATTAGTTAAAGGAGAAAACTGTAACTTTACAAGAAAGAAGCATGGCAGACACCACCTTAACCAACTAATCAAAGTTACAATCACCAATGACACAAACTGAGATCAGTGTCTCCTGGTACAATGAACTGAGCTTACACCACTTCTATGACATTCTCATCAAAAATGCATAATTATGGGAAATAACAGACAACACAAATCAAGTGTCATCTGATGAAATAACTAACCAGTCCTCTTCAGAAAGTACCAAGGTTGTGAAAGGCAAAGAAATTTTGAGGACTAAGGAGATACAACTAAACATATAACATGGATTGAATGTGAGCCAGAAAAGGGATGTTAGTAGGACAGCAATGAAATCTGAATCTTCCCTTTAGGTTTTTGACATACATTCTTTAAAGAAGTTGTCTGATGTCACTCTTTCCATGTCCTCATAAAAATATAATAGAATTATACTGATGTTAATTTCCTAATGTTCATAATAATACTGTGATAATGTAAGATACTACATTAGGGAATCTGAGTGAAGGGCATACAACTTAAAAAAAAAAAAAACCTACTTTTTAATTTCCATTTCAATTTATCCACAAGGCTATTTTGCCAAGTTACTTGAGGCTAACAATTTTTTTTTAAAGGACAAATTATTTCAAATCTCTCTATATATGTAACCACACACATACATACCTTGTATGTGTATATTATACATATTTTACATATTAATAGATATGTATAAATTTTATTACATTGTACTAAAATACATATACACCTACATAAAATATTAAAAATTTTAACACAATAATAGCAAGTATTTTCCCTGAATCTTTACCTATGGTTTTAATGCTTTTTGACATATTCTTGAAAAAGGCATCCAAGCTACTCTGCATCTTCACTCAGACACTGCAATGTGGTAACCTATGAAATTTCCTGTCAAAGTAAACCATCTCTTATTGCTCATTTGGGAGACATCTTAGTCCTTATAGTCTTAGTTATTATATAATAAATATAATAAACTTAACACATTTCCAATTCTTACTACTGGATCTCTACAACAAACCGTTTGTATACACCTCTAAGGGAAATGGCCTAAAAGTGCCGGCATGACCTTCCCAACAGATAAGAGCACACATTCATTCGTTCATGCAACCGTCTACTATGTGGCAGGCATTGTTCAGGCACTAGGAAGAGAAGTGCAAAAAAATGGACACCTTCCAACAATAAAAGGGCACCTTCTTACCCTCAAGATTAACTATAAAGGAGGAAGAAACTTTCCCCTTTTCACTGCACTTTAATTGCTACCCCCCGCTCCATAGTTCCTTTGCTATTTCTTCAAATTCCAGCTCTTCTCCTTATTACTTCTAATAACAATTTAAAGTGGAATGAAGTGCAACTATAGGAAGCACATTTATTCCAAATAACATTTTTGTACCTTTAAGAATATTTTGAGAATAGACAAGGTGATGCAGGTACTTAGTATATTGCTTCATAATAAATATAGTCTGAGGTAGATATTATTTATTCTAATTTTACAAGTGACACATCTGGAGCTTGGCTGCTAAGTCGCTTCAGTCGTGTCCGACTCTGCGACCCCACAGACAGCAGCCCACCAGGCTCCCCGGTCCCTGGGATTCTCCAGGCAAGAACACTGGAGTGAGTTGCTATGCCCTCTCCCAGGATATCTTCCCAGCCCGGGAATGAACCCAGGTCTCCCGCATTGCAGGTGGATTCTTTACCAGGTGAGCCAACAAGGAAGCCCAAGTTAACATTACATAGGTAGAAAGCAGCAGGACAAGACTTTGAACCAAACCTGACCCCAAAGACTTAGCTATACAGTTTGTCTTCTCTTCTAGAATATTCTTACTGATGTCAGCCCATACTTAAATGTTACAGTACACACTTTACCGTACACACTAGTATTTCTTCTCCCTCTCAATGGCATTTATCATCCTTCCTAACTTTTGGATCTAACGTCATTAACAACAAAAAATATACAAAGACAAGTCAGTCAATTACAAAGCCAATATTCTGGATGCAGTACAAAAGTTAATTAACTTAATTACTGATACTAATATAACTAAAAACACAAATTGCTTAATTTAACAATGAAAGACTAATAACAACAATTTAGTTGTAACAAAGCCATCAACAGGGCAAAATAAAAACAAAGCTAATTAAGAAGGCAGTGCTTCAGCTCATTAGTTATCCCCATTAAACAGGAAAACCTACTATTAGTCGAGTGGTTCTCAAACTAGTCTAGTGGTTCTCAAACCAGTCTGCACATTTGAGAAATGGAAGGAAGGATTGGTGCTTAAAAAAAGTTATACACAAGCCCACCTCAGAACAATTATATGAGAATCTCTCAAGAGTGGGGCCCATGCAAAATCTTTGAAAGTTGTAAGTGTTGATGACTACAAGTCTAGATAATAAGCAAAAAACACCATGTCCTCAAAGAAATTCAAAATCAATAACAATAAAAAAATAAAAAGAAATATACATTTCTTCTTATCCTAGGAAAGGAGGGGAATGAATCACCTGCTCATTTCTCTTTGTTCTTTATCCATTACTGATGGCCTAAAGTCAAGTTTAGCAAATATTAACTACTGGAAGTTATACAAACATGCTACCCAAACTGAAATTCTCACTACTTTACATTTAGAAAGTTCTTTTAAAACTATACCAGGTTTCAGAAAGAATCCCATTTTAAGTTTGCACAGATGTTTAAGTCAGCTATTTGTTCAACAAAAAAAGAGTCAATGAAGTGTATTAGAAAGTATTTTATTAATAAGTTATTATAAAACAATATTCATTTCATGTACACAAATTAACTTTTTGGTGCAACAACAGGAATATCTGAATGTCTCCCATCTATTTCTATAACAGTCAGAATTCCATTTTGTAAGACTGATATCTTCAAATTTAGAACCTACACATACATTTTTCTTAAGAATGCACACATATTGTACTTCCCCTATAACTGCACTATATCCTTGACAAATCCCCATTGGGAGGTACAGTAGTGACTGCAGGCATTCATCTTTGAAACAACTTTTCCTCATTTTTCAGGTTTGGGAATGATATCACATCAAGTATGGAAAGTAACTTTGTTCCTTAACATAAATTCACTTAGAGATGTCTCCTTGAGTTGAGAAAAACCCACTTCTTTAGCTCCTTCTGTCAAGACTCCATATCAATCTCAGCCACTTCATTCTTGCCCTGCAGTGCTGTTTCTATCAGGTTGTCTTCGCTTACATCTTCAATGTCTGCCAGATCAATAGGCGGTAAAGGGTTCCTCCAGTACTGGAAGGTGTTATACTGCCAAAATTCTTCACTGAGCTTTAGTGAAAAGAAGAGAGAGATGAAAGCACATCAATGGTCTAGAAAAAGTTGAGGTTTTTCATGAAAACCATTTTTTGTTTTAAAAGCAAACTCACATAAAATTCTGCAGTCTTTAATTTTGCATCTTCAACAAATAAACATTAATTCTGCCTAATCAGAGTACTTCATGGGTTCAGTCAAATCTGTATTTTCATATTCATGAATCTGTGAAAGTATTTCTTCCTAGTAGTTTAAATTTAAAAGAATCTCCTCCAAGAGCGTCTCTTCCCAGAATTTTCTTCTATTTGTCAACCCAAAAATAATGTCTGAAGATGGTCTTATAATTTTTTACCTTTCAATGAGGAAAACAAAATAAAAAATACATAGACACATCTTAAAACTTACTTTTGGCCTCTGCCCTGAGGTTTGGAATTTTAAAGAGTTGATTTTACATAGGCTAAAAATATTTTGACAACCTTCTAAAAAACATTAAAATAAAAATATAGTAAATAACAAGAAAATCTGAAACTGATCATTTTATTAAACATACCATTTTGTTCAAGACATGACTTTTAACTCAATAAAACAAAACTGATAAATCCAAGTGAGTGCGAGTCCTTTAAAAATTCAACAGCTTATTTTTAAAGGCTATAAAACTGTTTCAAGTAACTATGAAGTTGATGTTCCAAAGAATTTCAAAATTGGCACAAAATTTCAAAAGCCTCCCCTAAATACATTGTGCGTTGCGATTATATACAGACCTCCAAGGTGATCACTTTGAAGGTTAACACCTTTCCTCAATGGGTATCAATATATCTATATATTTAGTCTATTAAGTCATGTCTGTACTTTAGGTTCATACTTGCTATAGCAGCAGTATCCAACAGAAATATAACAGAAGCCACATATATAATTTTAAAATTTCTGGTATCTTCAGTTAAAAAAAAAAAAGAGTAAAAAGAAACATGTGAAATCAATCTTAAAATTTTACTTGACCTAGTAGAACCAAAATCACTATGATTTCAAGATACAGTCAATATTTTAAAAAATTAATGTGATGTTTTACATTTTTCTCGTCATGGTAATTAAAAGCTTAAAATCTGCCAGGTATTTTCCACTTCCAGCACTATTCAGACTGGCCGCATTTCAATGCTCAATAGGCACATGTCACTAGTTACTTAAATGGAGAGCACAGGACTTTTCAATAAGTTCATTCAGTGCCTTAGACACTAAGGCTTAGCGAATTAAGAGTCCCTTGGGAATTTCTTAACACTGGGATAAAAATTTAATAACTCAAACGATGCCAAGAAAAATTTCATTTTAAAGTAAACTTGGTTAAAAACAATGACCTATTTCTCTGTCTCTTGGAAAAAAATCTATTGTTCAAATTACTTATAAAACACAAATCAAAAAAGATGCCTTAACAAGGTCAATATAACCTACTAGCTAAGGGCACAAGCTTTGCCCACAGGACAGGTCTGCATTTATGTGATAACTCCACCACCCATTAACTCTGATCTTGACTGAAGTCTATTTCATCACAGATAAAAGAAGACAGGCTCTCTGCTCTTGTGCGAATTACGGTTTAGCACTGTAACTGCCAAATATAGCTAGCTATTATATCCCAAGAAGCCTATGAATCTGCATCACTATAAACTAAAATCAGACCATTTCTGCTATTTAAAATATCAAATAACAACAGTAAAGGTCAGCACTGACAATATTGAATCTGCATAAAGTGACTCTAACAAGAGAAAATACATGAATATTCATTGAAGTAACACCTGGTTTTTAGTTCTCCAGTTAAGAAAATACCTGAAACAACTCAATAAATACTCTTGAGATTCTAGGACAGAAAACAGGTATCATCATTCCGCCTAGATTTCATCCTTCATATAGAAAGGACATATTTAAGGAAATTCTTCTTAAATGAGATACCAAGGGTAAGGACAAGGACTTGAACTCTGAGAACAAGGGGAACCAGGAAGACTTTTGCTGCAGGAACTGAAAAAACTTTTTAACTTCTGCATGTTTTTGCTATATCCTATTTTCCCTTGGCTGTAAGACTCTTTTTTCTTTTCTTTTTGGAGGAGAAGGAAAGACTGGCTTTATTACTTTGCCAGACAAAGGGGGACCACAGTAGACCGGTGCCTCAAGAACTGTGCCCCGCTCCCTGGTGAGTAGGAAAAGTTTATATAGTCAGGCAGTATATGATAAGGATCAAGTCAGTAGCAGTCTTGTGAATGAGTGAGTGAGTGAGTGAAGTCGCTCAGTCATGTCTGACTCTTTGCAACCCCATGGACTGTAGCCTGCCAGTCTCCTCCGTCCATGGGATTTCCAGGCAAGAATACTGGAGTGGGTTGCCATTTCTTTCTCCATGTAAGACTCTTATAACACAAAAATCAAGCATCTTTGGTGGCAGTAAAGAAAAAAGCTGAAGAAAAATTAAGTTTGCATAAAGCAGCAGCTCAAGGAACAGGACAAAAAAAAGGAACATAAGGGTTCCTGGGGAAAGAGAACAGGAGACTAGTCTTTATGTAGAAACCCCTCAAAACAAGCTTGTTCCCTGCTACAGGCTTATAGTGAGTCCCGGAAGCAGAAAGCTTCTAGATGTAGTCACTGCTGTGGAAGAAGATATAGGAGATTCCAGGAGATGCTAGGAGAGTCTACGCAGACATCTGCTGTTTACTAAAAAAATTCCTTTGCCTAGCTGCCATTTTCATTTCCCTTTTACCAATTTGTGGCATACTGCAGTCAGCATACTCTGGTAGGAAAGACAAGCGTAGGTATGGGTAGGGTAACAGAAACATTCAAGTTCTCAGACTATACAGTACTTATCTCCATACCAAACAGGTCTGGATGACTATCATTCTAGATTTTTGTTTTTTTCAGGTTTTGCACATTGGTATGACATGATTTAACTGCAAATTGTAATTCTTTATTCTACTTTAAAACTAAGTGCTATCATTCAGTCTTAAGAGGACTTGAACATCTAAAAGCAGTTTGAATTAAAAAAGTCTAAAGAAGGTTCATTTTCTAAATTCCAAGAAAACTCGGGGTAGAAACGCTCATCATAATAAATACATCTAAAGGATAATTTCTGACGACCACAGAACAAGATCTTTCCAAACTACTCTTATTTTACTGGCAAAGTATTTGAAAAATACTATCGATGCTTATGATATTTAGGACAATGGAGAAAAGTGGGGCAGATGATATGATGTAGTGGTTGAAGAGAACTTGGTGAATTCTCAGCTCTTCACTTGCTTCTTCCACCTGCAAAGCTTCTGGTTCAACCAGTAAGTGCCAAAAAGCTGCTTGAATTCCTAAGATGACACCAAAGCTGCCCAATAATACACAATGCCAGTCACAAACATTATTTAAAATTCTCTAATGGCCATACTTGAGAGTCTCTTGGACTGCAAGGAAATCCAACCAGTTCACCCTAAAGGAAATCAGTCCTGAATATTCATGGGAAGGGCTGATGCTGAAGCTGAAACTCCAATACTTTGGTGACCTGATTCGAAGAACTGACTCATTTGAAAGGACCCTTATGCTGGGAAAGATTGAAGGTGGGAGAAGGGGATGACAGAGGACGAGATGGTTGGATGGCATCACCGACTCCATGGACATGAGTTTGAGTAAACTCCGGGAGTTAGTGACGGACAGGGAGGCCTGGAGTGCCGCAGTCCACGGGGTCGCAAAGAGTCGGAAACGACTGAGCGACTGAACTGAACTGACTGAATGGCCATATTTTAAAAGTATATATTTTATTCAATCCAGTATCTTCAAATTATTTCAATGTCCAATCAATATAAAATTTTTTGAAATCTTTGAAATCTAGTGTGCTATTTTACACTTTGAGCACATCTCTGTTTGAACTAGTCACACCTCAGGTGTTGTGCCACAATTCGAGTGGCTGCCACACCTATCTAGACATCTTGTGTGCCGGTCGATATGGGGCACGCTCGTTTCCCACAGAAGCGGAACTCTCCAAAGATCCTCATACATATGCCTGATGTTAAGAACCAGATTAATTTTCTGATCCTTTTTCATAGGATCTGACTTAACACTGCGTTAAGAATGCCTTTTCCCCGAGATACGGAGGCCCTTTCTGTCAACCAAAAGAGCTGTACCATGCCTTAAAGGACGTCCAACTGGGGGCTACTACATTGGGCACCCTCTTTAGAAAGAAAGCGATCATGAATTCCAAAAAACAACCATCGTTAAACCGAGGAAGACGCAATACACCTTTCTCTGAACTTTCGTCGTGGAGCTTAACTTATCGCGGTTCACGGTCAACGTCTTTACCAAGCTCTCCCGTCTGTGAAGACCCACGCCCCTGCTTCCCTCTCGGACAGCACAAACGCTGAAGGTGCGAGGCCACGAGTATACCTCATCCAAAGGTGTTTCCCCCACTTTAGCTTAGTGCTCTCTGCCCGTCGTAACGAACCAAGACGCTGCCTGAGGCGGGCTCCAGGGCCTTTGGTGTGTTGCTTCGGGCGCGGAGAGGGGGGCTGTCAGTGTACATTCTCAAGGGGAGGACCCCAGCTTTTCATCTTGGGCGGGGGTGTCGTGACAAACACTTCAGAGGAGGACGATAGGTTCCTTCCCGGGACGCGCAGTGCCGGGGAAAGCGTGACCCTTTCTCCCCCACCCCGCCCCCCGCACTCGTCGGAGCGCCCAGCCCACCACCAGCCCCTACCTGAGGCGGTGCGGCCCCCCAGTCTCCCCGCCGGGACTCTGCGCGCCCCGCCCCATCGTCGCCACCGCCTCTCGGGGGCCGGACACCCCGGGGCTCCTCCCCCGGCCCGCGGGGCCGCACGGGCGGCTGCAGCAGATGCGACTCGCCGGTCTCCAGGCCGCGGCCCTCACGCTCCGCGCCGCCCTGAGCACCGGTATCCCCGTCGTCGCGGCGCTTGCTGGGCGAAACCGAAGGCTCAGTCATAGCCCCCGCGTCGATTTTACGCTTTCGAAGCAGCTCGGGGAAGCCGAGGGGCCGCCCGGGATGCGAGGCCCCCGGCGGCGGGATCCAGAGCGCCGGCGGCGGCGGCTCCTCAGGAAAGTCGCAGAGCAGGAGCCGCTTCCAAGGCACGTGGAACGTCAGCGGCTCGGCCGCACGGCGCTTGGCCATGGGCCCCCGAAGGCTCGGGCGGAGCCCGCCCGGCGCGGGACGCCGAGTGCCGATAGCTGTGGGGGCGGAAGACGAGGGCGGGGCGCGCAGTGCGCGAGGGAGGGCGAGGCGCGAGTCCAGGCGAGGCCGCCGCTGGAAAGTGCAGAGGACGGAGGGGGCGGGGCAGCCGATCCGGCCCAGCTCGCGCGCGCAGCTCTCGCCGCCGCCGCCGCCGAGGCGCTGCCGGACGTTGGGGAGCAACCGCGAGGCGGCGGAGATTCGAACCTGCGCACAAATGTGCGCGCGCGCATTCGCGCAAGCCAGGCAGAGCCCCTGGTTGGTGGAGGCTCGCGGGGCGAGCTCCCGAGCGCCCCCGCGGCCGGAAGTGCGCGCCCTGGGGCGAGGCGGGCTTATTAAAGGCCCGGTGGCGTTGCAAAGGTTTCAGAGTAGCTGTGTCGCTTTGCGACTGAAACTTGAAGTTGTTTGGCTTTTAAATTATGTGGGAAAGGCAGCGTTCCTTGCTTCCTCTGCGCGGTGGTCAGAAGTGAGATTCCAAAACCTTTCTTAGAGCAAAACGGTATGTGTTGTCAAAGGACATGAGAGAAAACCTTATTTTTAATAGTTAATAAAAACAGTAACCAAGTAAAGAAAAAGGTGAGGAAGAAAATTATGTATAAGTGATTTAAAGGGAGAAACTATGATCTTCTAGAGAAAAGTGTGCAAGGAAGATAATTGTTCTATGATTAGTAATTATCCCACGCCCCTACACATCAAGCCTGTTGTGAGAAGTTAGGAGCAACCAATTGTTTATTATAGAAATATAATAAGGTAGTAAACAGTAGCTTTTCTGTTTGATCTTTGCATTTCCTCCCGTTTTCTCTCATCCCCAGTCCCCCTCCCCTCTGGCAACCACCTGTTAGTTCTGTGTATCTATGACTATTTCTCTGTTATATTTGCTCATTTATTTTTTTTAGATTCCACATAATAAGTAAAGCGATACCGTATTTATACCCTTTAAATCCATCCATATTGTTGCAAACGGCAAAATTCCATTCTTTTACTGGCAGAATAAATTGCCGTTTATTACATATATATGGATATATCACAGTCTGTTTATTCATTCACTTTCGGTGGACATGTAGGTTGTATTCAGTTTGGGGCTGCAGAGAACATTTATGTGTAAGGCTTTGAATGGACATAGGCTTTTTTTTTCTCTCAGGTAAACACTTAGGAGTGGAAAGGTTGGATCACATAGTAAGTGTGTATATTTAACTTTTTTAAAACTGCCAAACTGGTTTCCAAAGTGGTTGTACCATTCTTCATTCCACCTAGCAGTGTTTCAGAGACTCCTACATGTCCTTTCCAACACTTAGTTTGGTCAGACTAATTTTAATCTTTCTAAGTAAATATCTCATGTATCCCATTGTAGTTTATCTCATTGGATTTCCCTAATGACTAATGATACTCAGGATCTTTTACGTGCTTACTTGCTATCTGTATGTCTTCTTAGGTAAAATACTCAAATTTTACCCAATTTTAAAAACTGGTCATTTGCTTTATTTTCCTTATTTCATATTTTTATGCATGTAATTTCATTCATGTTAAATACAGTATTCCACCATATGAATACACTTCATTGTTGATAAGCATGAGTTTTTTTTCAAATTTTTAGAGATCGTGTACTGTTAACATGTGTTTGTGCTCAAGTCATGTCCAACTCTTAGATCCCTTAGACTATAGCCTGCCAGGCTCTTAGTCCATGGAATTTTCTGGATAAAAATACTGGAGTGGGTTGCCATTTCTTCCTCTAGAGGATCTTTCCGACCCAGGGATGTAGCCCGTGTCTCCGAGTCTCCTATGTTGGCAGGCAGATTCTTTGAGACATCTGAGAATCCCTGATATGAGCATGCTTCATAATTTCTAAGGCGCATGTGCAAGAATGTCTCTGCATGCATGTTTAGTTGCTCAGTTGTGTCCAACTCTGCAATCCTATGAACTGTAGCCCGCCAGGGTTCTCTGTCCATGGGATTTCCCAGGAAAGAATACTGGAGTGGGTTGCCATTTCCCCCGCCAGGAGATCTTCTCAAACCAGGGATTGAACCCAGGTTTCCTGTGTCTCCTACACTGGCAGGCAGATTCTTTACCACTGAGCCGCCTGTCTCTACAGGATGGAATTCCTGAGTAGTACAGCCTATGTTTAACTTCACGTGGACTAGCTTCCTGAAGTGCTATTTACAAGCTTATTCTAGTACAGGCTGAGATGCCTTTTTTTGTCACATCCTCACCAGTAAACTTAGTATGGTCCTACCTGAGCAGTGTGATATATCTCATTGTGGCCTGTTTGTATTTCCCCAGTGAAACTGGACCTCTTTTTACATAGTTTATGGGCCATTCCTGGAGCAGTAATTCTGGCTCTTTACTCTGCATGGTGTCTTGTTGAGTAAGTTCTTTTTTTTTTTTTTTTTTTAATTTATTTTTTTATTTTTCAGTGGGTTTTGTCATACATTGATATGAATCAGCCATAGAGCTACACGAATTCCCCATCCCGGTCTCCCATCCCACCTCCTTCTCCACCCGATTATGTATGTTGAGTAAGTTCTAAACGTAAATGTGGTCTACATTATCAGTCTTTTCTTTCATTGTCTATAGTTCATGCTTTTTTGTCTTAAGGTGTAGGCCTTTTCACCATCACCTCTGCTTCAAGACCACTCTACCTGATCCCAGCCAGCCTCTGCTTGGCCCAACTTGGATCTCTAGCTTTTTGTGAAAGGATTGTTAAATTCTTTGCAGTCGGTATGGTTGTTTTTTTCTAACTGATTTGGAAGAGCTTCTTTTATGTTCTAGAAAGCAATGTTCTTATGAGTAGTTATAAATATTATAAATATTTGCTCCCAGTATGTCTTGTATTTTTACTGTCTGATATCTTAATTTTAACATAGTCAAGTTTATCAATGTTAGGTTGTCTGGTTTACACATATTACTTGTTAAGAAGTCCTTTCCTGTTCCAAGTTCTAGACATTTTATGGTTTTATATTTTTGCTTCCATATTTAAATCTTTCATCCATGTGGAACTGATTTGTGTATACAGCAGTCAACATATATGGAAATCACATTTACTTGTCCACTACGTGCTTTCACATATTCACATAGAGGCATACATTAGAGATATTGCAGGTACCACTGCAATAAAGCTAATATCGCAATAAAGTGAGTCACACAAATATTTTGGTTTCCTAGGGCATATGAATGTTATGTTTACATTATACTGTCATCTATCTTTATCTATCATCTGTCTTTAAAAATGTGCATACCTTAAAATCAGTGTTTACCGAACACCACAGCAAAATAACAATAATAACGAAAAAGTCTGAACTACTGCAAGAATTACCAAAATGACACAAAGACATGAAGTGAGTAAAGACTGTTGGAAAAGTGATGCTGACAGACTTGCTAGACACAAGGGTTGTCACAAAACTTCAATTTGTAAAAAAAAAAAAAAAAAAAAAGCACTCTTTGCAAAGTGCAATAAAAGGACATATGCCTGTATAATATTAATATTTCACATATAGTACAGAGGACCTCATAAAAACCACTGAACTGCGTATCAATCCTCTTTCATAGATGAGGAAACAAACTCAATGCTTTGCCCAAGATCACAAATAATAATTCAGGAGAAATATCTAAGTGCCAGTTCAGCGCTCGTCATACTAATCACTGGTGCTGGAATTTTCTTCAATTCTTATTTGATTATATAACAAAACCAAAGACCAAGTTTAATTAGTACAAGGCCTAGCATACTCAGAGTTCAACTAATCATAATGACTTTCTAGAAGCATATAAAAGGCTAATTCCAGGGTCCAAATACATTGTTCTCAATTAATTAAGATTCCCATATATATGGTTATGCCATGTTAGATGGAAACAAGCAAGCAAATACAGTTTCATAGCAATTGTCAGATTTTAATATTCAAGAAAAATTAAGTCCATCATACACATTAAAAATATAGGAAATTTCATGCAGACATGAAGCTTCCAATTCAGCCTTTGTGGCAACTTTTAGAGTGAGTTACATATAAATACAGTACATTTTACAGTTCCCAAACTTAATAATTTTATACTGTGATTTATACAGCTTCTCTTCATATTTTACATATCTCATCTTGCTCACTTGATTAACATACCCTAGCCTGTACTGCTTCAGATTATGGAAATAAAAAAAAGAAACAAAAGCAAGCACAATGACCTATCTCCTCCCACTTTATGAAAATAAATGAAAAATCTGAGTATAGTTATTTAAGAAAAATGTTTTAAACTTTAAGGCTTACACATTTTGGTAGCTATTTCTACACATAATACAAAATTAAATCCTCCAGTGACACCTCTATTATTGACTGATACCACAATTTTCAAGTTTAGAATGTATTAACTACAAAAGCTGTAAGAGAAAAAAAGGGATGCAAATTTGTGTAGTATATTTTAAAAACAGCGTTCATAATATGGAGAAATCAAGAAACAAATGGAATACTGATTTCATAATTAACTAAAAGCTGTAATTTAGAAGTACAAATAACATTATTAAAGGATAAAACCTGATAGCAAAAATTGTAAGGAATAATGCCAACCCATTGGTGTCAACCTGTTTTTCCCTTTATGAGAAAACCAAAATCGTTTATTTTGATACAAGCTGTAAAAAAGTGAATACTTATCAGTGAATAAAAAGCATTTCTAAAGTACAAACAGCATGCATTCCTTTCAATGGCTTTTTAGAAATATTTATGCTCCTTTTAAGTTTCTTTAAAAGAAAATAAGTTCGTTTTTCCCTTGCAATTAATTTCAAGTTCATCCATGTGGTAGGTAAGAATTCCCACTAAATGAACATCTGCCAAGTACTCAGGAACACAAAATAAAGAGAAATAGTTTTTCAGAAACATTCAGTAGGTTACATACAGTGTCTATAACTTGACAAATCAACTTAATGGAATCCTTTATTGCATCATGGACATAAAGGCCACAGGCACTCCTGTAGTGTATGCAGAAAAGATCCTACTGGTAAGATGCCAAATCACACCAGGACTCCCCTCACCTAACTGACAATAAAGGTGTAAAGATTTATAAATAAGTTTTCCTATGAAAACATGACATTTATGTTACCAGCACATTACTGAGATTAAGTCTATTTAATTAAAATTGCCACAGAGGTCACTTAATGTCATCACAACCAACTATGAAAATATTCAATATTACTCCCTTTTCTCCAAGAAAAGGTTAAAACACATTAAATTAGTCATCTATTTATCAAGCTACTGGAAAACAGGGTAATAAACATTAAAAAATACAAAGGAAAACTCCCTCCAAAAAAGATCTGCTAGAGGTAGAAATTTAAAGCAGCATTATACTGTTTTAGCTATAGCTATCAGGGAACAAAATGGATACTAATCTGGAATTATACTAATGACTGCTGCTTACAATAGTAAATACACAGACCATGGGCAGTAATTTATCCCTAAATTTCATAATGAAAATTTCTCCACATTAATACTATCATGACAGTTTTTACTAGTATATAATTGTTTTAACGGAAAAAAAAAGTGCTTGCTTTTGTAATTCAGGTAATCTAAAGGAAAGACATTTTTGTAAACATCTAACTGACAAACTGTATTCATTTATAGTTTGAAATCATAATTTCAAATGGACAGATTTTATTCTTATTTTCCCAGTTTCCTAGCAGTACCTTTAATAAATACTTTTGTGCCTCACTTAGAATGCTGAGATCTCATATATTTCAGAGTGATCCATGATGAGTATGCTTTCAAAGTGTTCAACTTAGTGTGACCAAAAGGCTAATTTGATCCTATAAATTCAACATTTTGTAACTATAAGTCCAGCTGAGCTAGAAAATAAAATAATTGAATGATAAAAGGATATGCATTTTCTGTATAGATTCCTTAGGTTCAAAGTAAACAAAATCCCAATTCCAGATGTTGAAAGTGACGGAGGATCCTTAGACTCTTAACATGTATGATGCATACAAAACAACAAAAAGGGAGATTTTTATGGATTGCAATACTATAAGTTATTCATATGGCAGACTTAACGTACAGCTTCATGAAGACACTGGAAATAAAGTTTTTTCTACTGAAAGATAATTCTGGGCTTCAAGGAAAAAGTATACTTGAAGACATTTCCTCCATTTTTACTTGTGTAGTACAAATATGCATGGCATAGTATATTTCTGAAAAAGCGATAGACATATTAAGAAAATAGACACTATTTCTAAATTTTGTTAGGAATAAGAAGGCACCACTGATTTGAGGTTGTGTCCTGTCATTATGATAGTTGATTTTGAGTTGTTTATTTCAGCATTTAATATTAAACTTTTTTCTTGATGATAATCACTTGAGACTGTTATTGTGGTTTACGCACCACAAACAAAACACATTCATAGTAGTATTTCATCATGGATAGATCATTCACAGTATACGTTGACAAGACAGATTCTTTTTCCACCTGAAATGCAAACAGTAATTATAATGATGATGAAAACGACAACGACAGTGCTATTTTAAACATATTCTGTGTATTATTCATTTATTACACATAAGTACCCTCTAAGATTGGCACTATAAGTAATCTCAGTTTACAAACAGGTCACACTTACAGTAAGTAGTTAAACTGGAATTCACGCTCAAGAAGTCTTAATTCCAGAGCCTGAACTCAAAATTACTATATTGCTTCTTTTATCTTTAAGAACAAACCTGTTGTTTATCTTTTAAATAAATCAAATGCTTCTAAATAAACTAAAACAATAGTCAAAGTATCATGAAACGTTATAATCACATAAGGGAAGACCACACAGTACAAAAGTACATATAGTAAACAATATCCCTGCTACACCTGACCTCCCATCCCATCTACCTGTGATCTGTCTACAAATGCCAGTATTATGATAAAAGTCAGCTACCACTTATTGAAAGGTGATTACACTAGGTGTGACAGTTTTCCACTTACACACACATTATCCCAAATCCCTATAATTCTAAAAGCTAAGAAGTATTAATTTCACTTCATGGGTTAGAAAACAAAAGAGGTTAAGTAAAGCCAGTAACTGCCATGATATCACCATTCCTGTTTGAGTGCTCTGAAAGTTGACAATACTCATTCCATCCTTACCTCTAACTGGAATCCATACTGCAGAACAACATTTTTTATATCCTCATAGCTCAATTCTATGGAAAGTTCATTCGCCAAATTTTCAAAGTGGTACAGCAGAGGACCTATAATTTAAAGACATCATGACACTACTTTAATATAAACATGCACTACTAGCTGTTTAAACTGAACTCCAAGTTGAGTAATAAGTTGGGCAGAGGATGAAACATAAAAGGGAGAAGTAAAGAACTGTTACATTTGCCAAAGACAAGTATCCGTAAAACTTTGCCATTTGAGTGCTGGTCCTACATTCACAGGGATTGAGTCCCTCTTGTTTTATCAGCCTTGCACCGTGATTCTCCACATCATGGGCTTTACAGCGGTAACTCTGTAAGTTCCTGAAGGAGTGGCTGACTCACAGAATACCAAGTCCCCAAAATGCAAGGGTATACTGTAACTATAATTCCATAAGTATATGCAAAACTGCAGTTACAAACTATTTCATGAAAACAGAAAAGGGTCTTCAAGCCAGATGGCAGGAAAAAGTGTGGGGGTAAGGGGGGTTGGAGAGTTAGAGGCATGGCTTCCTAGAAGGAAAAGGTGATACTAGAGCAGACTTTTTTTTTTTTTTTGGCTGCGCTGCATGGCTTGTGGGATCTTAGTTCCTCAACTAGGGATCGAACCCAGACCACCACAGTACAAATGTTCCAAGTCCTAATCACTGGACCACCTAGAGCTGGCTGTTTAAAAGCACAGTTAATATTCCAGCTCTAACACCAACTAATTCTTCCCCATCTGTAGCATGACTTCAATGTGATATAACACACCAGGCATACAGAAGGTGCTAGGTTAACCACAGCTATTACAACTTTTTAAAATGACATTCCCCCTTTACTATTGTCTCACTCTAGATATGCAAGGAACTGATATCTGGCTCAAACCAGATATTACATTCTTTTAAATCTCACATTTTGCCCAATCTATCCACTTCATCCAGGTAACATTATCATTCCATAGTTATACTAAGGGACTAGACAATCTTCTCTTTACTTTCATTGGTTTAATTATAAATCCTGAGACCAACTCACCACCCCCACCCTACCCCACTCCTCTTACCATGTGTTAATAAGCACAAGAGATAAAAGCAACAAACAAGACAAAATTGCTATTCCCAAACTGCTCACCACTCCGTGGAACACACTTACTTAGGGTTAAAAGGTTTTCCTTTTTTTTTTTTTTTACTGTACATAAACCACTAGAATAAAATAACTATAATTTATATATTAGTGTTCTTTTCTCAAGACAGTAATGATTCCCCACCAAACTACTCCACCAAACTTAAGTTCCTGTTAAGTTTTATTAGTACTAGTAAAAATGGAACGTGCTACCATTTACTGAGCACCTGTTGTATCCAAGATCATCCCAAAGCTTTTGAAACATTCTTTGATTAAAGAATGCAGAGCCTCATTGCCAAGTATCTCCACTACTAAAGCATATGCTGTTTCTCGATTATTTGAAGAACCTCCAACAATACTGTTTTATTACATTTACATAAACACATTCCTATGCTTCTTATAGACTCAGACCATATTTTACTTCTACTCATGGTGTGTTTCATTACAAGCTACATGAACAAAGGAACATGTCTTACGTTTCTTTTTAATCCACTATAATGCCCAGCATAGCACTGAATGTAGTTAATCATCTGTAATTTTATCACCTGAAGACAGCCATTACAGTTGCTTTGTATTTTTCAGTCTCCTATTACAAATGGTATTTCAACAAACATATCTGTATATTTCAGAGAGATATTACAAAGACATGCCTTGAAGTGGAGTTTCTAGGTCAAAGATAGTAAACATTTTTACTAACTTGATTCAGACTGCCAAAATGCTTCCCAATAGAGACATAGTACTTTTCACTCACAATTGCAATTAAGTACTTGTTTTAACACCCTACTTAACAAGGGGTGGGAATGCAATGGTACAGTCACACTGGAAAACTGGTTGGCTGTTTGTTGTGAAGTTATACATGCATGTTCCACATATGACCCAGCAATTCCACCAGTAGGAATGAAAGCTTGTGGCTACACAAAGATTTGTACATGAGGGTTTATAGTAACTTTATTCATAACTGTAATAATTTGGGAACAACCCAAATGTCTATCAACCAGTCAAAGAATAAACAGAATGAAATACTACTCAGCTAAAAAGAAAAAAGTCACTGGTACATGCAACGAAATGAATTTCAAAAGCATTATGCTAAGTGAAGGATGCCAGACACAAAAAGCAACTTACTGTATGATTCTATTTATACAGTTTTCTGGCAAAGGGAGAACTATAATAACATAAAACAGCACTACCTGCCAGATACCGAAGATGAGAGAACTGACTACAAAGAGTCAGAAGAGGCCATTTTTGGGGAGTGATAGAAATATTCCCTATCTTGATAGATGTAATGGCTGCATGATTATCCAGCTTCCAAAATACTTCAAGTTAAACATTTTAAAAAAGTGAATTTATTATATGTCAACTATACCCCTCCTCAAAAAATCTAAAAAAGAAAAAACACACTATTTTTATTAAACTAAGTATTTGCTAATTTGGCAAGAGGAAAATAATAGGCCATACACAATTTCATCTGCATTTCCTTGAGGCTGAGCAGTTTTTCACATTTATTATGCTCATTCTTTACTATTTTTAAATTTTTATTTGTTAAATTTACTTTATGGCCATGCCACAAGTCATGCAAGATGACAGTTCACCAACCAGGAACTGAACCTGCGCCCGCTGCAGAGGAAGAACAAAGTCTTAACCACTGAACCACCAAGGAAGTCCCCAGCTCATTCTTTAAAGGAATATTTATCAAGCACCAAGCAAATACTTGGCACTGAATATATAAAGATGAATAAAACACTTTCACACTCCTGAAGGAGTTCTTTATTTTCTCAATTCTCATTGTCTCTTCACATTTTTAAAATTTTTTATTGAAGGATAATTGCTTTATAGAATTTTGCCATTTTCTGTCAAACCTCAGCATGAATCAGCCACAGGTATACATACATGCCCTCCCATTGAACCTCTCCCCATCTCCCTCCCCATCCCACCCCTCTAGGTTGATACAGCGTCCCTGTTTAAGTTTCCTGAGCCATACAGCAAATTCCCCTTGGCTGTCTATTTGACATATGACAAGAGAAGACCCTACACATGGACATCACCAGATGGTCAATACCGAAATCAGACTGATTATATTCTTTGCAGTCAAAAATGGAGAAGCTCATACAGTCAGCAAAAACAAGACCGGGAGCTGACTGTGGCTCAGGTCATGAACTCCTTACTGCCAAATTCAGACTTAAACTGAAGAAAGTAGGGAAAACCACTAGACCATTCAGGTATGACCTAAATTAAATCCCTTATGATTATACAGTGGAAGTAAGAAATAGATTTAAGGGACTAGATCTGATAGAGTGCCTGATGAACGATGGACAGAGGTTCATGACATTGTACAGGAGACAGGAATCAAGACCATCCCCATGGAAAACAAATGCAAAAAAAGCAAAATGGCTGTCTGAGGAGGCCTTACAAATAGCTGTAAAAAGAAGGGAAGTGAAAAGCAAAGGAGAAAAGATATGATATTCCCATTTGAATGCAGAGTTCCAAAGAATAATAAGGAGAGATAAGAAAGCCTTCCTCAGTGATCAATGCAAAGAAATAGAGAAAAACAAAAAAATGGGAACGACTAGAGATCTCTTCAAGAAAATTAGAGATACCAAGGGAACATTTCATGCAAAGATGGGCACCATAAAGGACAGAAATGGTAGGGACCTAACAGAAGCAGAAGATATTAAGAAGAGGTGACAAGAATACAGAAGAACTGTACAAAAAAGATCGTCATGACCCAGATAATCATGATGGTGTGATCACTCACCTAAAGCCAGACATCCTGGAATGTGAAGTCAAGTAGGCTTTAGAAAGCATTACTACAAACAAAGCTAGTGGAGGTGATGAAATTCCAGTTGAGCTATTTCAAATCCTGAAAGATGATGCTGTGAAAGTGCTGCACTCAATACGCCAGCAAAATTGGAAAACTCAGCAGTGGCCACAGGACTGGAAAAGGTCAGTTTTCATTCCAATTCCAAAGAAAGGCAATCCCAAAGAATGCTCAAACTACCGCACAATTGCACTTATCTCACACACTAGTAAAGTAATGCTTAAAATTCTCCAAGCCAGGCTTCAGCAATACGTGAACCGAGAACTTCCAGATGTTCAAGCTGGTTTTAGAAAAGGCAGAGGAACCACAGATCAAATTGCCAACATCTGCTGGATCATCGAAAAAGCAAGAGTTCCAGAAAAACATCTATTTCTGCTTTTTTGACTTTGCCAGAGCCTTTGACTGTGTGGATCACAATAAACTGTGGAAAATTCTGAAAGAGATGGGAATACCAGACCACCTGACCTGCCTCTTGAGAAACCTGTATGCAGGTCAGGAAGCAAGAGTTAGAACTGGACATGGAACAACAGACTGGTTCCAAATAGGAAAAGAAGTATGTCAAGGCTGTATATTGTCACCCTGCTTATTTAACTTATATGCAGAGTACATCATGAGAAATGCTGGGCTGAAGGAAGCACAAGCTGGAATCAAGATTGCCAGGAGGAACATCAATAACCTCAGATATGCAGATGACACCACCCTTATGGCAGAAAGTGAAGAGGAACTAAAAAGCCTCTTGATGAAAGTAGAAGAGGAGAGTGAAAAAGTTGGCTTAAAGCTCAACATTCAGAAAACAAGTTCATGGCATCTGGTCCCATCACTTCATGGCAAATAGATGGGGAAACAGTGCAAACAATGGCTGACTATTTTTTGGGGGGGGGGGGGGCTCCAAAATCACTGCAGATGGTGACTGCAGCCATGAAATTAAAAGACGCTTACTCCTTGGAAGGAAAGTTATGACCAACCTAGATAGCATATTAAAAAGCAGAGACATTATTTTGCCAACAAAGGTCTGTCTAGTCAAGGCTATGGTTTTTCCAGTAGTCATGTACGGATGTGAGAGTTGGGACTGTGAAGAAAGCTGAGCACCGAAGAATTGATGCTTTTGAACTGTGGTGTTGGAGAAGACTCTTGAGAGTCCCTTGGACTGCAAGGAGATCCAACCAGTCCATCCTAAAGGAGATCAGACCTGGGTGTTCATTGGAAGGACTGACGCTGAAGCTCCAACTCCAGTACGTTAGCCACCTCATGCAAACAGTTGACTCATTGGAAAAGACCCTGATGCTAGGAGGGATTGGGGCCAGGAGGAAAAAGGGGACGACAGAGGATGAGATGGCTGGATGGCATCACTGACTTGATGGACATGAGTTTGAGTAAACTCCGGGAGTTTGTGATGGACAGGGAGGCCTGGCGTGCTGCGATTCATGGGGTCGCAAAGAGTTGGACACGAATGAGCAACTGAACTGAACTAAGTTTCCATGTTTCTCTTTCCATACATCTCACCCTCTCCATGTCCATAAGTCTATTCTCTATGTCTTTTCTCCATTGCTGCCCTGTAAATAAACTCTTCAGAACTATTTTTCTAGATTCTGTATATGTGCATTAGAATACGATATTTATCTTTCTCTTTCTGACTCACTTCACTCTGTATGATAGGTTCTAGGTTCATCCACCTCATCAGAACTGACTCAAATGTGTTCTTTTTTATGGCTGAGTAATATTCCATTGTGCATATGTACCACAACTTCTTTATTCATTCATCTGTCAATGGGCATCTAGGTTGCTTCCATGTTCTAGCTATTGTAAATAGTGCTTCAATGAACAATGGGATGCATGTGTCTTTTTCAACCCTGGTTTCCTCAGGATATACTCCTAGGAGTGGGATTGCTGGGTCATATGGCAGTTTTACTCCTAGTTTTTTAAGGAATCTCCATACTGTCTTCCATAGTGGCTGTATCTGTTTACATCACCACCAACAGTGCAAGAGCGTTCCCTTTTCTCCACACCCTCTCCAGAATTTATTATTTGTGGAATTTGTGATGATGGCCATTCTGACTAGTGTGAGGTGATACCTCATTGTAGTTTTGATTTGCATTTCTCTAAGAATGAGTGATGTTGAGCATCTTTTCATGTGTTTGTTAGCCATCTGTATGTCTTCTTTGGAGAAATGTTGTTTAGGTCTTTTCCCCACTTTTTCACTGGGTTGTTTGTTTTCCTGGTATTGAGTTGTATGAGCTGCTTGTATATTTTAGAAATTAATCCTTTGTCAGTTATTTCATTTGCTATTATTTTCTCCCATTTCTAGGTTTGTCTTTTCACCTTTCTTATAGTTTCCTTTCCTGTGCAAAAGCTGTTAAGTTTAATCAGGTCCCACTTGTTTACTTTTGTTTTTATTTCCATTACCCTAGGAGGTGGATCATAGAGGATTTTGCTTTGGTTAATGTCATCGAGTGTTCTGTCTCTGTTTTTCTCTAAGAGTTTTATAGTTTCTGGTCTTACATTTAGGTCTTTAATCCATTTTGTCTTCACATTTTTTAATGGAAATACCAGAAGCAAAGAAATGTTTTTTTCCTTGATTGTAAGTATAATGTACGCTCAATAACAGAAAGCTAACATAACTTGAATAACATAAAATAAAATCAAACCCATGTCTAATCCTAATAAACACAGACAACCACTTGAAAACTGAATGTATCTCCCTGCAGTATCTCCTTTCCTTGATGCATCAGAATGAGATGTTACATGTACAGTTTTGCATCTGATAGCCCAGGGAAACAAACACTATAGCCAAGAACCAGCAGGAACAAGAGAAAGCAGAGGCTGACCTGCACACAGCGGAGGTGTCACAATTATCGCACCGAATACACTCCGTGTTTTCAGAGAAGTAAAAGACCATCAAGAAAATACATGCAGAGAACAGTACATTCTTAAATGACAAAGCCGACCAAACCCAAACAAACAAAATAACAAAAATAACCTCCCCCCCCCCCCACACACAAAGTCCCCACCAAATGGAAATGAAATAGATGTTAGATACAGTGAAAGAAAAAAATTGTGAATGGGAAGATAGGTCAGAATAAATTACCTAGAATGCAGGACAGAGAGACCAACACAAGAAAAAAAAATAGCAAGTAAAGCAAAGTGAAAGCTTTGTGAGTGAGAAGGTAGAGAGTACATTTGACTGCCTTTCCAGAAGAAGAGAAAAAGAATGTGGGAGAGGAGGTATACAAAGAAATAATAACTGTTATTATTTATGTTGATGTTACGCTTGTCTCATATTGGCAAGTGGAGACCTGTTTTAAGCTAAGATTTTTCAGGACTGATGAAAAAATTTACAGACTCAGGTAGCCCAACAAACTGTATAGTTTTTTTTTTTAAAGAATAATTCATACCTGCATATAATATTGAGCCTGAAAAAAACTACAAAGTGAAAATCTTAAAAAAAAAACCTGATTACTCAAAGAAACAACAATTAAAATAGCTGAATTCTAAACAGCAAAAATAGAAACTGCTGGAATGACATCTTAAATGTGCTGAAAGCTATGTGCCAACTTTGTACTCCATACCTAGAGTTATGGAACTAGAAGTATCAGCATAAACTCACAATCTATAAACATGAGCTCATGTTTATAGACACAGAAGGATACATACATATACTTATAAAGAGGCCTAGAAGCAATACCATGACGGTGGGAGAATCCAGAATTTCGTCTCTACATACCATTCCCCATTAAATGGAACCAGGAATCCTTGGAAAAACTGGCTGATCTCAGGCAGAAAAAGTGGAAGATGAGCCCAGAATACCTAGTTATGCCAGAAAGCAGATGCTCAGACAATGGCAGGGATATGTCAAAAGGACATAGGAGCCAGCTTGAAGGAGATCCCATTTTGTTGAATCTGGGATACGTTGATTTAAATCATTTATATCCTTAAGGTTCTAAAAGTTCCAGTTAAGAGACAGTGATTATTAGACTAGATGAAGTGAAGTGGAAGTTACTCAGATGTGTAAAACTCTTTGCAACCCCATAGACTATACAGTCCATGGAGTTTTCCAGGTCAGAATACTGGAGTGGGTAGCCATTCCCTTCTCCAGGGGATCTTCCCCAACCCAGGGACTGAACCCAGGTCTCCCTCATTGCAGGTGGATTCTTTACCAGCTGAGCCACCAGGGAAGCAAAATTTAACTATATGCTGTATATAAGAGATACATCTAAAACATAAAGATACAGAAAGGATTTAAGTATTGAAACATGTAAATTATGATATGTGAAACAAATCGCCAGTCCAGGTTGGATGCATGATATAGGGTGCTCAGGGCTGGTGCACTGGGATGACCCAGAGGGATGGGATGGGGAGGGACGTGGGTGAGGGATTCAGGATGGGGAACACATGTACACTCATGTCGGATTCATGTCAATGTGTGGCAAAACCAATAAAGAAAATAAATAAATAAAACTGGAAAAAGAGAAAAGAAAAAAGATCCACCATACAATTACTAAAAGCTCCGTAACTATATTAATATGCCCACTTAAATAAACATGGCTTGCATCCGTGCAAAACAGACAGCCGGCACCCAAACCCCAGCAAAAAGCTTTATAGGCAGGGTAGGGAGATGCTGCAGGTAGAAGTAGGGTGACTGGCGGTCACTGTCCAATCATTTTCCAATGCAGACTTTTGATTAATCCTCTTCTTTTCGGTCCTGCATTTCATCCTCACTCTTTATTACGCCATGCTTTAATAAATTCTGCTCCTTTTCCATTCAGTTTTTCCAGTGAATTAAATTTCTGGTCTCCTGGCTAAGCATGGTCTGGAAATGGGCATAAGGTGGGTGTCTTGGTTACATAAGAGGTCAGCTATTCCCTACATAGACTTTCAATTTATGTTTGTTTCATTTGGTGCCTCATTTTCTATGGTTATTCCAGGCCAACTGGCTATATTCACATTGGTTTCTTTGCAAAACTTATCCAGCTACTCCATCTTCTAAAATATTGTTACATTCTTTTGTCCCCTGATGACATCCTGCCATTCTTTATCCATGTTTATAACTTTTTATAAACTGTTAACATGATCTCAATGAGGAACTAATGTATGTGTCCAATCATCTATCTTTTATAGGCAATCTCTCATGTTTTTAAAAATTCTGTAGCTTTACAGTGCTCTAAACTCTGATAGGCTCCATTTCTCATTACACATTACAAAGATCCCCTTTGGTACTTTTAACCTGTTAATTCTTCCAGATGAAGGTAGATTCACTTTGGCAACTGCCTGCCTTCCACTTTCCAACTATGTATCAGGGCATGAGTGTACACAGACACACACACACACACACTCCTGCACCCCCACTTTTAAAACTAAGTTACATATAATGCATTTAAGGGGTACTAGTCACCATGAAAAACAGGATGCATAGGCATTTTCCTGCATTTTGCCAAATCAGAACCTTTCCCAAAGGATATATGCATACATAACAGTTCCCTTGAAAAGCTCACTAGTTTTCCCAAACCTGCAAAACATTCAAGTGAGTACCTTAAATACCTCTCAGAGCATTTTATAAGTTAATAATATTCCCAACTCTAATTTCATACACGATGGCAAATTTTTCATTATAATTTAACTTCCAGCATAACTTTTTAGTATTCCAGAATGGCTAGTGGGCACATTTCTCATTACATATGAATATATTGACATTCTGGTCTATATAAGCATCAGTTCAGTTGCATCCAACTCTTTGCGACCCCATGAACCGCAGCACGCCAGGCCTCCCTGTCCATCACCAACTCCCAGAGTTTATACAAACTCATGTCCATTGAGTCAGTGATACCATCCAACCATCTCATCCTCTGTCCGTCCCCTTCTCCTCCTGCCTTCAATCTTTCCCAGCATCAGGGTCTTTCAAATGAGTCAGTTCTTCACATCAGGTGGCCAAAGTATTTGAGTTTCAGCTTTAGCATCAGCCCTTCCCATGAATATTCAGGACTGATTTCCTTTAGGATGGACTGGTTGGATCTCCTTGCAGTCCAAGGGACTCTCAAGAGTCTTCTCCAACACCACAGTTCAAAAGCATCAATTCTTCAGCACTCAGCTTTCTTCACAGTCCAACTCTCACGTCCATACATGACTACTGGAAGGACCACAGCCTTGACTAGATGGACCTTTGTTGGCCAAGTAATGTCTTTGCTTTATAATATGTTGTCTAGGTCTGTCATAACTTTTCTTCCAAGGAGTAAGTGTCTTTTAATTTCAAGGCTACAGTCACCATCTGCAATGATTCTGAAGCCCCCAAAAATAAAGTCTGTCACTGTTTCCACTATTTCCCCATCTATTTGCCATGAAGTGATGGGACTGGATGCCCTGATCTTAGTTTTCTGAATGTTGAGCTTTAAGCCAACTTTTTCACTCTCCTCTGTCACTTTCATCAAGAGGTGCTTTAGTTCCTCTTCACTTTCTGCCATAGAGGTGGTGTCATCTGCATAAGTTAGAGTGAAATTGTCCCCAAGGGGCTGGGGACACATTCTCAGTTTACAGATGAAACTAACTTTCCAAGTCCACATGACTGAAGCCCAAAACACAGGAATGTTATGAATTTACCAATGTGAATGCCATTTTATCATCATGTCTCTTAGCAGCCAGTCAATCTTCTGTGGCATCTTACTCTGATCCTTATTTCAAATTCTAAAACAATACATCCATTTATACACATAACAGTTAACTCCAAGTGAGGAAGAAGCACTAGATTCCTGCCCTTGTAAAACTTAGAAACTAGTAGGGGAAACAAAATGATGAGTGACTACACCACAATGCATTAAATGCTGACAGACTTGTGAGAATATAAAAGAGAAATAACATAATATTTAACCCAATCTGAAAGGATCTCCTGAGCAGTGTTAAAGAGCACATAGGGAAGAGCCAAATGAAAATCAAGAGGAAACAGAAAGGGCTTTCTAGGTCAGAAGACTAGTACCTGAGGTAAGGACAAGGAAGGGCAGCAAAAACAAAACAAAACAAAAACATGAAGCTGGGACACAAGACAGAAGAGAGATCACAAAGGGCCCTGTACACACCCAGAAGGGTTTAGGTTACCAACAAAGCTAGACTTTCATGCAGGAGAGATCTGATAAGAATAGATTTGCACATTGGGAAGACCACTCTGGTGGTAAATGGAGAACTGAAAGGAGGGTAAAGCGTTGAAGATAACTTACAAGTACAGTGGTTGAGAAACCCTGGATTATAAAGAGATATAAGAGCTATTAAGGAGTTTTAGGAGGTAAAACTTATAGACTGACTAGATGCACAAGGAGAAGAGAGGTTAAACGCCTATACCAGTTTTCTGGTTGGGGAAATCTGAGTAGATGATGGAACACAAGAGGCAAAGGGGAAGCATGGGCATCATTTCCTCCAGGCACATGCATTAGGAAGCATCTGTGGTGCATCCAAGTTGGACACACTGGCTTGGAGCATAAGAGAAACTCCCTGGTAAGAAGAGTGGAAGCCCTCTTCTTAACTCATCTCATGTTAACAAACATGCTGCATTAACTGTGATGCCAATGACAGACCACAGGCCACACCTCAGCACATCTACTCTTATCAAACAGTTTACTTACCAAAGGCCACATGTATTTGCTCCAGGCAGTTGTAACTGTTGTTGTTATATAACTTAATAACATATTAATAAACCAATAAACGTTCAAAAAGAAAGTTTCTATGAAAGTTAAGTCAAATGGTCTGGAAATACACAGAACCTTACATAACTCAACAACTGGTATGAAAAATTTTAGACACAGAAACACACAGTCAGAATAAAGGTAAGTTATAGCCTGACCCAGTACGAGCCTGCAGAGGTAGCTGATTAGGCAGTCAAGGGGTTGGATCTGGGCTGTCAGCCCATCTGCTATATATAAGCTCCACAACTTTTCTGCTAGTTACTTAACCCAAGATGCAGTTTCTTCAACTATATAGTAAACCCCATTTCAACATATGGTTGTTCTGAGACTACACAGATATTTTGTAAGTGGCCAACATTATGCCTAACCACAAGGAAGCAAATACCCAGTTGGTAATGCTATCTTTTAGTCATTCCTTCAGAAAAGGAGTACTTCTCTTTTAAGGAAGACTCAAAAGTTTGAGATACTTGCTTCATATCATGGCTATATATTACACTGCTCTCATCTGTCCTGTGGACTTCTAAAAAGAAGTCTGGAAAAGACCTACTATGACCTGGAGGCTTAGACCTACTGACTACATCTCTGGTAAGCTAAATCATTAAAGAGAGCAAGTGACAGAACCTACCAACAGAACTACACAAATACTCAAGACCAAGAACTCAATATTTACTTGACTTTTATGTATATAGTCTTTCTTAATAAGGATTATCTATCTTACTAAAAAAGAAAAGTACATTTACCTTAATTATCATTATTTCCCCTTTATTTTAAAGGAACAGGATAAAATGGGTAATTTCCCTTAGGCTTCGGATGGAAAGGACCATGTGATACTCATCATTTGATTTCTAGCAACTAGCAATAAGATGCAGTAAAAAGGTTTTTGCATAAATGAAGTTATATTTCTACTCTTTCTTAAATTTAAAGGAGATACATAAGTTATCATACCTCCTCTTTCCCCATACATATATACACCGGGGAGGAGGATTTCATGGGAGAGATTAAGTGCTTCGCCTCCAATGTTTCATTACAGAAATTTTAAAAGACCACTCTCCTGAAAAGAAGTGCTGTTTCTCCATGGAGTGGAGAATTGGGAAGATGAGGGTATGATTATCATTGAATTAATAATTAGTACCTCTTTGGGCTTCCCTGTAGCTCAGTCAGTAAAGAATCAGCTTGCAATGCAGGGGACCTAGGTTCAATTTCTGAGTCAGGAAGATCCCCTGGAGAAGGAAATGGCAACCCACTCTAGTATTTTTGCCTGGAGAATCCCATGGACAGAGGAGCCTGGTGGGCTACAGTCCATGAGCTCGCAAGAGTTGGACACGACTTAGTAACTAAACCACCACCACCTCTTTGAAATTATGGCTGCTATGAGACTGACCTAGTATGGATATAACTTTTGGGGGTTCCACTGCTTTTGGAGGGACTAGCTATGATTGGAGGAACTGCACCACTAACTAGAATGCAGTGTAAAGTAAACTATGAAGGTTTTAAAACATGTACAACATTGCAAGAGAGTTCCCTTTTCTCCACACCCTTTCCAGCATTTATTGTTTGTAGATATTTTGGTGATGGCCATTCTGACCAGTGTGAAGTGATACTTCATTGTAGTTTTGATTTGCATTTCTAATAATGAGTGATGTTGAGCATCTTTTAACGTGTTTATTAGCCATCTGTATGTCTTCTTTGGAGAAATGCCTGCACTGTTGGTGGGATATAAATTGATACGGCTATTATAGAGAACCTTAGGGAGATTCCTTAAAAAAGCGAGGAATAAAAATATCATACAATGCAACAATCTCACCATGGTTCCAAAACCATCATTGGAAAAGACACATGTACCCCAATGCTCACTGCAGCACTGTTTATAAGAGCTAGGACATGGAGGCAACCTAGATGTCCATTGACAGATGAATGGATAAAGAAGTTGTGGTACATATATAATGGAAATGCAAAGTAAATTCTGATGAAGTAAATGAACCTAGAGCCTGTTATACAGAGTGAAGTATGTCAGAAAGAGGAAAACAAATACTGTATATTAACGCATGTATATGGAGTCTGGAAAGACAGTACTGATGAACCTATTTGCAGGGCTGCAGTGGAGACACAGACATAATGAGCAGCCCTGTGGACGCAGTGGAAGAGGGAGAGGGTGGGACGAATTAAGAGTAGCATGGAAAAATATACATTGCCACATGTAAAGTGGATAGCCAGAGACAATTTGCTGTACGATGAAGGAAACTCAAACCTGGTGCTCTGAGACAACAGAGAGGGGTGGAATGGGGTGGGAGATGGAAGAGAGGTTCAGGAGGAAGGGGGCATATGTGACATATGGCTGATTCATGTTGATGTATGGCAGAAACCAACATGATATTATATAGCAAATTATCCTCCAATTAAAAATATATTATGAAAAAAACCAAACGTAAAACATAATGACAACTTTCGTGAGTATTTAGTACTATGTGTGAAGTTACCAAATGCAGGACAGCTATAAGTACTCAGATTAATGTAGAAGTTCTAATAAATACTGAGGAACTTACCTAGATTTATCCAAATTCCACCTGGCTTGAGTATTTTCCATATTGTATCAATATAATCAATTACATTGTGAGCTGTGTCTATGAAGAAACAGGTAGCAATACAGTCCCAGGTATCTATTTAAGGAAAATCAAATTACTACATGTTATGCTATTTTGCCTTTCTTTTCATGAATTCTATAAATGAACCAGTTACCTCTTTACAGATATGAATATTTAACTGCAGAGGTATAGAAGCTAAACTCTTCCAATCAAATACTATAATCTAGGCAACCAAATAATCATTTACAAAATACACCGTCATTCATAAAAGCTTTTATTGCCAATTTGATAACGTAACCAATTTGGAAATCATTTTTGATAACCTGTATCACTATATCTTCACCAAATAATATTTATGAGTTTTTATTTATAATCTTTTCAATCTCTAGCTTTATTTAAATCAGTTATGATGACTCTAATAAAAATTTTAAGAATTAAAGATTTTTTTAAATTTAAAAATAAAACCAGTTGCAATGAAAGTAACAGTCATTTTAAGTTGTGATTTAAACCAGTGTTAACTACCAATTCTGGAAGGTTTCAAAAAAGACTGAATGCATCTGCTGCTACCTGAGAAATGAATGGTATCAAAATACACAAGCATCCACCAGTACTTGGGGGAAATGCCAGTTAAAAGGGGGGATGGGACAGTCAGCAGCAGAGGGTGAAAAGCCAACAGAGAACCGTTTGCCTTCTGGAGCTGGAGGCCATGGCTTGGCACAGAGACAGAGGAGACTGCGCTGAAAGTGGCTGTCTGTACAGATAAGGCCCTTCACCCAACCAGGGATCACCCTCCCCAGCTCCTCTTTCAAACCGTGCTCCAGAAGAGTCATTTTTACTTGCCAAAGCAATGTTTTTCATTATCTCACTTCTATTTTGAGACCCTGCTCCCTAACTTATCCTAACACCACGTCTCTCCTTGTACCTTCAGGGCAGGATCTCCAGTGCCAGCACTCAGGGAAAAACAGAAACTTCACCACCTTGTTACCCTCCTGCTCTCATCTCTCCAAGGCCTCCGGTTCCGCTTTGAGTACAATTTGAAGTCTTAGCTATGGCCTACAAGTCTGTCTCACCAAACCCTCTCTAACTGCACCTCCCATCACCCACCCACTGCTCACATCACAGCCAAACTGATCCTCTAGCTCTTCTTGAGCAGAACAAGTGTCCTTCACACCCCGGAATCCTCCTTCCTTTGCGTTTCCTCTGTCTGCAACACTTTCCCCCATATATCTGAATGACTTGCCTCTTCAGTCTTACAAGGTTCTCTGCTCAATTTTTAAGTCCCCCCTAAGAAAGACCTTGGTAATTCCATATAAAACAGCAGACCCTCCCCAGCCAATCATTATCCCCTTTATCTGCCTTATTTTCCTTCCTCACAATATTAATTTGTTATTGCCTCTCTCCAAACTAGAATATGGGTTCCCTGTGAACAGGACCTTTGTTTTCCTCATTGCTGTCTCTGCAGGACCTGGAATGTACCTCCTACTGCAGGTGCTCAACAAATTCCTGTTAAACAAACAAACCTGCTGACCCCTCAGCCTTCTTTTTTTCTTTTTATTGACAAGTCTCTCTCCTCTTTCCCCATTATCATCTCCCTTTCTCTAATGACTAGCTCAAATTTCTTCTACCTTTTGCCAGGCTCAAGTCCAAACTTCACAGTCTGATTGTAAAGGGCCTCCACACTCTGGAACCAACCTACTTCTCTAGCCTCATCGCCCATTAAATCCCACAAAGTCCTTTTTCCTTGTAGCCAGGCCGTTCCACCATCCCTGATTACCTACTCATTCATATCTTTGTACCTCTGAATGCCATTCCTCCCTATTCTTCAAGTCACTGTCCATGTTGTCTTATATTAATAAACCCAACAGAGTCTAAATTTCTCAACTGTAGATCCCATATTTCTTTATAGTTCCCATGACTGTCTTATAGATAACTCTGAAAATATTCTATTGATAAACTGTCACTGAACTATACCTTAAATTCTACCATCAAAATGAATAACAACTTTGGCTCAGTACAAAATTAGCTCATTAAATTTAGAATAAAGGATGTGATTTTTAAAATGCTTGCTTTGGACTTACTGCACTCTGAGTATATCTCCTGAAAATCTCCTGCTGTCATAGAAAAGTTAGAACCGGGAGGAAGACTGTGGGGGTCAACATCAGGGAAAAAGATGGGTCGAATCTGATCAGCTGACCTCCGGTTATTGCTAAACTGATGAATCCAGGGATAAAGCTTATATTTATTAATTTCAGAACATCTGTAAAATATGAGCATAAAATTCAGTGTTAACTAAATATTTTACCAAGAAAATCTACTTTAAATACCAAAATTTATAATCTGATCGAAGATTTACTTATATAACTAACAAAAGGGTTACCACTATACCCAATTATCTGAAACTCCACATATGCATGTAGATGAGTAACCAATCATGGATTAAAAGACAGAAACAAAATTAAGATAAATTCAGATATGCAAATGTGCTGTTCATTCAAATTTTTAAACACATACTGTTAAAACTTGAGCCCAAGTGAAAAACAGTCTAAGTATTTTTTTTTTCAAAAAATGGTATGTTTTGTTACCTAATTATTTTAATTTTTTTGTAACACTCTCCTTTTTACCTTTTCACTAACTTCTAACTCACACTGCTACCAAGACAACGTATTGTTTAAACAAGGCAGCTATTTATTTTTTCTCTAACATACCTCTTCTGGATTTAAAGACTATTTTCCACTACTTTATAAGTGAGGCCACAGAAGTTCTGAGAAATCTTTCCAACTCAGTTATGTGGAGTCATTTTATGAGAATTTGATTAAGTAAAAAAAATGTGATCACCACATTAAAATCTTATCCCACTGAAGAAACAAAGGGCTGAATAAGCTTAAGGAACAATAAGAAAACACTCCTTCCTGGACAATACTCAGCCCTAAATTCTGCAGAGAAATCATTTCAGTTTCATGAATACCCAATCACTTTTTAAAACATCCCTTACCCATCCTGTTCAACATTCTGTTAACTAGGCAACTAATTAAAGTAGTAACTGTGTAAGCAATTTAATTTTGATACAAGAAACACTTATATGATATATACCATAATTAGACACTATGCACTTCTCTTCAAATTCAGAATTTTTCAAAAATAGGGTAAGTCAATCCGATTCTGAGAAATTACTGTTTCTAGCAAAAAGTAAATTAAATACCTGTTGAGTACAAAGTTGGAAGAAAAAAGCATAAAAAAACTCCATTCATTTCCTTGACAAGCATAACCTAGCATAGCTATTTCCCAGGCCAGTCTTCCTAGTCCAGCACCAGGTACCAGAATATTTACTTTAGAAGGATCCCTGTAATGAAATAAGGCAATTATGTCCAAACTCCTCAAAGGAAAGGGGAGGGAAAAAAAAGACAAAATCCATATTAACAATTAAAAACTTAAGATATTTAATAAGAATAAGCTCACTCAATGCTCTGACTTCTTAAATTTGAGAAATACTTCTAAATATCAATGAGAAATAAGCATATAAGGAATTATCAAATGTTAGCAGACTAGGGTTTTATCCCCAAAGTATTATTTTTCAGAAGAAAAACTGTCTTCTTTAAGACTTATGAAGATACGCCTAGCTATCACCTGTCTTAGAAAGACAAATCATTCCAAAGGAATCTCTGTACATACAAAGAAACTGAACACAATTATTTCAGCAAATGAAACAGTAAAAACAAAACTTTATTTCTATATTCTGTTTCTAATACAATGGTTTATATAGCCAAATCAAGTACAAGCAGATTTTAATGTGTCAGGTCTCTCTTTACAATCTGATATATTTCAGTTGGCAGAAGAATCTGGAGCTGGGATATTCTCATAAGGAAGATAGGGAACTGCTTTCTAATTGAGCACTGCTGCCGTTGTGGTTAAGTTGCTCAGTTGTGTCCAACTCTCTGCAACCCCATGAACTGCGGCCCGCCAGGCTCCTCCGTCCGTGAGATTTCCCAGGCAAGGATACTAGAGTGGGTTGCCATTTCCTTCTTCACTAATTGAATATACATAATGGCAAAGACAGCACACCATGCCACAGGTTTGCAACCAAACTGTTCTCCACTTATGACCATGACCTTACCATCACAGATCTCCTTTGCTATTACATCTGCCATTCTACTTTCAGATCACTAAAAAGCCTTAGCAAAGCAAAGACCTTTCAGGACTTCTGGCTCAATATAATCTTAAGGAAACTAAAATGGTATTCTTGTGGAAAACCAAAGAAAAAAGTATATAATCAGCTGTTATCACGTCAATGAAAAAGGAATTTCACTATTGTCTGTATTCCCCAAATTTAGCTCATAAAACAAATCCAGTTTCCAAATCTACTCCCATGAACACTTCTTTATCTTTAAACTGTATGGTCTTTAAGTTTGATGTGCTCCAAACAGCAACAGGACTTTTTACTAGCAGCTCATATGATAACCTTTAGCATTCCCGACTTTGAAAACAAACAAACAGAACTATGGGGCTTTTGAAAGTTCAGTCTACAAATATAGTAACAAGAGGATTTGTCTAGGGTCTTTCAATCTTAGATATATATGGAACATATATTTGTATAAAAACCTCAACGAAGTCTATTTAGCCTCTTTCACAGCTGAATTTTATATATACAATAAGGCATACACTGAAATTTGTTAAAAAATGATTTCTGACAAATAGGCTTATTGTGATTAGTAAGATATTCTTTAATACTTGACATGGGCAAACTAAAACCAAGGTGCCTTATAAAAGTTTTCACTAAGATAAAATAGAATGTTGCCTTTTTTTTTTTTTTTTTTAGAATGTTGCCTTTTCATTCCATATTATATACAATATGTCCATGTGTATGAACACTTTGATTTTTAATAAAGAAAATGGGAACATCTCATTTGGTTCATGCCTACCTATATGGGTTATCTAACATGAACAAACATATTTTTAACACTAGATTTTGAAAACCTCCTATCTGTAGGACACCATGCTGGCCCTTGTATAAAGGACCCATCATCATCTTCTACTCCCTTCTAGACCCAGCAAAACATTTACTCTCTAGAACTACCTCTTATCTTTTCTCCGTTTCTATTTGTCCAATCAAAAACATGCATTTTCCCCAAGTGGCTCTGTTCAGCAATTTTTTTTAAAAAATCAAGGTAATACAACAGAAAATATAAAGGATCTGGAAGTAAATTCATAGAATATTTAAATCTTTATCCAAATAATCAATAATAATCAATTTCTAAGAAAGTAAAAAGACTACCATGCAGAAATTAGAAATCATGCCAACCTTAACTTAAAGGAAAGTTGTATTAATAACAGTACTAATATTGATTTTGTTCACTTAAAGTTAGTTTTTTGACAGCTATTATTAAGTACTCCCGAGCTAATCAAGCTTATAGAACTCTATTCCTACCTTGTGGCAGAAAGTTTCTATATAGAACTGCTATTAAAAGGCTGTCCTAAAGCCACAGAATAAAGAATATAGCAAGCCTTACCTTAAGAGTTAATAGAGATTACTATAGATCTACCAATTATTTGTATTAAGAAAAAAAAGATTTCAGTAGACATACTAAAGGAAACACATAAAACAAACTTAAGAACTGAAAAACTGATCAAGAATCAAGCAATGAATGGGAGAATTTTTTGCCAAACCTTTGCTCTTAGAATTTTTTTTTCCTATTGGGTCTTCATATAAGGGATATTAACAGCATACAAGAAAAAGTCTCTAATCACAATGTATATAACACAAAGGGTTTCTAAAAGGCATTTTCAACTGAGTCTTTATGAAGTCTAAGGCATTTTCTACAAAAATAAGAGAAATGTAAATCTAAGTTTAGACCTTTTCGGTGAGCTGACTTTAGAAGTCCAATGCGCTATCCATTGCGCAACAGAGCCGGTTGGTGAGCTGACTTTAAACTTAGAAAACCAGGAGCAATATAATTAATATGTGCCTCAGTAATCAAGTGTTGCCTGCTTGAGATTCTTAGCAAAAAACTGGCAAGTAAACAAGTGTATGTAGTTATCAGGCTGGACTATGGATGAGCAATCTTTTTTGCCTTCTCATACTGTTCATGGGGTTCTCAAGGCAAGAATACTGAAGTGGCTTGCCACTCCCTCCTCCAGTGATGCAGGGAAAGACTAAAGATGGGAGGAGAAGGGGACAACAGAGGATGAGATGTTTGGATGGCATCACGGAC